>NW_026137610.1:601728-1203456 GCF_009805555.1 Andrographis paniculata
AGAACCAGGGCACGTGATGCACTCTCTCCATTATCTTTGAGACCGAACAAACGACGCCGTTTTGAATGGCCATTGGTTCCGTTTACATTTCTGGACCCTTTCTTACCGTCGGTATTCTGTAAACACTGACGCTTCCTTCGTTTAATTTTCTTCTTATATATATTCTCGTCCATTCCCCCCGGCCAACTTCACCCAAATTTGAAGAAATCTGTCGCTCCCTCTCGCCCAATTTCTATTCCTTTACGAGGGAGAAATTCTTGCGGTTCAATTTGATTTACTTTTCATAACCTCCAAAGTGACTCAATTGAGTTTACTCCGAAAAAAAGGGGCTTGAAAAGCGGACATCCTTTGCACGATTCCAACTGCCAAGGCAAGAAAAAGGTTGAGATTTATTTTGTAATCTATCCTAAAGTTGGGAATCTAGGATATTCTTGAATGGCGCTGAATCTGGAGAAGTGGAAGGCTTTTGGACCCTTCTTTTCGGTTGTCTGGAGCTTTTTGTTGGCTTCAATTTTTGTCTCGGCTGAGAGAAGATTAAAATCCGAATCTCTGTTTAACAATGGAAGCGGGATTTCATCTACTGTTTCTGATCCCGATTTGGTCACGTCCGTTCTCAATTTTTTATGGCAAGCAGACGAATCAGGCTACCAGCATGTTTGGCCGGTGAGTAACATATTTATAATCTCTCTCAATCTCGTTCTTACTTGATTCTAGCTTCATGTTTATCCAGTTTCCTTCGTTCTCGCCATTGTTTAATTTTCCTAAGGGGTTTCGTATGCTTTGTTACTCTACGAATTAAATTAGCTTTCAATGGTTATGGAACGACCGTTTTTGCCAGATGATGTCGATCCGGCCACTTATTATCAGTTTATACCATTGATGATTTTTATTTTTTATTTTATCCAGAATTGATTGTTACAGACGTGGGGGTTAGTTATGCATGCGTGCGATTGCTATAAACAGATCGTCGGTGCTAAAGAGGAAAAAGCATTTCAGAGTCATAAAGTGAATAGTTTGTTGTTGGAATTGATGGTTCCTTTTGATTTTGTCATTTTCGTGTAAAAATTCCTGTGTAGAAGTAGTGCTGCTAGAATTTTGTGCCGTGGAAAGATGTGGGACAGTGGGAGTGAGTGGTTTTTTGATATATATATATATGTGTGTATGTATATTCTTGTGGTTTGTGAATGATATGGATCTGGCTATGATCTCCAGGAAATGGAATTCAATTGGAAAATAATTGTTGGAAGCATCATTGGATTCTTTGGAGCTGCTTTTGGGAGTGTTGGTGGCGTCGGTGGTGGCGGGATATATGTTCCTATGCTCACTCTGATTATTGGGTTTGACCCAAAATCGGCAACTGCTATCTCAAAATGTAAGATGATAGATGTGTTGAAGTTTCTGCAACGAATGGATCATGGTCATGTTTGGATTTTGATTGGGCGCATTTTTTGAATTGGGCAGGTATGATCATGGGGGCTGCCGCCTCAACTGTTTACTACAATCTCAAACTGAGGCATCCAACAATGGACATGCCAATCATCGACTATGACTTGGCTGTTCTCATCCAGCCAATGCTCATGTTAGGCATTAGTCTTGGAGTTGCTTTCAATGTGGTATTTGCTGATTGGATGGTCACAGTTCTTCTAATTTTTCTCTTTTTAGGTGATAAGTTCATGAATTGATAATCTTATATTGAGCTATGTTGATAATGTCATGTTCGCCTAATGAACTGATGTGATGGTTGCAGTTACATCAACGAGGGCCTTTTTCAAAGGTGTTGAAACTTGGAAGAAAGAAACTATTTTGAAAAAGGTAAGTGCATTTCTGTCTGCTCAATAGTTTGTTAATCATCGCATTAAAGTAATCGGGATTGAACTATGCTGAAATCCAACTTTTTTACGACACCTTTTCTTGATTCAATGCTTTAATTTAGCGGTGGAGTTTGGATGTTCAACACCATTTGTAAGAAATCCCCATGGCACATTATTATTAGGTCCCGTCCCACACGATTCTATTTACTAAATAAGAACGACATTTGTGAATTTGATTCTACATGATTGATTTTTGTTAAAGCAAAATATGAAGAATATGCATTCATACGATTTGTTTCTTGCTGTAGGAGGCTGCAAGGCTATTGGAGAGGAACGGTGCGTTTATTTCAAAGCATTCATATCCCAACACATTGCCTTTTGTCCGTACAATTGAATCTAAACACTACTTTTTTTTTTGTGACAGGTAGCGGAAAAGACGAGGCAGAATACAAACTCCTTCCAGGGGAACCCAGCGGCAATACAGATGAGGAGGCTAAGAGCTCAGAAGAGCAAGAGGTGAGCGGCATTTGGAACTGGAACAGTTCTAAATTTCCATTATCTTATTACAACATTTCATGTTCTCATCTTAATCATCACAGGTCGGAATCATTGAGAACGTTTGTTGGAAGGAGTTTGGGCTTCTTTGCTTCGTCTGGGTTGCATTTCTGGCGCTGCAGCTCCTCAAGGTTTTATCCATTGCCATTTCCCTCTGCCATTCTGTCGCACTTGTTGCTGTCTCTTTATACTCTCGTTGAACGTTTGAACTTACGTCTTGCTTGCATTGAAACAGAATGCTTCCACTACATGCTCGACACTATACTGGTTGGTGAACTTGCTTCAGGTATTGCCCAGGTTTTTTTTACTTTTTACATTCCCCGGCTCAAACATCGATGGTATTTGTGTTAAGACCCTTAATGTTTTCTCCAAAGATTCCTGTTGCTGGAGGTGTGTTCGCTTATGAATCCGTTAGCCTGTACTATGGATGGCGCAGTATTCGATCAATTCAATCGAAGGGGGAAGAAGTTGGAGGTAATAATTTCAAAGTGCATCAGTTGCTTACCTACGGACTTTTTGGCGCCGTGGCTGGTATTGTCGGGGGCCTTCTTGGTCTGGGAGGTGGGTTCATCATGGGCCCACTTTTCTTGGAATTGGGCGTACCTCCTCAGGTTAGTTTTGACTCTTTGATGTGTTCTAACCGTTCATTTTCACTTAAAAAAGTCGGTGGTAGTTATAATTGTTTGATCGAACCTCTGCTCAGGTTTCCAGCGCTACTGCCACATTTGCCATGATGTTCTCATCATCGATGTCGGTGGTTGAATACTACCTTCTGAACCGTTTTCCTGTTCCTTACGGTAAGAGAAATCTCGACGACGGTTGAATGCTGAGTTTACGTCTTCATTTTGGTTGTGTGCGAATAATTTGATTTATGTTGCAGCTCTTTACCTTTTGGCTGTTGCAACGGTTGCGGCGTTTGTTGGGCAGCATGTGGTTAGAAAAATCATTATTATACTTGGACGGGCATCGATAATTATTTTCATCTTAGCGTTCACAATCTTCGTCAGCGCCATCTCGCTCGGTGAGAATCTATATCTCTGTGTCGATTATTTTCTGCGAAAATGTTCGTCATATTCTTACTTACACTTGTGCGATTATCAGGCGGGGTTGGGATTTCGAACATGATCGGAAAGATCCAACGGCATGAGTACATGGGATTCGACAACCTCTGCAAGTACGACGTGTGATGTAATCCAAATCTGGTTTTGCAAGAATTCAGACAGTTCCAGAACTTGATGCAGATAAAAGATGTTTCAGGTCTATAGGCAGAAGAGGAAGAAACGAACTATAGATTCCTTGATGGGATTCCATTTTTATGTCGAAATATTTGCTTACATACTATATTGTAGTATTATGCAAACTAATGCTTTGTGTAATATGTGGTGGTGCTCCCACATGGCTGCCACCCTCCATGCCTTTTAGGGACCACAAAATCATTCAATTTTGTGCTTTCTATTACATCTTCATTTTCAAGATACAAGTTTCCGATTTCAGGTCATAATGGAATCATGTTTTTATATGTGCAATTATTTAGTCTATTTTATATACAATAATATGTATTTAGATATATTGTTAATGGTAAATTGACAAATCAAAAGGTTGATTGACTGCAATTATTTTAGAGATATATATAATTAATAGTATAAAACTAATTTATAAAAAGAATAAAATTTTAAATATTTATAAATTTATTTAGATGAGATAGGAACAAAATACTCTCTTTCTCCCGTACCTTTTTCATTCTTAATTTTATTATTGATACCAGAAAAACATATAAATATTTTTATAAATCAATCTAATTAAAGAACTTATACATAATATAAATTAGTTATATTAATCATAAATAAAAAAAGATATATTATAAAAATTTTTATTTTTTACGAGTATTATATTTTTTATTACGATATAATTTTTAAAATATTTAAATACATATTCTAATTTTTTTTAATTATATAAAAAAATATTATAATTTACTATTATTAGTTATTTAAACATTATTATTTCAAATACTGTACTACTGTGTCAATTCGGTTTATATGTAATCTCATTTGAAACGAAACAAAAAAAATAATTGAGGTTAAAAAAAATAAAGTGGAAACTGCAAAACAAACCTATCTTGTTTTTAGTCGGATGATGTGGCGTGGATTATGCTGTAATAAATAGTACTACGCCGGTAGGTCGAGATTTTGACATTCCGGCCTTGGGAAGGCGGCCGGTTTAAAATATCCGGCCCAATTACAGCCCTATATATTCGATTATAAAATACTCTCAATGTCCGGTCAGAAAAGTATACGTATTTCTATCTTGGTAACGTTCAATTACAAAGTAATTATTTTGTTAAATACTTTTTTTTTTACAAATACTTCTATTTTAGATCACATCGTTACTTTTATACCAAAACAGCAAGAACAAAAATATCATTTTACCATTTTCATCGTAATTAAAATACTATTATTTTTTAATTTTCGCTAGAAAAATAATGGTATACTTTTAGTTTGAACAAAATAAGGAATGAGTACGTAAATAAATAGTAAATAAACCGTGGGAAGCACGGGTGAAAGACTATAAATTAAAGAAAAATTTGATGGGTTCGCATTTAATATTTATATATATATATGTACGTATAAATAATCGCTGCAAAGTCGGAAGAGAAGAGACGAAGGGATTCGAAACCCTAGACCAAGACGACGATGGTGTTCTACTTCAAGGCGCGGCCGGAGGCCGGAGATTATACCATATTCATGGGCCTTGACAAGTACGAGAATGAGGAGCTCATCAAATACGGTTTCCCCGAAGACATTTGGTACTGCTTTATTATTCTTTCCTTTTCTTAGTTTAGTTTGGTTGATAGTTGAAGCTTCATGCGAGGGAATATGAAAACGCTGTCGTTCTAGTTATTTATGTCTTAACACAATGGTGTGTGTATGTTTTGGGCGGAGAATTATTTTGGAAACTTTTAACTTTTTGAATGGACACGCCATTGCACACAATTGGTTGGTTTCTGGTACTTCTTTGGTTTGTTAATAATGTTGATGCTTGCGGTTGAGAATTCGGTGACTCATTATGTTCCTGGCTTGAGTTTCCTGTGTGCTTTATACAATTTATATTAGAATTGGACTCATTCTGACAAAGGGAAGGGTTCTAATAATGTTATTATCTCGTTAATGTTTATTTATGTTTACAAATGGACCATTTGTTTTTAAAAGTAAAAAGCAAAATTGAAGCTCAGTAAATTGGAAGTTTCTGTTGATTTAATCCAAAATTAGAACTTCTCAATGCACTCATATTCTGTTTAATGCGTTTCCAAAGCACTTGCAAAATGCAGCTTTGCATACTTCTGAAAATTGGGATTTTCATACCCCGTTAAAACTTACATTCATGTACAACAATTTTCAGGTTCCATGTGGATAAGATGTCTTCGGCCCATGTGTATCTGAGATTAAACAAGGGTCAAACAATTGATGATATACCGGAAGGTGTATTGGAAGATTGTGTGCAACTTGTTAAAGCAAATTCTATCCAAGGCTAGTGTCTGCATCCATTTATTCGTTGGTTTGAAGTTTAAGCTCGAAATTGATCTTGTACAAGCAGCATTTTCTTAATAACCTGTTTATTTTGCTTACCAGTCCAGTTGAAGGCTTCACCTTTTACCTGATTGAACATAACAATTTTGTTATGACTGCAGGCAATAAAGTAAATAATGTTGATGTTGTGTACACTCCTTGGTCAAATCTGAAGAAGACTCCTTCGATGGATGTTGGCCAAGTTGGTTTCTACAACTCAAAAATGGTGATCTTCTTTGTCTATTGGTTTTTACTCTGGATCTCCCTGAATCTTCCTTCGGTCGGTGATGAATGAATAACGATTTTCTCTGGGTGTTATCTCCATTAGGTTCGCACAACCAGAGTTGAGAAACGCATAAATGAGATAGTTAATCGCCTGAACAAGACAAAGGTGGAAAGAAAGCCAGATTTGAAAGGTTTGTATCTCAGTGAAATCATTCTGTAGGTTTGGCCAGCACCCCACCTTTTGAAGATGCTGCTCTTCTTTTTGCTTATATATTATTCCAACATTTTTAAGAAAAAATGATGCATGTAGAGTTTTGCATTGAGCATCTTGTTTTTTATGTGTTTTCATTTTCAGCTGAAAGAGAGGCAGTTAATGCTGCTGAAAGGGCAGAGAGGAAACAACATCTTCGAGAAAAAGTGAGTAACTCTGCTCTTTTGTTATCTACGACCATTTGAATATGCACATGGTGGGCAATATTGCCTTTTATTTGCTGGTCCTTAGTTTATATCTTTTGGGGTAGTAATCTCTTTATTCACATCTTTGAACAAACATCATATGAGTTAAATGACTAGGGTAAATTAAGTAAATCAGGACAACTTATGCACACGCACGGGCAAATTAAATGAACAATTGTAGATCAATGATAGTCAGGCCATATATGGAGAACCAAATTGAGGGGTGGATTGATCGATGCTGATTTGGATGAAGACAATGAATGCATTTCTGATTATCAACATGTGATATTGTTATGCAGAAACGACGGGAAGAATTAGAGAGACTGGAGAAAGAGAGACAGGCTGAGGTAAGGAGCTACAAGAATTTGATGGTAGCTGAGAAGATGACATCCAACAAGGACATTGCATCTGCCAGCAAGTCCCTGCAAGAACTCGAGGAAGATTTTATGTGAATGCCAAAAGTTCCAACAATTTGCAGAAAGTAGCAAGTGATCCATCATCTCCCAGTATTTGCACCGAACAAGAAGTCGTTGAAAGAAGATCAGGAATTTACCCGAGAGAACAGGCTGGGATGGGATCAGTGCCTAATTTGGTTGTGCTTCATTCTTAGCTTAGTGATATCTTCAACCTTGAAGCTCTTATGGTGTTAGCAAAAAATTAACACATTTTGAGAGCAAAAAGAGGAGATTTTTAGCTCACATATTGTTGATAAGCTTTTTCTGTATGTTCCCTATTTCAAGATTTACTGCTGAAAGGAAACCCTTTTGCTTACAACGTAAAATCCCTCGAGTCTCGTATGAAAACAATGAAAGTATATGCAACAACTGCACATCGCTTTTGGTTTTTTTTTTTTAAAAAATAACTGAGTGAAATGTGTAACGTAAACAAAAGAAGTTTAATATTTTTATTATTTTAGGGGTGGTTTTTGTATTTTCAGTAGAGTGAAGGGTGCAATGTGAATAATCTTTAGGAAGCTAGTATAAATATAATCTCATTGACATCGCGGGCACAATCTAGGGCATCGTCATCGCGTCATTTTGTCTTCGCAGTTGTTAATTGATGCTCTGAATATAATTTACCTTCGCAGCTCCATCCCCATCCTGGGACGAGTTTCCCAATCTCTGCTCGAAGATTTTACCTGATTATCGTTTTGTTTGCTTGCAGAAGTTCACAGATTCGTAGTTCGTTCTGTCTGTCTATCTATTTGATTTTGCGTGCATATATTGGACACAAATCTGGTGGCCTATTGTATGTTCCATTACGTTCGGTGATTCGAGAATGGCAGAGGATTGTAAAGGCCAGAAAAGCCGCAAGCGTCGCCGTTTAACGTGGGACGTTGCCCCGCCGGGGCAGCCTGAGGTGATTGTTGCAAGTTCTAGTAGATTAGGGTTGGGATATTTGTTTGGGAAGAGAGGAAATCCTGATTGTTCTTTTGGGGTTTCTTTTCCAGGCTTATCAAAGGGATGGTGAGGATATCCAGTGTAGGGCACCTCCGGCTTCAGTGCTGCGGCGATATGTTTCTCCTCCGAGGAGAGACGACGATCGCGAAGGCCATTACGTTTTCAGCCTGGGCGAGAATCTCACTCCTAGATGTAATTTAGTTTCTTTTCGAAATCGTGATTTTATTTATTTTACAGCGCATGGCCTGCAATTAATTCTTCAGATTTTTTTTCTTCTTCTGTGCCTCATTGTGAAATTTGGGAATGTTTGTTTGAAAATTGAAATTTAGATCGTCTCGGCTCCCTTGACCTACCAAGTTTCGCCTGCTTGCATGTTTAAAAGATGTGCTTTCCGTTGTTTTGAGTGTTTTTATTAGATAATGTTGCTTATGACTTGTATTTAAGGCGAGTGTTTTAACTTTAGATACGATGCTATTTGGACAGATAAAATACTTGGCAAGATGGGTGAAGGTTAGCGGTCCCGTGCCTGCTGATAAGAAAACCTTATATTTCATCATTTTGTATCAAATCAGCATGTTGCTAGTGCTGTAGGCACATTTGGTCGAGTATTGGAATGTTGGGATCGCCAAACAAGAGATTATGTAGCTATCAAAGTTGTTAGAAGCATAAGCAAGTATCGCGATGCAGCAATGATCGAGATTGATGTACTTCAGTGTCTTGCTGAACATGAAAAAGATGATTCCCAGTACGTACTTCCATTAAGCAAGTATCTAAGTCCTGTTATAATCTCAAATTTATATTGTTTCTTTTTTCTTTTTCTTTTTTTTTTCCTTTTCTGCAGTTGTGTTAAGATGCTGACTTGGTTTGATTATCGCAATCATATATGTATAGTAAGTATCTCTCTGATCATATCTCGCTAAATCGATCTCTCACTCTCAGTATATGTATATATATGTTTATTGTAACACCATCTTACTGTAGTAGAATGATAAAACCTACGACTCAGTGGTTTCATTTCTTTAAATTCTTTTTGGTTGTGTAAACATACCATTAAAAAATTGATTTAAAATTCCATATCCAGCACTCATATATGGCCCATAAATCTGCTGAAAGAAATTCAGTTGATCATTGTTTGAAGTATGCTTTATTGTAGTGGTATGAACTTTGGAGTATGGCTGTTGCAATAGGTTAGGTTGTTTGTTGATGTGAGCTTTGTTCATATTGCTCGCCTTTGACAGAGAACTTCATTTCGATGGATTTTAATGGTTTTATCAGGTATTTGAGAAGCTTGGACCAAGTTTATTTGATTTTCTAAAGAGAAATAGATACTTCCCCCTTCCTGTGGATCTTGTACGAGAGTTTGGGCGCCAGCTTTTGGAATCTGTAGCATGTCTGTATATTGGCCATGGCCTTCATATTATGTATTTATTTGGATTCTCAACCAATTACCTGCACATCTTTATTAGCCGCCTCTCATATATGTCCGGGCGCCTAACTGGTTTTCTAACAAGGGCTATTCTTGACTTTTATCATAATTCTTTGATATGTTCAACAGATATGCATGATTTGCGGTTAATCCATACAGACTTGAAGCCAGAGAACATACTTCTTGTATCTTCTGATTATGTAAAGCTCCCTTCGGGCAAGGTATTTGCCCCTAATTGGTTGGAATGCCATTTTATAATTGGGCATGTACTCGAGTCACATCTTGAAACATATTGTTTGGTTGGCGCAGAAGATGCAAGATGACATAAATTACAGGTGCTTGCCAAAGTCGAGTGCAATTAAGCTAATTGATTTCGGTAGTACTACTCATGACAGCCAGGCTCATAGTTCCATTGTTTCAACAAGACACTACCGAGCGCCCGAGATCATTCTAGGTACTAGTTTCTCTGAGATTCGCGCAGCTTTCATTCACGTTCTTTTCTTGAGATGGGATTGGTTCTCCATGAATAGCTAAATATGGACAAATATTGTGTTTCATTTTATTGATTTATCAAATACTTAGTTTGTTCTAGAATTCATTCCCTCATATATAATTGGGTTAAGACTAACAAATAACTGTGTTTGATAGACATCGTAGTGACTACTATTCTCTTGCAGCAAGACTTTGTGCCTATAAACTATCTTTTATGATCTGATTTCTCTTTATTTTACATTGAATCAGGTTTAGGATGGTCTTATCCTTGCGACCTTTGGAGTGTTGGTTGCATACTTGTAGAACTCTGCACGGTTAGAAGCACCCTCAGCATCTCTTTCCTGGCATGCCATGCTTACTATCATTATGTTTTTTTGTTCTAACGACAGGCGACCATTTTTACAGGGGGAAGCACTCTTCCAAACCCACGAGAACTTGGAGCATCTGGCTATGATGGAAAGGGTGTTGGGATCACTGCCAGAGCATATGATCCGAAAAGCAAAGTAGGCCACATCTATTCTCCTCTCCATCTGCCTCTTAAAATTTAGTGGTAAAATCTCTCCGTAATACATTACTGGTCGGTTTTACAGCAAGGGCGCCGAGAAATATTTCAGAAGGTCACGGCTGAACTGGCCTGAAGGAGCAGTTTCCAGGGAGAGCATTCGAGCAGTACGGAGGCTAGACCAATTGAAGGTCCCAAACTACAATGTTATGTTATTTTTCTCTAAGTTTTGTTATATTCTTATTTGGAGTGGTAATGCAGAATCTGGTGGCAAGGCATGTGGACTCATCGCGATCATCATTAGTTGACTTGTTGTATGGGCTGTTGAAGTTTGATCCGCGCGAACGACTGACTGCTAGACAAGCTCTCCGCCACCCCTTCTTCGATGCCCTTAGTTAATAATACCAGTTGATCTAAATTCGATTTTGTAGTGAAGTGTACTAGATAGAAACTCACTCTCATTTTAGCCCAATGGAGGATATTACTCTAGTCTCTTTGTTTTCAAGTCTGCACTAAGTACTGAATTCGAACGAATAATACATACCGAAACTAAGCTTAACCAAGTCTTATGTTACAGCAACAAACCAGTATTGGATAAGCTTAGTAATAAATTTCAGAGAAGTTTTGTACGAGAATGAAAATTGAGGGGCTATTGGTATTTTTCACTTTGACCCCTAATATTTGTCAATATTTTTTATTTCTATGTTTGTCCGATCTCATTAATTGTATTCTAATGTAAAGTAAATTAAAATAAAATAAATCTATATATTTTAAAATTAATTTTTAATAAAAAAATATATTTATATATATTTGATAAAATACAAAAACACAGTACTTCACTAAATATAAATATATATATATATATACTACTCTAGCACAGACAACGTCAGGACACTATAGACACGTACACGAGGGATGTAATTAGCTAGTGAATATAATTATTCGATAATATAAATAATTATAAATTAAGATTAAGATAACTAATTAGTATAAGATAATTAGTATAAATTAGTTATCTTAATTTTAATTTATAATTATTTATATTATAAGATAATTATTTTTACTAATACATTAGTAATTATCTATTAATTATATTTATCATAAATTCTCGTGTCTACAGTGACTTAGACATGGAGGTCGTATCTATTTTGTTATTCTTATTTTTTACAAACTAATTTTTAAATTTTTGTATATTAATTTTTAAAGTGATTTGATTAGGATAATATATTTTATATATAAAAAAACTATAATTATTATTTATTAAAAAAATATATTATTATATAATTTAATAGTATAAAATAACTCATAGATAGCCCATGTTATAAACTTGTTATATATATATATAAAAACTTACTAAATAATTAATCTAAATGATTCTACGAAGTCTCTAAAATATTAATAATAAAAAATAAACATTCTAGAAAATTAATATTATTGTTTCAGTCAATCCCATTCAACAAAATATTTGAATTAGAATAAATACGAAGCAGCACATGGTAAGGTTCATTCGTTGTAATATTTGTCTATCCAATATAAACTGGTGTTTGAATAATATATTAATTTTTTGTTAATTTTTATTACTATTATTTATACAATATATTAATATAATATTCCCTCTATTTCATAAGAGTTTCTATCACTATTTCTACTTACTGCGAAAACAAAATAAAGGTTTTTAGAGGTATAAATAGTTTATCTTGTTCCAATACTATAGTTTTATTTATCATTTTTGTCTGTCTTCTTATTTTTATAAATAATTATATCCCTATAAAACTATTTTTATTTTTTCATTATTATTCCACAATTGCCACTACTTTTACACCAATACATTTTTACCCATCGTGCCAAACACAACCCAAACTATAACTGTGAAAAAGAAAAAGGCAAACGTGATGAAGGGGATTATAGCGGAATTTCTTCAGAGGAATTGGAGGTGGTTTGCTTGAGGAAGGAGTTCAGAGTCCATATATAAACAATGAGTATGTTTTTAGGACAAGGGATGGAGATGAAAATAAATAATTAAAAGAAGGGCATTTATGGAATTTCAGGGAGCCATTTTCTCTTTAAGGTATAAAGTATTACTTGTTTCGCTGCGGGTTACAGATGAGATCATCAATTTTTTCCTCAACTGATAAACCCTAACAGCTGTTGTTTGAATTGGTATAACTCTTGCTGTCTGTACGAGCACGGGTTCGGATTGAGATCGCCAATGGCGTTCCGGTCTCGAGAAATGATGAAGAAACTTGTTAAGAAAATCGGCGGCGAGAAAACTTTGGCACCGGGAGTTAAACAAGAGTTGAAAAAATCGCTGCCTGATAGGAAGGTCGTGATGGGACGCGCTCATCGGGGTTTGTACGCTGGCCGACATATCCAGTTTGGAAATCGCGTCAGTGAGGATGGAGGAAACAAGTAAGCTGCTCTCTTACACCAACACACGTATTCTGCTTCCCTTTCTGGATTTGTTATTCTAAAATCGGTGTTTGTCCGAACTGTTCCTGTTTCTGTGTGCGCGATCCGTTCTGTTGATCATGTTTTTAGCGAGTGGTTTAGATGCGGAATTTGAATGGATATTCGATAGTCAAAACTTGGAGGTTTTTAATGTTTGATTAGGTTTACATTTTCAATGAATCTGTGGATGCTTTGAAGGTATGCAGTTTAATTTATTTAATAGAGATGAGGAGGAGGGGAGAGGTTGGTGACAGAATGTTTAAGTTTTTGTATTCGTTAAGCTGCAGAGTAGTTTCGTCTGTGGCATCTTGTCATTAGAATTTTTTTACTTCTGTTAACTGCCAAGAACTGTCAGAAACCTTCTCTGTTGCTGAGCAATTGTACGTTTTTAGAGGTTTGATTAAATTAAGAACTCCTGTGGCGCACAGCTGTTGCGAACTTATAAATTCATATGTGAATTTTTATTGTTTGGTTGTCGAGCTGTTATTGCTTTGTAGCCCATCATTACACAGATGTAGAATGTGAAACTTACTGTATTGGCAAGGGAATGTGGTGTAGAATGTGATCTGAACACATCCCTAACTGTTGTTTGTTTTTGTTCGGGTTTTGTGTTCTCTACTACTAGCAACTGACTCGATGATTGATAAAGGTTACATCTTTTATGGGACTTACTATTTGTGGCCCTGTTGTATGGCTAGAAACATGTTCTAATGTTCAAGTTGGATGTGAACAAGAGTTACTAAGTTTGCAGCACTTTGCATCTGATGTTCTGTATTATTCTGCAAATAGTAGACTTATTTTGATGGTAATGCTAGGACAAGGAGATGTTGGAAGCCAAATGTGCAGGAGAAGCGGCTCTTCAGCTATATCATGGATCGTCATATCCGTGTTAAGGTAACTACCCACGCCCTGCGCTGCATAGACAAGGCTGGTGGAATCGACGAGTACTTGCTGAAGACACCATACCATAAGATGGACACAGAAATGGGACTTTATTGGAAGACCAAGATTGAGCAGATGTATGCAGACCTCGGGGAGATGGAGGTTGTGTTCTTTTCTCCAGAGGACGAGGCCAACTTTGAGAAACAATTCGAAGAGCTCAAACTAGAAAAGAAGGCCATACGTAGGGAGACCAGGAGAAAGATGTACGGCACATCAGCCAAACAAGAGCCAGTAGCAGAAGTAGAAGATGTTGTTGGGCTAGCCGGAAGAGAAGATTCTAGACATGAAGATAGCTCTCACACCGGCTACCATGAACCTATAGTGGCAAATGCTTAAATATGGACGCGATGCATATGTGCCTTCTGCGTCGGAAAAATCAAAGATGTTTGTTATTGTTAGAAAGTCCGAAGCACAAGTTAAGTTGAGTGTTGATTCTAATTTTGTGGGTTCTGATTTTTGGTTGCTTTCTTCAGTTATATGTATGTTTTGGAATTGGACAAGTCCCTTACAGTGTTTAGGCTACAAGCTCAGTAGGGCAATACCCTTTTCTCCTAACTCCTGCTTGGCAATGAAAGAGTCATCCTTTCTATGTTTCTGTTGAATAAAGATAACCAATCTCTTGCATTTCAATAAAGCTTTGTTTATATGGTTGACTGAAAAATGCACCTACCAAACTGTTTTTACCACACAAGTTTTTACTAAAAGGTCAAGCTATTACG
The DNA here is from genome assembly GCF_009805555.1 of Andrographis paniculata. Taxonomy (NCBI): domain Eukaryota; kingdom Viridiplantae; phylum Streptophyta; class Magnoliopsida; order Lamiales; family Acanthaceae; genus Andrographis; species Andrographis paniculata. The sequence goes on from NW_026137610.1 coordinate 616,268, forward strand.
GATGTTCATTTATCTATGATGCTATGTTAAATGATCTATAATATTTATTTATTTATTTAGAAACAATTATGATGATTAGTTGTAATGATATATTCATGTTCAATGGTGAATGTAACTATTATCTGTTGTATACTGTGTATATGTTATGTGCTTTATCACACCACTAATCTATAAGAGAAAAGCATAGAGATCACTCCTGCAAGGAAAGATCAAAGAAAGAGTAAACAAAACGTAAGAATGGCGACAACAAATTCAACAATCCGAGGATTGGAAGATATGTTGATGCACATGTTGAGAAGATGCCACAAGACAACATATTTGAGGAGAATACATGCCCTAATGGAGAAGCTGTCACTGCTGCAAAGCAATTTCTTGGTGACAAAAATGGTGGATATCTGCGACCAAAACGGAGAGATCGAGTACGCAAGATTACTGTTCGAAAGGGTTATTAACCCCAACATTTTCTTGTACAATGCAATGCTCAGAGCATATACACACAGCCATTTGTACATACTGACCATCAACACGTATAAAAAAATGCTGAGAAGCTCTGCACCACAATTACAAGAAAAAATAATTCCTGACAGATTTACTTACCCTTTTGTTCTTCGATCCTGTGGAGGGCTTCTGAGTGTTTTGCTAGGAAAACAAGTTCATGGGCACGTCTGTAAATATGGGTTGATTGGTAATAACATTGTTGTGAATTTGTTGTTAGATATGTACGTCAAGTGCGATGGAGTTGCTGATGCCCGTAAGGTATTCGACGAAATGCCTGAAAGAGATGCCATTTCTTGGAACAGTCTTATATTTGGGCACATGAAGTTGAGCCAAGTGAAGAAAGCAAGAGCCCTGTTCGAAGCCATGCCAAATAAGACTATTGTTTCTTGGACGGCTATGATATCCGGGTACACGAAAGTCGGAAGTTTTGGGGATGCTTTGGATGTGTTCAGAAGAATGCAGATGGCGGGGGTGCAGCCGGATTGGGTCACATTGGTCGCAGTCTTGCCGGCTTGTGCTCAGTTGGGAGCGCTGGAGCTCGGAAAATGGATTCATTTTTACGCGGAAAGGAACGGGTTTATAGAAAAGATCCGCGTTTGCAATGCATTGATTGAAATGTACACGAAATGCGGCAGTATGAACCAAGCCTTGCAGATTTTTGATAGTATGGCTGAAAGGGATGTTATATCCTGGAGCAGTATGGTTGCAGGGCTAGCGCATAACGGGAGGGCGCATGAAGCGATTGCGATGTTCCACGAGATGCAGAGGGCGAAGATCGAGCCAAATGAGATCACATTCGTGGGTGTATTGTCAGCATGCGCGCACGCAGGCCTGTTGGACGAGGGGCTGAAGTATTTCGACTTGATGCAAAAGGATTACAAAGTAGAGCCTGAGATCGAGCATTATGGTTGCATGGTGGATCTCCTAGGGCGCACGGGGAACATTAGCCGTGCGGTGGAAGTGATAGGGGGCATGGAAATGGAAGCAGATTCGGCGATATGGGGTTCGGTGCTGAGCTCCTGCAGGAGTCAGCGCGACCTGAAGACGGCGGTGGTTGCAATGGAGCGTCTGTTGGAGCTGGAGCCGGAAGACACGGGGAACATGGTGCTGCTGGCGAATATATACGCCGATTTAGGGGAGTGGGAAGGGGTTTCGAGGATGAGGAAGTTGATTAGGAGCAAGAAGATGAAGAAGAGGAGACCTGGTTGTAGCTTGATTGAGGTGAATGGAGTGGTTCAAGAATTTGTGTCTGGAGATGATCCAAAAGCAGCAGCAGCAGAGGCTGTTTTGGTGCTGTTGGGTGTCCAAATGTCAACTGAATTTTGGACTGATGATGAGTTTCTTGATCAATAAATAGACATTACCACATTGTATTGGAGAAACAAAACATAAAAAAAAAAGTTGTCAGAAGTGGGATTTGAACCCACGCCCTCTTACGAGGACCAGAACTTGAGTCTGGCGCCTTAGACCACTCGGCCATCCTGACTTGTTGTATATGTTTTGTATACTAATCTACAAATACACAAATTATCATGTTACAGTTATATTTCTGCCAAGTTTTAGTCCAATGCCACAAAATTCCACTGGAAATTTTGAGGGAGAGGTTAAAGGTGCAATACAAAATACAAAAGGTGGGATACAAGCATACAACTACAACTGAACTGCTGTTGCTGCTTCTATAAATAGTAAGTATATCTGAAAATGCAGGCAGGCAGGATTTGCTTCTTGATATGGATATGATATGATGATATACTCACTCAGTCACCTTGAGGAAGTTTCAATTTCCTCTTCTGAATCAGGAACCACCAGAGCAGCAGTGTTTACATTAGGCCTCTGCCTCGATCTGTTCTTGGCACCAATCTTTTCTGGAATTGCAACTGGAACGCCATGACCAGCTAGTCTCTTACTGAAGCGCGATCCCTTAGGTTTCTTGGAATTTAATAATACCCTAGTACCTTGCTCGACGTTAACATCCTTGTCGTCATCTTTTTCCACCTCATATTCTCCATCTTTATTATCTCTTTCTTCATCGCTTTCCCAACATTCACCATCCATCAAGGTAGCATCAGAATTCGATGATGATGATGCTGATGTATTTCCCATTCTTTTTCTACGCTTGCTCTGATTCTCTGCCGGATTTTGCACTTCTTTTGTCCTCTTCTTGCTGAAGAACCCGCAAAATGTTGGAATTACGAAATAATGAGCACAAACCATAACAGAAAATTGTACGTGTGTGAAAAGATGGAAGAGTGCAACCACTTACTTTACAAATTGTATGGCTTCTTTAATGGACTTGTCATAATTATCTGCAATATAACACATACAACGTTTATAAAAAATGTAAGATGAATGAAAAAGTACATCTTTTTGATCCACATGAAAAGGGTTATTATCTATTCAAAAAATGTGGAGGGCAATAAAAATTTAAGAATCAAGGTATGGTGCACTATGAACACTAGCCTTGAACCAATGCAAAGCAGAATCAAGAAAGGACCACAGGACAAACAGAATCAGATTATGATAATGTAGGGTTGGGGCTACATTACCAAATGTATAGTCAACAGGCTTATTATAGCGGCGGCAAGATCGTGTTATTCCACAATTTCGAAAACCATTCAAAAGCATCTGCGCCCTCTGCTTCCGTTTATGTGCCCTCATTTTCTTCTGTCAATGATGATGACATTCTCCCATGAAGCAATATCAACAGATGTATGTATTATTTATAATGTAAGGGGGAAAATAACTCGTTGCTAACCTTCAATTGTTTTTCAAGAAGAGGGATGATATCAGCAGCAATGGAGTCACTGACGGCAACCTCCAATTTATCTCCACTAGATGAAAATTTATTCTACCATCCAAAAGAACAAGGGTTTAAAGAAAAATCTGATAAGTAGAAACTCAATAGTGCAAGGAAGTAAACATACCTCAATGATTTTAAATTCTTCTAGATTTGTTGCAAGGGTTTCCCACAGATAATTCATTCTTGGAAACATGGTTCTGCCTTTGACTCGTTCATTCTCAAAGCTTTTTACCTCTTTGTATAATCTATAACCAATAGTTTCACTCCCCTCAAACCTATTACAAAGACAAGACAACCAAGTTTACCAATACTGTTCTTGAATTATTATGCAATCACTATATCTTAACAGCCTACCAGAAAGAAATTTTATTTCCATCGCCTGCAAGCTTGTCCTTTCTGAAATCAGACGCTGCACTGCCATTCTTTATCGCATCATTGATATATGAGACAGCATCATATTCCTGCAAGAAACTGAACAAGTGAACCACAAGGTCCACAACCACAAAGCCTGAAGAATTGCCTGTGTTCCCTCAATTATTAGATTCACCCTAAGCCAAACTAGACAAGACTCACCAACAGAAAAAATGAACATAATGCAATGTACTTTCTCAGAAAAATAGCATCAGAACTATTAACATTTCAAAAGTTAAAAAAGATTGATTCTGTGAGCATACATCAGCTCGAACTTCACAGAGTGCTTTAAGGACAAGCAGACGACTTGTTGGATCAAGTTTCTTGTAGAGAGATATTTCGTTCCTGCTTATGCAATACAAAATTGCAAATGAGGAGAATAACAACTTAAGTTTGCCTTCATACAACGACACATTGACAAAGAACAAGAAATACTGTACCCTTTTGCTCCACTTAGAGGAAAATCCCCTTGACCAACCTGTAGAGAAAGAAAAGAGTTCAGCAGCATCTTTGAGCATGTAATAAAAATATCCCTACAAACCATAAGTTTGACGTACCCAAGGCCACCATTCTGACAGTGTCTTGCTGACTGCAATCATCCAATCATCAGGGCCCTTGAGTGATTTTCCAGATGGGAGAATTCCCTGAAATAGCTCAAATTTACAAAGCCACTTACAGAGTAAAGAAAGATGGTATGCAATTGTATAATCTCATTCCACACTATACTATATTGAATTGAAACACCAATATGATCTGGCAGTTCTTTTATGAAGAATTTACTCAGTCTACCAAATAAAGGCTGATGGCTTACGGAGGAAATTAATTGAATTGGCGCTATATCAAGATGAAAGTGAAATTTATGCACAGATAATCATTGCAGGTATACTACCATGTTTCCAAGGGAATATTTAAAGCCATATTCCCGCAATCTCATGAAATAATGAGTAGTACAGGTTTGAAAATTCAGAAGTGGAAAAGTGATCCAATTTACAAGTCTCGTTGATCTGGAGATGGAAATAAACCTTCAGAAGCGCTATATGAAGTTCAGCAAGCGTCCTATTCTGTTCAATGAGTGCAATTTCAATCTCTTCAGCAGTTATCTTCATATCACTCTCAATAACAGGTTCAAAAACCTGCAAGTGTATGTGCGGGGCATCTAAGCATGAAAGATAATACAATTACGAAGCAACATGTATATAACAGTTTTTTTTTTTTTTTTTTTTCTGTGAAACATTTCCGATTTCCGAATATAACACCGACGTAGGTCATAAACAATAACCACTATTCCGTTTATAATATCTTTATATAGTTGACGAATAACACGCTACAATTACATAGATTCGTCTAGTTTCCCGCAAATAAGTTGGTTATCGACAAAATGAACAGTCCACGGATTTAAAAACAAAGAGGCAAACCGCACGTAGAAACGAACGAATACCGAAAACTGAAAGAGAAAAAGGCGAGGAAATCAACGACTCGAAAATCTTGAAAAAATAAATAAATGAGTAGCAGTACAGTACACGAAGAAAGTTGAGAACTGAAGCCAACTCCCACCGCTGACGGAGCGATTTCTGCGCGGCCTCAACATCCTTTGACGGAGGCGATGTTACCACTACATCATCCATTTGCATATTTCCTCCGGTCGCCGCCGGCCGTCCGCGAGCTTCGGTGGTCATTGCTTGAGAAGAACCCTTGGGAAGAAACGGAGATACAAAAACAAAATGTACTGGAGTATCTGATAACTGGGTATCCAACGGGGGAAACTTTTCGAGGGTTAATTATGAAACCGCGCGGTTTCCCGCCAAGATTTACTGCCCTTTCGTTGTGGACCGCTGCAAATTTATTTTCTTTTAAGGGGCTCACGTTTGGGCCTAAAACTAAGTGGATACTGGGCCTCAACTAATAATTTTCTTATGAGATGAACAAAATTGTCAGGTTTTTAGGATTTGATCGTATTGATTTTATTTTTGTTTTTTCGAAATTTCGGATTGATATATTAAAAATCTAAATAAATCTACATTAAAATATTAATGTATTATGATAAAAATGTGTGCATGTGACATATTTTGTGTGTTCTTATTTAGAGTTTTTTTGCATGTTTACTTGTTTATATATATATATATATTATTTTTGTTAACATAGAGTTTTTTTTTTTTTTTTAGTGAACACATAATTTTAGCATGCAATTGATATGTTGATTGAAATTAATCACATCACATAAATCAATAGCATATGATATGATGTATAAATCATAAGGATTGATCTTAAGATGGTGCATTAATATAAGCCAATAGTATATGAAATACAAATTCATACATAATACTCCCTTCGTCCCAAACACCGTACAACATTTGTGTTTGGCACGAGAATTTAGGTGGGGAGTATTAAGTATGATAATTTGAGATAATTTGTATATATAAGTGATGTGATTGGAGAGAGAAATGATTATATGTTTTTTTATTTGAGGGATGTGATGGGATAAAGTGAAGTGTATATTAATATATGTATATAAATATTATTAATTATTTGTAAATTTGAAAATGTTGCAGTGAATTTGGGAGGTGTTTGGGACGGAGGGAGTACTATATATTAAGATACGAGTATAAACAAAATATATGAACTCAAATGACAATAGTCCACGTCTAGCCCGAGGGAAATATGATTCAAATGTTATCCATATTTCATAAAAAAAGCAACCCAAATTATTCACATACTAACCATTATCTAGATTTTTTAAAATTTGTATCATTAATGATTTCAAATAAACTTGGTTGTGTGTTCAAGTGAAAAAGTATATTTTCCCCCATTTTCACCTTGATATTATTATTATATTGTTAAAAAATATGTCACATTTGATCAGCTGTTGCCATGACTATTGAGCATATCAAAAACAGCAAAAGCAGCTTTTTGGAACTGATTTTTCTCCTCTTCTAAGGCAATCTTCCTTTCCAGTGCAGATTCTCTGGACTTATCCATCTCTCCGGTTATCCCCGCAGATTTTGCATCGATTTCACTGCAAATGTCACGATGAGAGCATAAATGATCAAATTTGAAGTGAGGAGGTTGGGAGAGAAATCAGAAATTAGCAGATGAACGTAGTGATGAGATGTCGAGATGGAGAGCTAACATGGGGACTCGTTGTAGCATATAAACATAGAGCTTACTTTATCATTTTAAGCATGTTGTCCATGGCGATTTGCATTTGCTGGGAGAGATCTGTTCATTGCACCAATGAAACGAGTTGTTATGGTAAACAAGTTGGTGGATATAAGCACGCGCCATAATTCATCGATTCATGGAAACTGATCTAACTTGCAAATGTTGGAAAGATTGTAAAAGCAATTGTTGAGGTTCTCTCTGTATCCAAAGATCTGCAGAGAAGTCGAATGGAGACAACCAGCAGGCGAATGCATAATCTTAATCACAATCTGATTTTATAGCAGAAACTCATCTCCAAAAAGAAGTACTTAAGTTGCATTTTGATATTTCTAGTGAACAACTATTAGAATTTGGCAAAACATTTTGTAATGTCATGCATAGCTAATTGCACTGGAGAAGATACTTAACTCGACTAAATTTTGGTAACATTTCTTCCTCTCGAGTACACAGCATTTGAAAACTGACTGAAGGAATTTGCAGGAGTTCAAAAGCAGCCTTAGAAATATCAGATCTCACCCAGCTCCAAATGGTTATATATGTACGTATGGATTCTAGACTAGCAATTGACAGAAAGTATATATTCTTCCGATTCATATCTGAGCTCCTAATCAACAACTACCAGAACAATACATGAGCATTTCGAAATCATTTGATCATTAAACATGAAAACCACATTTACGAGCTGATCAAACAATCAAACTTTTCACTGAAACTCTTAATAGTCAAGAGAATACCTAAATCTATTAACGAAAGGACTCAACGGCACAGAAACACACAAACTCCGCAAAACACAGTAATTTTCCGATAATTAGAACATAAAAACTTGATTCCATCACAACATTGATCATATCCTGCATGTAAACACCACACGAATGCTCTGTACAAGTAATGTTCACACGTTACTTCACAGAATTAGTACCGTAAACGAGTGAAGAGAGCTGAGACTCGACGACGGACGGAGGAGCGAGATCCCGCGGCGGTGACGCCATCCTTTAACCAAAACTGAAACGACCGAAGAACAATTTGATTTCAATATATATAGTCGCTGCAGATATTATATACCCGGCTCAGTTTGGGCCAAAATTTTAATGGAGAATGGGCTTCAATCAATGGGCTTCATAAAATATTACATACATAAAAAATAAAAAATAATAATAAAAATAAGCAATCCCCAATTCCAATATAAATAACAAATATTATTAAATTACCTACGTGAATGTTCATAAATAAATCATAAATATTGAATTTAATGAACATAAATAATTAATCAATTGAGGCATTTATTAAATTCAAAATTCATATCATATGCACATTATTTTCATTGAATGCACTCATTCTTTAAATGTAATACTTACTATTTTATTTTATTTTATTTATTTCGAATTCCCCTGCACATAATTACTAGCACAAATATTTCAAACTATATTACAAATAATCAAAACATACAATATAAAAAAGAAATATAAATAAAACATTTAAAAATCCATATATTTCTGACAACTCACGGGCAGCTTTATTTTATTTTATGATGACAATGCTGCGACTTTTGTAACCCCAGTTTCAATTAATTACTGATAGTCTAAATTAATTTAAATTAAACACAAATGAATTAATTTAGTTTCAAGACAATTAATGAATGTTTGAATGGCAAATTTCCATTCGTATATGCTGCAATGCATAACTCAAAATTCTAAATAATTAAAATATAAAGTACCAAAATAAATAAATATATATATATATAGAGAGAGAGGGGCACCCGGTGCATGGTCCGGGAGCAGAGGAAAACGTAAACACCAGCTGTGAAAAGTGTGGATACACACACACTGTGTACTGATGCAGTGAATAAATGAAAGCAATACAATACGTACATTGATAACAATGCCATTTGTAAAATATTGGGAGAAAGAAAGTAAATAAATAAATAATAACAGTAATAATAATGATGAGTGTGTGAGATTGTGCTCTGATTTTGATGGGGGAGAGAGAGAGAGAGATAAAGGCAGAGAGGGTCTCCATTTTTTCCCTGTGACAGACAGATACTGCTATTTGGTTTGGTTCCATTTCCTCCACACTTGAAAACTCCATTTTCTTTCTGGTTTCTGGAGGAAGAGGGAGAAGAAGAAGAAGAAGAAACAAGGTGGGTTTTTAATTTCTTTGATCTTCTTTTGCACATCCATCCCATTGATCAGTGATAAATTCAAGAAAACATTGGTTTTGGGTGTCAATCATGGACTAGTTTTTTGGGCATTTGATATAATCATCTCTATCTTCTTTTTCCTGAGATTGAATGTATTCAAGAATTACAATCAAATCAACAAGAATGGCCACGATGGGGATTTCTCTAGCTATTCACATTTCCCCCTTTTCAGTTCCTTTTAGAATGATCTTGATCAGGGGTGGGCTGTTCTTAGTAGTTACAGATTGGAAGTTGATGTTGTTTACATATATATATGGATATGTATTTATGTGACTTTGCATTCTTTTTTTAGATCATCTTCTGTTCCAATTCTTGATTTACTTTCACTAACATTCTCCACAGCATGGTTTGTTGTTTCTTGATTCTTGAAGGATAACATCATCTGTTCTGACCTTATCTTCTTGACTAGTACTTTGATCAAGTTCTTGTTGTGCATTTCACTTTAATTGAATCCCATATGAGATATATGTATCTATATATTTGTTCCAAGTTCTGGGTGTTTATTCTGAGTTCTTGATTTGGGATTCAGAGTGTTGGTGTAATAATGCTGAGGAAGAGATCAAGATCACACCAGAGAGATCATCAGCTTACAAATAACTCGATGGCCTGTGCTATACCAGCTTCCTGTTTTCATTCGGATTCGTCGAATAAGAGCCATAAAAACCTCGCATTCCTGAATGTCCCCAGCCTGTTCGTGGGATCATCGAACCGCAAGAGCCCAGACTCTGATTCGTCAAGAAGTCCAACCTCGCCGTTAGATTTTAGGATATTCTCAGGCTTCGGCAATCCATTTAGGCGTCCGGGAGCTGCATCGCCAAATGAGGGGTACCCGAAGAGCTGGGATTGCTCCAAAGTTGGCCTCAGCATTGTAGATTCTCTGGATGATGAAGATAAACAACCAGGGAATGCTGCAAGGAGATCATACGATAATAAAACGATTATCTTTGGTCGACAAATGAGTGTTAGAAGTCTAAGCCCCGGCAGCCATGCCAATTCTGTGGAGATACGAAGTTCATCTCCGGAAAAAACTCCTGTTCTTCCTAGTACCGACACTAGATCACCAGATGTCCAAATGGGAAACTCTAGTGTTGTTTTTGAGATCGGACAAGTCCCGTCTGAAATCAAGTTCGAACATTTCTCTTCATTGGATTCTGGAAGGCAAGCATCGCCATTGATGAATTCAGTTCCTAAGAACACCAAGACCCTGCTTATCCCACCTGAGCATAGATTTCTTGGAGGAAGCTTCAACGAGGGCCGTTTTGTTGGTTCTGTTACAGCAAGTGAAATCGAGCTCTCCGAGGATTATACATGTGTTAGGACACACGGTCCAAATCCAAAAGTTGTTCATATCTTCTGTGACTGCATTTTAGGATGTCAAAGTGACCAGGTAGCCAATTTAAGTGAGGATGGCTACTTACCTCCTACTGCTTCTTACCATTCCAACGATTTCTTGAAATTCTGCTACACTTGCTGCAAGAAACTGGAGGGTCAAGACATTTACATGTACAGGTTAGTCGAACTGAGTATTACTAGCACCGATAAACATACATATCGCGTACAGATGCTTTGGCATACAGCAAACTGATTACCTCATTTTTGCAGAGGCGAGAAGGCGTTCTGCAGCTATAATTGTCGCTCGCAGGAGATGGAGGTTGATGAAGCCATGGAGGAAACTGACGATAACAAAGATACTTCTGCAATCCCCTATGAAGTAAACAGATTCGGAGAATCTTCAACAAGCAACATATCTATCACTACATAAGTTGCTGCACTGCAACAATGTATCCGCTGTGCCCACGAATGGAACTCTGCAGTGTAGGTGGACGATGATGATCCGGTTCTGAATCCGATCATTTGTCCAGTTATCAAGAGCTGTTTTCTGTACCTGTTTGCAGCCTTGGATAATCACACAACCTCATGCTGGTAGACTTTCATCCCTATGTGGGTGTAGTGTGCAGTGAGTGTATGGAATAAGCTGATATTGAGTTACCCTGAACTTTTACATAGGGATAACAAGAGAATGACTTTAATTTTGGCGATGTTAAAGAAAAGGGTAGTAGCCCTTTAAAGTGGCTTCCCCACCTTTTATCATATATCTTGCTAAATATTTGAAGTCTTACATGCATAATTTCAATAATGTTGACAATGAGAAGAAGATGAAGAAAGGGGAGATACAGACTAAGACAACTCTTGATTTTATCAATAATAAAGGTCAGAGCAGAAGAAGCACATTGCAGCTTAGGTATAATGTATAACATGACCTCAAATGTGGTTCTTGCACTTCACAGAAGTTGCTTTTGGTGAATATGAGATGATGTTGAGCTGTTTGTGCGCGCCTATCTGCCGATGCCCCTTGTTTGTCGAGTGTTGTAAGACTTGCAGTTGGGGCACTTCTGGCCTAAGATATGATATTTCACTTCTGCATTGAATTCACAGTCATTGCAGAGAATCCAAACCTGGCACGTGGACATCGATATTTCACAATTTTGATATGGCAATTTAGCTCAATGAACATATAGAGAGAAAAGAGGGAAGGGGGGAGGGAGAGACCATCTTGTCTTCATAACATGATGGCATGGGCGTCTCGGCAATCTCTAAGTCGAACTTCTCCCAGTGCTTGGACATGTCACAAAATGACTTGAAGCAGATGGGGCAAGAATACCTGTTTATGGGATGACATGGATCATAAAGCGTTCGATGTGAAGCATGAAAGGTGTATAGCCAATAGGGAAATGGAGGAGTCGCTTCACTTGCCTGTTGTGCTTCTGCATCTCTTCCATGCACGTCTTGTGAATGGTATGACCACACAGCATACATACGACATTATTTGTCGAATCAAATAGATACTGCAAATCATAATGTGCACTTCGCTTCATTCTCCCCAAACTAAAAGCATTTCAGTCGAACAAAATATGTTGAGCTGCAGTTAATACCTCAAAACAGACGGGACAGTCCTGGTGCATTGCCTTCTCCACGCACGGATGGCTACTTTTGAAATGCACGGAATAGCAGCATCCTAAGTCATTTAGTGAAATAGCAGAGTTGAGATGATTGATTGGTACATTCGAACCAGGGCTTGACAAGTGCATAAACAAATTAATGGACATTGACATACCACATTTATCACAGTGGAAGAAATTCTCAGAGCCTCCAGTTCTGCCATTCACAATGCAAAAACAATACAACATGGATTTAGAATATAGATGGTAGAGAAGATGGAAATGAAAATAGTTAGCGTAAGATGGTTGTGTTATACACATTTCTTTTATATTTCAACCACTGCTGAAAAAGAGATTTCGGGCACATTAAAACTGTATTTCCATTGAGGATAACCAATCGAAGAAAGCTTGTGTTGTAACGCCATGAGAAAGGGAGAAAGGTTACTCTACCTACAGATGCCACAGCCATCACAATGATACTGCTCCTTAGATATCTGTGAAATAAGAGGTAGAATTGCATCACTCATCTGTCATGTACACTGTTTGAAATGTGTAATAAAACGTTCTTCTTCGACCGTTGTTTGGAACTACATATCATGCAATGAAACATGCAAACAGGGTATACTTGATACTCACGTCATCGTCAAAAAACTTGCAGATTTCACAGTAGTATTTCCCCATGCATACACCACAATTAATGCAGATTTGTTGAACCTGCCAAAGGAACCAGCATCGGAATTGAGAGGGGGGCAGGGGAAGTATAAAAAACAATGATAGACTGAATAACCTCCCAAAGGATCATTCTTGAATTTTTATTTTTTTATTTTCCACAAAGATGTATGGCCGTGTGTTTTTGCTTGTTTTAAATAGTGATTTGTTGCCATGTTTACTGATAAAGAGTAGTATACTTTCATTGAAAATATAAATGATGAATAGTAAAAGATAGGAAATAAAACACAAAAGAACAAAGCTGATTGTTGTTGCACATAATTCAAAAAAGAGTAATTTTATGTAACTCCTTTTATCTGAAACAACAGTATGGAAAAAGACACAAGTAAACAAATATGTGCATGTACAAACATAATATACCAACCTTTTGTTCAGTGCCACAGAGTGAGCATATAACCTGCAAAATAATAACACGCTGTTTTTTTATAGTGAACTAAACGAAGACACAATAATTATGAGTATCAGAATTGGAAGACACAAATAGAACAAGATCCAAGTAAAAGCATACCTTCTCAATCAGATGGCGAGGGATATCATGCCTGAGCTTTTGATCAATCCGTATATGGTTCTGTTGCGAAAAACAAGTTGATGCTGTGTTATAGTTCAAGAACCTTGAGTCTCAACAAATGTTAACATATAGAAAGAGAACGGGATTAATTAAACTGTTCTCCTTTCTTCTTATTTTTGTTTTTAAAAATATCTTTTGGATCTAAGATTGCTTGGATCTACATGTAACATTGACACAATATGCCATTTTGCAGTGCTTTGTTAGCCTTAACATGCTAACTACCTTTGCCTCATTATGACAGTGACGACAATCAAATATTTCATTGCAACAAGGAGCTCTGATTCGGCATCTCCGACGGTAATGAGAGCACCTGCTAGTGAAGCCTCAAACATGAGCAACAGATCATGAAATGATTCATACTTCAAAGTTAATGCATAATGCTAGAAATCCATACCCGAATTTCATGCATCCTTTATCTTGTTTTTCAGTGCCAGTAATTTTGTCCACGCACACAGATTCTTCGGCTGGAACGAGATCTTCATGAGAAGGTTCCAAGTGTGACTCACCACCCATGATGCTGTTTCCAATCTGATTATCTTCAGCTAACGTGTTTGCAGTTATCTTTGGCCCGAAAACAACATTTCAGAATGATTAACACTCACATACCCCACTGCATGAAGTAAGAAACGAATATCTAACAGCTAGGAAATGGGAAAAAAACACACAGAAATTTAGGCCAAACCTATTCACACGCTGAATCTAGTCGCCTTCGAACAGGAACACCTCAAAATAGTATCTATTGTGCCAGATTTCGGTGACCAAATCAGACAGCCAAAAATCCAATCGAACTAGACTTGAACAGCTCCACTTACAGAAACTCCAAGGAACAAAACTCATCAAAACAAGTGCACCTGCAACATAGGCATCTAACTATGTTAGAACAATCTAACTGCAAGCTTCAAGCAGAATAAGATAACCATGGCACAACACTTTATTCTTGAAGTCCATATCCATCTGAAAGGAATTCCATTGATGAGATGCTTAACCTATATTCGAAGAAAGAGCAAAGAATCCAGAAGGCCAATAAGTTATGTAAGCAAAGTTGCATGAGTGGTTGAAGCAATGAGTTCAGATCCTTGACAAGACCAGCCCCAATCCAGCTTTTCCACAATTTATCTTCATTCCCTCATAAACTAAACAGAGGAGCCACAGATGCTTTTCCCCTGTCAAAAAGCCTAGTTGTAAGAACATTGGTTTAGTACTTTTTCTTTTTCCCAAAATAAAAGAACTTTCTAGCATGCATCAAACTTTGACCTTGCTGTTCCAATTATTCCACAGAGCAGCAGTCTCAACGCTAAAACTGCCCAACAAATGAAAAATGTAGCATCCAATAATAAAATGTAATAGTTAACCAAACCTAATCGTTAGCTTAATAGGTAAACTCTGTTAAAAATCCACCCTGTGCGAGTATCTAGCTACTAGATAAGAGATTGACTCTCACAATATAAATGACAATAGCAGGAAGCATTTCCCTATCAACCTTAACCAACTCCAGCAACTACTCAAGATTAAATCCGGTATATAAATCAAGAACAACAAACACTCGATTGCGGATTTGTGGCGAGGATTAGGAAAACTAAATTAAGGATTATAAGCCATCTGATGCTCCATGCAATTTCAAGATCAGCAATCTGATATAATCAATTCTGATTCGCACGATGACTGCGGAGTTTTCCAAATCCGACAAGGTAAAACAAAACTAAAAAAGGAGTTGATAACTTGCTAACCGACATTTCCCAATACGACAAGAAACAAAATTGTCGTCTAGCCACATAAAACCAACCAATGCAAAGAGCACTTGGTATTGGCACTTGTAGAAATTTTAGTTAACAAAAGAGTTTCATCTTTATTCCCCAAATGATCCTATTGGCACTACTGCTAGTAAGATAGCGATCCAGGCAAGCGTGAAAAAGAGAAGGGGGAACAAGCAAGCTCAAGAATCAAAGCGGGGCAGGATTGAAGAGCCACAAAGTAAAAGCATTACAAACAAAGATTGGAAATTTCAAAATCATGTAACTCACCAAGGGAAAGACCACAATGGCTTTATATCAGAAAATAAAATTTAAAAATTACAAACTACAATATATTGCAGTATAATTAACCAACACTTAATGATGGGTGCCATCCAATGGAGGATCACAATTAATAGTTCAAAATCATGAACGGATGTAGGAGAGTTACAAATACACATTCATGCATAGGAAGAAAGATAAAACACAAAAACCTGCCTTCAAGAAAATCAAAAGAATATGAGTATTGTAATGAAACACCAGCTCCACAACAAAATGAAGTTCGGTTACCCAATCCAAGACCCTGAAAAAAATCAGATGCATCGACTAAGATTTCCAACTTTATCTAGACTCTTATAAGATTATTCCACTATCACAATTTAATTTTTAGCAAAGCTCCCAAACCTAAAAAATGCTTCTCAAATCCCACGTCACACACACTAACAAATATATAAATAATCAGTAAATAAATATTAATCACAAAGCAGGAAAAGAAAAAAAAAAAATCAGAATGACAAACTTTGGATCGCAATATCTTTCCGATCAACCCGTGCAGTTCGGCGTTAAACTATCACACCCAAATCGCCACCAGCAGGCACAGAAAATGAGATAGAGAGGGAGAAAGAAATACATTCACAGATGCAATTACACAATGCACAGAAAGACGGTTGCAATTATAGATATATATTTCTAAATTCTGAAGTAGACAACAAATGGCGACAATTCTTAAACAACAATGTCAGTGCTTCTTACACATGGGAACAAAAACACAACAACCACGTTAATAGAATTGAAAATGGCTTGAATGTGTAATTCGCAGCTAGAAATACAATCAAAACCGTCTCGATATTTCCAATGGCGTCCGGTTTTCCATCCCAGGTTTTGGAAATATCTGAAACAGAAGTAATGGCGAAGATCTTCGATGACAGCAGCTGCCGACAGCGACAGCTGGAAATCCCCAAAATACCCCTAACAGTCCAATCCAAATTTCCGGGCGCCACGTTATCAACCACCATCCTTGATTTTTGATCCAACGGTTCATACGAAGAGAGTACAAGAATTTTGTAGGCGTGCGACGTAGTATAAAATTCCTCTTCATTTGGGCCGATTCACAATACATGTGATCTACAGTATTTGGGCCTATACACATGATCCGGCCCATTTCCAACAATATTATATTAATATATTTATATTTCTTGGGAGCTCCAGGGAGTCCAACACCAGCGGGAGGCATGCGCGCATCTGGAGTCGGAGTACCAGGAGCTCCTAAGAACAATTCCAACTCATCACCATCATCGTCTTCCTCGTCATCTCCTTCACTCTACCTGATGATCTTTGCAAATTTGCAATCCTCAAGAACGGAAGGCCACTGCAGATTGCAGTGCAGATCATCTTAACTCAGGAGAAAGGCTTGATGTTCTCCTGCAGGAAGGAACTTCTCGAAGAAGACAATGGCTGCAGCAATCCATTGCTCGATGATTCCTCCAAGCTTCTGATATCATGCTGCAACCGCGTCGCCTGAGAAATTGCATGCTCGAGAACCACCGGATCGTCAGGCAGATTCTGCACCAGGTTAAGCAGAATCTGCCGGTAAACTTGAGCCGACCACAATGGCCGGGCGATCTGCCGGTTTCTACAAAAAATGGCGATCTTGATCACATGCTTACAAATGTTTCCGGCCATCGACCATGAACAGTCGCAGAAGCCGAACTCGGAGCCAGGATTCCATACGGTGTAGGCCGTGCTACCATCCGCCGGAGAAACAACTCTCGCAACCTGCAGATTCTCCTCGTCCAGCAGGACGTCGATATCCGATATGTGCATTGCTTGATGCCATGGATTAGTTAAGCTGAACCTATCCCTCAGGTTTTCGAAACACCCCGTCTCAGACGTGTATTGGTCGAACCAGCAGAAGGAATGAAACTGCGTCGTCAATGAATGCACCAAGAAATCGACTCTCTGATTCGAATACGCAGGCAACGAGCTAAGAACCCGGGATTTCAATCGTAAGTGATAGGATTCGATTGAAGCATACGGTTCTTGGCTCGCCGCCGGGAGAGTCCTGACACAGTTGATCCAAAATTCTGCTAGACAGTATAAAAACATCAAAATGTTGACCGCGTCTTCCAAATAAGCGCCAAAGAAAGATCAAAGCATACCCATTTTCGGCAACCATTTAGATCTAAAAAGTTCGATGAATGAGGACTGGTCGATGTATATTTGCATGAACTCTTCGAAAGCCTCATTGCTCGACCCGTTCCTCGTGCAGTAGAGAATTCTGCCGAGGTGCCTAAACATCTCTCTTTGCACCTCAAAATTGTCGCAAAGTTTTAATATAGCTTTAAGCCAGCCACGGCGAACGTGCCAGAGGCATATCAAAACCCGGCACTGGAAAGCTTCTCTGAGAAGATGAAACACAGTGAGACAGACACAAAGCTACAGATGATCGTCATTGTACGATGATGGCTTACCGAATCAACGAAGCCTCAAGAAGGGGGTCGTCCATTAGAATCGCATTAGGCCTCCACCTCGTGTCCTTGCCGCGTATCTTTTCAAGAAGTGCCGGCATCCATTTACGAAGAATTTGACTCAAGGACGAAGAAGTTATTATCCAGGCGACAGGAATCGCATTCTGCGACAAGTCAAACGCCAGTAGGGAGCATAGAGTATACTGCAGAAAGAATGAATTCCAAGTCGAAAACACAGTCAAGAAACATCAGATTCACTCAAATCTCGATCAAGAAAAAGCCAACCGGGAGAAAACCTTAAGCTTCTTAGTGCTAGTCGCCGAGTGAAAAGCTATGGCTCCGCTGTGCCCATACCCAAGCATCTGCTGCAGCTGCCAATCCGTCTGTATCCCTAACACGAAAGGGTCAGAACCAGAGATCTCCTGGAAGTAAAACACATGCTTCTGGTGCCGATGCGCCCACATCTTAACACTGCAGAGGTCGTTCGAGTGCAGTTCATGGGAGGAGTTCCTTATAATCCTTTCCATGTTGCGCACGTCGTTGCGAGTAAGGAAATCATCGCGGCTGTGAGGCCCTCCGTGCCTCTGCACTTCTTCCATGTGATGCTGGACTATGGCATCTAAAGATATCCCGACGTGTAGCATGGACATCACCTTCTGGCGCAGCTCCTCGGATAGCCGAGGCGCATACATAGCTCTCGTCCCCACAGCTTCCTGATCACGAATTCCATGGCAAGGAGCTCCCGTCTTGTCGACGTGACTCCTCTGATTGTAGATGATGAGTGCGAGCAATGGTCGAGTGTACAGTCGCTTCACTGTGAAGTGACAAAGACATCCCCTCATCATATGCCGTCTCCCCGGCCGACTCCCCTTGCCGGTGGCAGGTTTACTGCTCGAGATTTCGCCGATTTGTGGTTCGACGTCGCGGTAATCTTCAGGACCATATGAGCACCAATACCTAAACATGTAAGCATTCAACAACAACAGCGACAAGTGGTTTTCATTTTCAGCTATTTTCTTCCATTTTCGTTCTAACTGAATTGGAATGCAATTCATCATCATACAGTTCATAGGATGAAGGAATTATATCGAATTGAACACAAACTTACTGCGATTGACATACAGTGTATACTCAAGGTATCCATCCACTCTAGGTCTGTTGAGACTCCCCTCTGCTCTCTTCCGCCTTGATTCGACGCGGAAGCTAGCAGGGCACTCGGCATTGCTGGACTCGCCTTTCACAAAATCATCCACTCTCGAGAAAGGAATAAGGGCAATGTCGTCGCCTCCTTGCCGCCCGCCGTCAACCTTAACCCAATTTATATGAACTGCGGAGAATTCGGCGTATGGAGGGTCCTGCACTGGAAGGTTTAGTATGTCCTCCATTCTCGCCACCTGACCACATTGAAATAGAATCAAAGCTTCAGCAACTGCCATAGATACATACAAATTCTATATCACATCGAATTAAAATCAGAAGAGAGGAGGAACGATCAAAGATTTGTACCTTTGGTTCGTGACCCTTCATTCTTCCTCCCTTCTTCGCAGTTACGAATTATCTATATTATCCCTTTCTTCGAGAATGAAGAAGAAATCCTTTTAGCAGCAGAGCAGACCCACAAGCGAATAATTGAAAAGCAATTAAAAAACCAGAGGAATTATTATGTGGAACAGCCAAGCATCGAAAAAGGAAAAGCCAGTACAAACAAGAAATGTTGCTATATTAATTGCGCAGGATTACGGGGTTTTGCTTTTGCCCTCTTCTTCCCTCTTCTCTTTCGCTCAGAAACAACATAAATATATATACGTATATATGTATAAATATGCGTTCCTCTCGTCAGCAGCGTCGATGGTATATAAATATATAATTTATTTATTTTTTCTTGTTTTTATTCTAGTTAATTCATTATTTTACCTCAGAATAAATGATTATGGGGGGCTACCGGAATGTCATTTTCGTGACTATATATTGAATAAGTGATGGGGATTCAAATGCATTATTCTTCCTTGGTAGATCAACAAAAAGGGTTTTTGTTCTGCAAAAGTAAAGAATAAACTCTGCTTTTAGTCTGTCGATACTTTGATATAAAGAGGAAGCTCTGGGCTGTCTTATTACATCATAAAGAATTATCTAAGCTGTGTCACATTATTCATCACTGCTGTAAAACGGTGATATGTTGCAGCATCAGTTAATTCTATAAATCTTGCAGAAGTTGGTGCAATTCTCAAAGCATCTCTCCACTCTTGAGCCATCTGAAAAATTTTAAAAAAAAAAACTTCAATAATCCAACCAGAAACAAACTAGTAAACTCATTGGACGGATACCGTATGTGTCTCGAAGACAAAGCCCCAGCGAGCATCCAGCCTCGCAAGATTGCTGATAATCCATGGCAGTGCGAGGAAGACAAGGGACGACACAACTGTAAAAGCAGGCAAATCTCCCGGATCCTGTCTCGGCGCTCCTCAAGAAGCACTCGTTGTAGCATCCTCCCCAGCATGTGTATCGCTGTGCACTCGCACCATTTGGCAGCATCGTCGAAAAGGCCAGTAAGAAAACAACAAGACAGCCAATCTTTCCCTCCATAGGCTTATACACAACAAAGGGTCAGCTGATAACAGAAACAGATGTGTGTGTAAAATGAATGAGAGGTTTTTAAGGATTTTGTCAAAAAGCCATGCACCAAATCTAATTACACAATAATCCCATGCATTTATTTAGTGGTTAGGGTGTCAGAAACATTAATAAGGCCCTTTCATTAATACGCTGTCATCTTAAATGTTGTGTGGATATACTAGCATTAACATTGAAATGGCATTTTCTCTTGTAATATATCAAGTCTAGATAAGGGGATATATAAATAAATGCATCCATGATGAAATATATCAAGAAGCTAGAGATAATAAAAATCAAAAAAATTTAAACAACTCGAAGATTAAGGACTTTTGCGTACCTTCATCATGCTCGTGTAATCCCAAGAAGTCCGCCATAGCTCGTAGTGTATGTTAGCAAAACGGCACAGGAAATATGGATAGGTCAATAGGATAGTAATTAGCAATGATCAATCTTGGCTGATAATACCTCAGGATTTTAGGATCCGAGATTCCCATATAGTAAAGCCAATGAATCTTTCAATAGAGAAACAAAATTGGCAGGGCAAAATATAAATAAGATTGTATAATAGATTTTGTCAATTTATGAAATCCTACAAAACTTTTTGAGTGAAAGAACTGTAAACCACAGGGAATACAACCCCTAACAGCTTATGCTCCGATATTGGAGGCCTTGTTCAGAATAACACCTTCATACTTCACTTGGAACCACTTCATTGCATCTTCCTTGGTCACCCTGTGCTGGATTCCCACGCGAGATTTGCACCTCCTACGGCGGCCAACACGATAACCCGGACGTTCCAGTACAACGTAGAAGTCCATACCATAGATACCAGTTGATGGGTCATACCTGGAAACCATTATTAAATTAGCACATGGTTCAGTTCAGTAAAATATTGTGAAAGTGAGAACATAAACAATGTGTTGCGTGTTCTCATTATTACGAACAACAAAACATTGTGCCAAATTTTATCCATGATACATATATATATATATATATATTGCATAAAGTACAATAGCTGGTAAATCGTTATCCAATAACACTCTTTTGTAAGTCGACACATTCTAAACATATTCTAATTTATACCATAATTTTGGTGGGCATGTAAAAGATAGAGATCCAAGTTAGAATTAAACTTACTTTATTCCAAGATCAATATGCTCCTGAATACCAAAACCAAAACAACCAGTGTCGCTGAAATTCCGTCTCAATAGTTCATATTCCTTCACCTTCAAGCCACTCTCAAGGAGTTGCATGGCCTTTTCACCTCTAACAGTGACATAGCAGGCAATTTTTTCATTACGCCTGATACCAAAGGACCGCACAGTATATCTAGCTGTAACAATGAGAGAAAGATCTCAATTTCGAGTATATATGAGAACTTTACACTTCTACTATGATTCTATGTAAATTAAATCATTGAGAATATATTCATAATTATTTTCCAAATATAGTAAACATGTTGAATCCTTTAATAAATCTGATCCAGAAAAAGTAAAGAGTTAAAAGCTTTATGAAAATATTAAGTCCCTCAGTGCATTACGATTTATGATAAAGCTCATAGTGATCACTTCAATTGCAGTATGGTGTTTACATTAATCCTAATTTAAAGGCAAAGCCAAGCGCAACAGTATCAGAAATCACAGCATGCATATGTATAAAATAGTTCAACCAACTGGAAAATCAGTTCGTTAAGTTGCGTTTGATAGACCTCAGATGGAAAATATCATCACCATATACAAACCAGGTATATCAATTAAAATTAATGTCTTCTACTTTCGCAGTGAACAAATCACAAATATTCAGCAGCAAAAATAAACAAAATACTAATAATAAAATCAGTTCTCAAATGTACCTTTGGAGAAAACTGGTGTTTGCCCACTGAGTTGCTCCAGCACCTGCCGAACACGATGGCATTAATATCGCTGCAATCCTTTCAAAACTGAAGGCGGAAACATACCGATTGAGAACAAAATTACCTTAGCAGCTCTAGTGAGACGATCTCCACTTTCACCGACGGATATGTTGAGCACAAGCTTCTGCACCTTGATCTCTCTCATGGGATTCGATAATTTCTTCTCCGAGGCCTATATTTTTAAAAAACACAAACTTAGCACCGCCATCCACGCGTTATGAGCAATTCATTGCATAAATTCGATGGCAAGCGTAGCAATTCGAGGAATAAACACAAACCATGACGATGGTAGACGGCGAATGGCGCGGCAGCAGGAGGACGACTAACAGGCTATCAACAACGCAATTTGCAATTATAAGTGGAAATGGCAGATTAGGGTTTCTCGGCGTTAAAATGTCAACAATGCCCCTGTAATATCAACACATGCACATATTAACACTAAAAAATAACGATATAAAATTAATATGTAAAAAATAAAATAGAATAATTATGGAAAATTTATTAAAATCGTTGGATGAAAAAAAGTTAATACTATAGTATAAAAAAAATAGCCATAAAATAATTACTCCATCTGTTATTAAAATATATATTCCAATATTTAGATATAAATTCTAATAAAAATAGGTAATAATTTTTATTTTTTATTTTTAATAAAAAAAATGTTTAAATATATTATCATGATATTTGTATTGAATATTGATCCTGAGTAGACTATGATGTCCAGATTCTAGTTATACAATTAGGTTCAATTGGATATTTATCTAAGAATACACTCTAACTATTGCAAATTTTTATAACGTGTTTTTATTTGTAAAATTTTAATTCTGAATTTTATTTTAAATAATAAAATTATAAGTTAAAATAATTGTTTGATGTGATATAAATACGTGTTAACGTAATATTTAAAATATAAAAATAAATTTTAGTATAATATAATAAATTAAAAATAAATATTTAATTTGATAATTGGAAAAAAAAAATTGAGAATAGTAAAACAATGTTAAAAAAACATAAGTAAACACACCGACTGTTAAAAATAAAATAAAAATGAAAGGAGTGAAATATTAAAATTAGGTCATTTGAGGGGCTACGGTGCAATTTACTAACTTGGCAACGTCATCATCCAGGCCACAAACCTAAATCTGGAAAATTAGCTAAGAAGACGTAATTTATTACCGCATATACTATTATTAGGAAGTGGTAAACCAACAATAATTCCACATCTATTTGTGGAATATGTCGATTTTCTTCTACCCTGCCGTGACCGCAGGAACAGTTGTCTATTGCCTCCATCGATCAGTCGTCTTCTCAATTTTCAAGAGGGCGTCGATTCTTGCGGTTTCTTCATCGCCAGGAACAACTGCTCCCGCGTGCCTCAACGCGTAAGCCTTTTCTCTTCCCCTTTTTTAATTTGCATTCTTCGGAATGTCATCGTTCTCTTCGACTTTGCCCGTGTTTTCATCGTGAATCTCGTTGTTTTCGATTATTACCTGTTTGTTGATTTTGATTTGAGATCAGCGTTCTACATTTGAATTCTGCTATTATCTGGCTGGCTCTATCTGGATCTCACCTTATTGCTGGTATGGAGCTTGCATGTGTGTATTCTAGGTGTTTGTCTATATGCCTGGATTTGGTAACCGAATTAAATCTTCACCTGGATTAACAAATTTGTAGTTTAATCGAGAAGCTCCTGGATGATTTAAGATCATCTACATCTAGAATTGCTGGTTAAGGTTATTTGTTATCAATTACTGTATGTTGTGGTTACTTTACTTGCATCTCTGTTCATTTTCATGGAATTAATGGCAGCTGCCTTGTTGTTTCTGTGATGTTTGTAAAACTGCCTTGAATTGATATAGTCTTCACATGAATGTGAAAGTATGAACATATATGATGCTTGCCTTGTTGACTCACAGCCATGAAGACGGGAGCATCATCTTTAAATCCTTATGCTGCCTCATATGTTCCTCTTTTCAAAAGAGGAGCTGCTGCTGCTGTTGGTACCAAAGATTTCAGTAAGTCGAGGCTCCTCAACAATGTAAGCGATGTTGTTTGGTATGGACATCAGCCGGATTACGCCTCCGGGAATGGTGATTTCACTAAAAGAAATGACCACCATGCCGATGAATTCTATGCTTCTCCATCACACCATCCGATGATGATGATGAACGATAATCAAGAGTTTATGGACTTAGCCTACCTTCAAATGACTTTCCCATGTGTTTCCAAGGAGTCACTTTCTGATGTCTATTTCGCCAATGGATGCGATCTGGATGCTTCCATCGACATGCTGGATCTACTCGAGGTAATCTTCGAAACATTCATCACTCATTCTGCAATTATGATGGATCTAATCATCTAAAACAATGCAGACTTACTCTGATGATCATCCATCATACAAGCTTCCAGACACTTTAGACATTGGAGATGTGCCGGACTCTTTCGAGGCTCCCAGTCAATCGCCGGCGCAAGAACAATGGAGCACGCCGTTGTTGGCAAAAGCAAAAACTTCTACACCAGGTTCATCATCCATTCTGTCTTCTCTCAGCTGATGGTTCATGATCAGATTCAGACATCTTGAGCTTGCAGTTGATGGTAGAATGTGTGTAGTGAAATGGGAAATCTTGTTTAATTCTAGTTTTGCCTTTGTTATATGCATCGTATGGCTTTTGGTCAATTGAGCTAGTTTTGTACTTCCATGGCTGCTCTTCTCTATTGTCTTCCTGCAGATTGACATATTTTGATGTCGCAAGAAAGATATCAATTTGTCGATCTTTATTCAAGAAAATGACAGTTTATAATTGATTTCTATCACTAATTCAACATAAGATGCATATCAATGCAAATAAATACAAATACTATAATGAAAGTGTTACAAATAAAATATTCAAAGAAATTAGAAAATATTGAATAAAAAAATATTATCGACACAACTGAAAGACTATTTTGTAATTTAAATTTCAGGTGTAACTTTACACCCAAATTTCAATTTGTACTATTTAAATTTTGTTTTTATATTTTTCTAAAAATATATTATTATATATTATTTTAATATCAAATTCAAATCATTTTTTTTTTTATTTTGAACTGATAAAAAAACCAACTCTTAATTTAAACAGCATTTTAATGGGACAATATTTTATAAATAAATAAAATAACAAACAAACCCATAAATAAAGATTACTCCGCCAAAAGAGTGCTGGTTAGGGTTTAGGGTTTAGCCATAGCACCGACCATCTTGCCCTTTATTGGTTGAGTTTCTTACTCCGGCGGTGGTTGGTCTGCGAATGGGCAATTTGTTCCGATTGGTGGATTACAGAGAATTAACAAATGATAACTTCTTTCAGAGAAGTCTACTCGGTTGCCTCGCCGAGGCTGGCTTTGTACTGTGATGCAGTTTGAATCAGTTCATCGGCTGATTTTTTTGGGTTATCGCCCAATCCTGGGATGTCTCAGAAATTATATTGTTGCGCCTTCTCATCTCTATCCACTAGGAAAAAGTTATCTTTCATGTCCAGCCTAAATACCATCTCTACCTCTTGTTTAGCTGTTGTGGACACTGATTTTTCATCGGACGACAGTGCCGCGGCGCCTGAGTCGATCAATTACAGTGAGTTGCAGCAGAGAATGCAGAGTCATGCGAACTCTGGAAGCATTAGCAAGGCGCTCGAGGTTCTGAATTTCGTGAAGGAAAATGTGCCGGGGAAACCGTCGGTGTACGATTATAATGCGCTGCTCCGATGCTATTTTCGGTCGACAGGTGTGGCTGTTGGTGAGGTGCTTGAGGTTTATGCTGGGATGAAGAAATTTGGACCGAATCCGAATTTATTAACTTATAACACGATTTTACATGGAATGGTTTTTATCGAGAGGTTAGAAAATGCTGTTTTGATTCTAAAGGAAATGATTTCCAGTGGGTTTCTGCCTTCCTACACAATTTTATTGAAGTTGCTCAAGAAGCTGCTGAAATTAGGACGTGTAGTGGAAGCTGATTGGGTGCTTGAAATTATGTGGAGTCTAAATTGCAACCCAAGCCAGCATTGTTTAAGTGCCTTGATTCAAAGTCTTTGTAAAGCAGGTATGGTCCAAAGAGCATACTCTGTGTTCTCAGCAATTTCAGGGAAGGGATACTTCTGTGGAGGGTTGCTTTACAACCCTATATTGTGGGCTTTATGCAAATCTGAGCAGGTATATGCAGCCTTGTCGTTTTTTGGTTTTCTAGAGAAGAAGGGTTATGGGCACTCGGTTTACTCCTATGCTTCTTTGGCTTATGGCTTCAGTAAGGGAAGGTTATGGGATGAAGCTTTTTGTTGTTTAGGTAAAATTGGAAGTACTGGTTGTAAGCCTAATCTGGTAACTTACACTGTTGTTATTAAGTTTCTATGTGATGATGGGAAAGTGGACGAGGCACTGAGCCTTTTGGGCCAGATGGAAGAGGAAGGATGCAAAGCTGATTTGGTTCTGTATAATATAATTCTTCGTGGACTTTGTCATGAAGGTAAGGTGAGCGAAATTGTTTATCTACTTCGAGTTATGGATCAAAAGGGCTTGTCACCAGACAAGTATACTCATGCTGCATTGGCTGGAGGCATGCTGAAAAGCGGCAGGGTGGATGTTTGTTGTGAGCTGTTTCTTTCAAGGAGTTACTCTGTAGATGATGTTGTTTATAATATATATTTGCATTCCATGTGCCTAAGTGGCAGGTCGAGAGAAGCTTTGTGTGCAATGCTGAGAATGACGGATAAGGGTTTGAGACCTAATAATGTATCATATAACATTATTCTGAAAGGATTGTGCATGGAGAAAGACATGGATAAAGCTCTGAAATTCTTAGTCGGTTTCACTTGGCCTAACAATGGGCCTGATTTGATCTCCTTCAATACAATTTTGTCAGCTGCCTGTAAACTGGGTAATTCATCAATAATTCAGCAGATTATGTTGCAGATGGAAGATAAAAGTGTTCAGTTTGATGTTGTAAGTTTCACATGTTTGATTCAGTATTATTGTTCGATAGGAAAGATCCGAGACTGCTTGAAGCTCGTACATTTCATGATGAATACTGGTCCACGGCCTAATACAATTGCTTTTAATACCCTCCTTGCTGGACTCTGCAAGAATAAACTACTTGGAGTGGCAGAAAAAGTTTTCTACACTTTTGTAGGCATTGGAGTTTTACCTGACACAACTACATATAATATCATGATTCGGGCTTCCATAAAAGAAGGAAATGATTCGCTGCTCTATGAGCTTTCAAGGGACATGAATATCCGGAAATTGAAGCCAGATATTGGGATCTTCGGTTGTTTTATTTATAGCCTTTGTAAAAGAGGCAAGATATCAGTTGCTATTCGCCTTCGAAACCAATTTCAGGAGAATGGAATTCCTCTTAATATATTTGTTTACAACACAATAATGAAAGCAATGTTCCTAAGAGGAATGTTTTGGGAAATCCTCTCTCTATTGAAAGACATGGCTATGGATGGCTGTGAGCCAAATGAAGGTTCTTTTGACATGCTGAGACAAGCGAAGATGAATGGTTGGATGAGGAGTTTCCCTAGAGCAGTTCGAATTCTAGAGTTTGTCATGTGTGGCTACTCGTCCAGATATTCAAGTACACACAGAATGGTTGATGAAGCTGCATTTCAATTGAAAAAAAACAAAGAAGGGAATGTCGGATGAAGCTGGATATTATGACACCTAGTTGTAATGAAAAATTCAGATTCTCTCCTTGAGAATATGTTTCAGCAGGATTTGCTGGCCATTCAAGCTTGCTGAGGGTCACAAACATCGTGATGAAATATGCTTGCGTTCATGAGCTGAGATCCAGACATGAGGATGCAATCCCTATTCTTATTTCCCCTGCAAGTTGCGCATCATGTTCATGTGAGTCAAGCTTACAGTTTGATCATTATTTACATTCCTTATGATTGGAAAGGAGTGAATGGCATTTTTTTGGCAGTTATAAAGATTTCCTGTTAAAAGTTTCACCAAGGGGATGAGTGTAATTCAAATAGAAACTCTGTAGATGCATCACAAAATAATGTCTTTAGGCAAACACATTCACATCTATAATATTATCAATTGCATGGAGTTCTTAACAACTCATTATCAATGGTGCAGTAACAGTCAACTGATAGGATAAACAGTATGACATCGAAGATAGCAGCCTATAAGTGTAAGCAACACACTATAATCATGTATCTCTTAGGCATTCTTGCATCAGTCAGTCTCTTGTACTCCCATGTCGTAGATGCCTCCAGCTTTCCAGTTTCGGGTATGTCATTGATTGGAATCACTCAATTTTCATTTCTAAATAACATCTTTACTGAGAGTGGGCCACTTGGTGGCAGTGAGGTGGTTGTCCACACACTGCTCCATATGTCCGCTCCAGTAGTTTGCATTCATTCCTCCTCTCTGCAATTTTTAAACTCATGAGTTATTTTTCGTATAAAAAGATTCATGTGTAGTTTGATTCAAATGTTTCTGAATATTCCGCACATAGGTGCACAGTAGTGATGTCTTTCATGCCTTCTTGATTCAGAATTATGAAACCCAGATAATGGGAGTTGTTGCTGTACTCATCAATCTTACGTAATATTTTTGTCTGGATAGTTGCATGGAGCCCTGCGTAAATGAGCCATTATTCAGTTGTATTGTACTGCAATCACTAGTGGATATTTTGTGAAGTAGGGAGTGATATATATGTAATATATATCTTCATGAGTAACCTTCTATACTCAACATCTACTGTCCAACTGCTAATACAGATGCAGATGCAGCTTGATTCTGAGCCATTTGACCGAAGGCCTTCCTGCTTGCAATCACCCAAACCATGATCTGTTATGACAACTTTCACTCCATTGTGGGAGCAGTAGTAGCTGCTGGTACACCTAACCTTAAGAAGAAACAGTGTTAAGTTTTGCACTAGATGATGGTGATGATGATGATGATGATAAATTAACAGCATGGTTATGATCAAGATATTTGCGTGTCTATATATACCTGATAGCAAGCGCCGCAACCCACTCCATCTCGATAGAGGTCTGATGCTGCAGCTACATTTCCATCATTAATTGTTGCCCTGAAAGTTCCATAGCCACATCTCCCGGCTGCAGGTTTGTTTTTTTTTTTTTTTATGCAATCAAAACATGTTAGCATGTTTTGGATTTGTTGAGATGGATGAGTAGGAGTCTGGTTTGATTTCAAGTGGATAGTCTAATATTAACTAAAGAATATTTGTATAATCTAAGTTTTATGCCTGCCACTGTTCGTGAAAATTGTTAATATCTTACTTTCTGTTCCCTTTTCATCAGAATTCAAGTAATGAGAAGCCCTTGAAAGAATGAAAGGCCTGCGTTTAGTAGCCTTTTTATCCTTCGAGTAATAAGCAGCATATCCTGAGCTCTCCACCAAGATAAAACCTGCAATCATAAGAAGATGGAAGAAAGTTTGGAAATGAGCCATTGTGGTAAAGAGAAAGTTTTATATGCACAAACACAGTTGAACTCTGGTATATATGAGTGAACCACGCGAGCTGGTTAGATGCGTGGCGAAGGCATGGGCGGGACCATGTCAAGCTGGTAAAAAAAATCTACCTCCTTGAGAACTACATTTCCTACACAACGAATCCTGCTACAGTTTTCATCTCTACACATTTTGCACCTCCCGCCAACTCAGGTAAACGTTAAGTTCCATTTCTTAGTGGAATCCAAAACTATTAATGCCCAATTGAGAGTGTATGCATTTTCTACAGTTGAACATTTAGGTACCAAGGATTTTGCTGCAATCATTAGGAATTACGTTAGGGGCATTGATTGACAAGAATAGCATGATGCATCTTGATTTTGTAACATGTACATAGTTATTGCAGCAGATGCCTATGCTGTTATTCATATGTATTGCTTGATGTCTTTTCATGGTAGATGAACAAAATGGCAAAACAAAGTTGAAGATTTTGACTCTGTTGTTGGTGGTATCTAACCTAATGAGAATTGGGAATAAATAAGTATATGAAAGAAATGTGTGTATGTGTACTTGTATTATGTAGAGATCTATTTCAGTTGTTGCCTATTGGAATGGGTTTCTGCCACGTGTCCTGTCCTGAAACGTAATTGTAGGGATCAGATAAAACATCAATTTTGCAAGTGTCAGATCAATCATGGTTGAAGAAACTAAGAAAAACAGATTAAGAAAAGCCAATAATATCAGCAGATTATTATGCCTCTAGATATATCACAAACAGGTGGTAAAACAGATGGATTAGTATGGTAGAGAAGGACACACAAGGTGGTTGTTTCTGCAAGATTCTATTTTTAATCCGATCCATTCCCTAATCACGGCTGCCGCCATCTCGAGCCGCCTCTGATTGGAGGACCTGGCGGCTGCACCCATCTTGGTGGGGCACCGGGTGGTACACTTGGGGACTTCTGGGCTGCCATGGCAGCCATTTGCCGATTAGTTGGGCGAGCAGGCACTTGTAGCCGATGGGCGGATCCATGATCTGCCGGGATGCGCTGGCTGTGTGATTGCTGGGAGGCTTCAGCTCCCGGCGGCCTCCACTCCGGAATATCATCGTCATCGTCATCAATCCAAGGTTCGAAGCCAAGATTCCTGTCGTCTACCAAACTACTGCCCTGCCCGTATTTCTTAATGAGTTCTCTCACTTGATCTACCGGGCGATGATTTATTTTCGCACTAGGGTGTAAGTTATGCGGAGATGTTCTAGGAATGGATGGGTTCACCTCGCCAGAGAAGTTATACTCGGGCAAGTCATCGTCATCTTTCGTGGCCTGGGTGGCGACTCCGGGACCAAACCCGGGTGGGATATCGTCGTCATCATCATCCTCGGCCTCTTCTCTCAGTTTCTCTACCTTCTGTTGCTGAGGCTTGTTTGCCACTGGAGGCGAAGTTCTGGAGACAGTATTTGAGTCGGTATTAGACAATTCTTGAACCCTCTTCATAGTGGTTGGATGCTTTTTCGAGCTTTGTTTGTGGTGAGATGGCGAATGAGGCGACTTCGTTTTGCTGCTTGTATGAGCTCTTCTCCACACAACTACGCCAATTAGGTAGATTTTCTCCATGGATCCGTCGGTCTTGGGGCTCGACTTATGCATTTGCTTGTCTAAAATCTCGGTTATTCTGGAAGTAGGAGGGCAGAGGTAAAGCTCGATGCCACGGGAGGGTTCGGCGTATCCCAACCTTTGATCTGAAGAATATGCTTCAATAACCTGTTTTATGCCAAGAGATGTTTAAAAAGTACATAAATAAATACATGACCAAAATCAAGATTTAGAAAGAAGAGTGTTGGCTACTACCTCAGAAAGGTTACTGCGCTCATTGTTGGACTGATGCTGATGCTTCAACACAAATTGGAGAACCTGCAGAAAAAAGATAAACCCTTTATTATTATTAACTAATCCGACAAACCACAATGGAATGAGTTCTAAATCTATAGACGATTTAAGGTTTCCAAGAATAGTTTTTCAATTACATTCGATAAGATAAAAAAACAATACAAATCAAGATTGAGTAATTTCACCCTCACCCCATAAGGCCCTCAATAGAAGTATACATATTACGTATGTCCTTCGGTAGCCATATTTGATTCTTGATTAACAGATTTAGATTTTATGTAGTAACCCTAACGATGCAAGAAGATTCTTGGAAGTATTTGTCCAATTACCAATTTCTTGCCCAAAACAGTGTGTGCTCAGAACCACACAATCCATTTAAATAATAAAAAACACTTACACTATTGTGGGATAAGCAACAATTGGATCGTTACAGCAATTAAACATTTAGATTGGAATTTTCCCAAATGCTTTAGCATTTTTATTCAAGTACAAAATAATAATAATAATAACAACGATAACAGAACTGTGTCCCCTTTTATCATTACTACTGCAATTTCATGTGACAATTGTTCATTTTCATGGCAAGTTTCCCTTTCGAGATAATCCTGAAACCATTATTCAGAAGTAGAATGCAGGAACTTAAATGCAAAATTTTCTTCCTTAAAATTGTCGAAAAATTCAAGTGAGGCCCAGCCATTGTGTACATCCACAGCAATGTTGAACAAAAACAAATGCTATAAAACATGGCCTGTGACAGGCTGCATTGCCTTCTTTGCAGGTAGAAAGCCAAAGGCCAGTAAAAGTGGAAAAATTCAGTTACAAGGTAAAGGAGAAGGCCATGATATACCATGACTGCACGAGTTCGAGACATTGGGAGTTCTTGAAGAAATTTTTCAAATGCCTCAAGTCTAACTCTCCCCTTAACCTCAAGAGTACTGGGCCACTCCTTTGTTGATGTCTTTTCACCACTGCAGAAAGATTAAAGAGATTCGGTCACACACAGCTTAGCAAGCATAAATGCTACATTCAGTGCCACATGAGACGAGATATTGTAAGTAGACAAACAAAACAGCAAAAATAAGATATGACTTGAGTTTTACAAGCAGGCAATTTACATGATACGATGTCTTTCTGACAAACAAAAGCTCTATGCATGCAATAATTCTATATAAGCTATCAGAAGTTTGAAGCGGACACATTTCTTGGTAATCTGTCAAGCAGCCAAGAGAACAGCAAAGCACCAACGGAGCAAATCATCTTATTGAGGAAGCTACAATATAAACTAACATATTCCAAATTTATGATTTAAAGCACAAACCTTTGAAATATACCACCAACTGCAATTGTGGTCAATGTATTCAGCTTAAGGACACCATCCCAGATATATCCAACCTTTGGAATGTCACTAGGAAGATGTTTCAACTTTTTACCACTTGGTGATGTTGCACTAACTTCACGTTTCTTGACATTACCAGAAACCTTTCTGGAAGAAACATTTTTAGGCGAGTTTGAAGCATGATCAACAACTTGAGAGTTGGAAAGAAGTTTTGAGCTTTCCTCAAGTGATGGAGTGGGTGTTTTCTGTCCAGCATGCTTCAAAGCGTCAAAAGGAGGTTCAGTATGAAGAGACTCCATAAATTCATCTAATGAAACAATTGGAGGAAGAAATTCTGCATCCTTCAATTCATCCACCATCGTCTCTTGCATTAGGTCAGTCCCAGTGGTTGGAATAATCACACTACCAGTAAGATTCGGGTCTTCTGAATGACTCTCTTGGCCAGCAAGTCTCTCTTTCTCTTTAAGGCTTCCCTCAGAAGGAGAAAGAGCTTCAGACTCCTTTTGGGGTTGAGATTGCATTGACATAGAAGCCCCACCAGAAACATCTGCACCAATGCCATCATCACCATGCTCAACTTCTACTTGAAATTCACCTTTGTGTGTTTTTCTAACCAGACGCCTTATATCAACCTCAGTGTCAGGCAAAACTACCATTTGTGCCAGTTCTTCTGCTTTGGCCATACGCCACTCTGATAACTCCTTCGAAGCAAGCTCTTCAGCTGACATTGAGCACAATCTCTCAGGTGATATTTCACCAGACATGACCCTTGCTCGGAGCTCAGGATTGTTCCGATCTTTAAGGTTGAACAAAAGAGACCTGCCCTTCTCTCTATATTTTTTGTTGACATCACCAAATAGCTTAAAGAGTTCAGCTTCAATTTGAAAGGCCAAGTACTCTGGTGTCATTGCATCCTCAACTCCATGTTCCAGGCCTTCCTCTTTCGTTGACAACAGATTTTTTTCATTTTGTTCGTCCTCACCACCTCCCATTTGAACATCAAAATCAAATGCCCAAGAAAGCCCATGTCCCTGCAAAAGATCATCTTTAACAAAGAAATCATCACCAAATGGCCCATCCTCGTCAGGTAAACCAGAACTATACTGGAACTCCGGGAAGGACGGTCCATTAATCCCACTGCTTCCACAAGGAGATAGTTCAGTAGGAAAAATCTGTTCCCTACCAGTTTTTCCAGGTGAAATTGTATCTTTTAGAGGATACACTTCGTTCAAACTAGAAGCAGGAACATGAATACCAAAGGTGGAATTGGATTCAGAAACCTGTGCTGCATCACTTTTGTTTTTCGCAGTATCTGAAACATTGTCCTGGTTATTACACGCCATGGCCAATGCACCAGCTAGAGACTCCCTCATTTTGGACCTTACACCTTCCATCGACTCAGAGCGCCCCTTGGATGTTGATGTTGATTCAAGTGCACCAGTTTGCTTTTTAGCAGGTCCGCGGGGCACTCCAGATTTACCAGAGACGGAATCATTTCTCATCATTTTCTTATTTGGTGAAGGTTGCGAGGGTGGGCTGGGACCAAACTTGGACTGCACTGACAAAGTAGTCTTTTGAGGTGCTTGTGGCTGCAGAACCCCAAGTGAATTAGCATCAGTTTGAATGTTCCCCGGTTTCTTATTAGGCAAATGTGACTGCTGAGGAACAGAACTCTGTGGAAGAGGTCCCACATCAGCCTTCCTTTTAACTGGTAACGGCAAATTTCCTCCAGACATATTGTTGGGTATACTCGAATCTTCGCAGGTTAGTTGATCAGGCATCCAGATTGAGCTCAAACCCATACTGCCACTTGAAGGATTGTCGTGCCCCATCCCGTTGTTTGGTACCATGGTGAACTCGGGGTTACTATAGAGAGGTTCTCTTTGCTCTGTTGACTCATAGATATTATGTGATACATGATTTCTTTTCCCATGCATCTCTGATGCAGCCATATCCATAGAATTGGAACCATGCTCCATCTGAACTACATGCCTATCTGAGATGGGGTAGTGTGAAACCAGGTTATTCGACATAATCTCCCTAAAACAGAGAACACTATAAAGGGTACACTTATGTATAGTAAATATTCAGGCCATCCAAAAGTACCTGCAAATATAATAAATCTTGTTATGGTACATTTTATTTCACAAAATCAGTCACAAACATACTTGGATTTACCCAAACCGTTTACTCGGGCTTAATGAAACAAAGCAGCCATTTTATGCTCAGCTGAAATCCAAAATTTTAATATAAATAACATCAATTTTATGAAATTGCTCCAGATTATGGTGAAAAGGCAAATAATAATAATATAAATAATTGAACTATAGTTCGATAACAATTTATAGGGAAAATAAGCATAGCATATAAAAAGCAGGCAATACATATGATCCAGTCAAAGTTTATCTCAGTAGAGAGATTGTGCAGCACATATGCATGTAACTTAGAACAGAACCCACCCGCGGAGAGAGTCAAGAAAATAAGATGTCTTCCAAAAGACCGGGGTCAACATAGATATAGACAAGTAGGTTGAAATACCCATATTTTTCACAATGGATGTAACTTGAAAATCAGTTCAGTCAATGAGCTACAGCCAGCAGACAGTCGCATCAATATATAATCTCAAAACTTGAACAAAGCAAATAAGTTTTGTTATATTTTAGTGTACATGTACAGAGAAAGGCGAGGATATGAAACTACTAAAAATTGAAGCATATTAATGACGAGAAGTAGTTAGAGATAACAATAAGATATCGGTTAACTACTAAACCAATTTAAGTGTTAAAAGACAATCCACAAGCTCATAAATCAAGCAAAACCACAAACATATTTTCAAAAGCAATTTGAAATTTGCAGGGCAAGAACACCCAAGCCTTTTTCTGCTTTACATTTCTCATATATATATACACACGCAATTGCAACTATGTGCACAAACCTAGCTGAATTGCAAGTTGAGAAACCAGATTAAATGAAGTCGACCCACGGAGCAAACAGCAAGGAAAAGAAATCCAGCAATAGATATTAATTCCGGTAACATCACAACCTATTATTTACCAAATCAAACTGAACAAGCGAAGAAACAAGATCACTAATCTTACCCACACATCTAGAAGAAAATCTAGATGGATCTGTCATTTAACAAAAAAAAAAAAAAAAACGTATACATACACGCACAAGCCCGCATATATACAAAGGGCAGTATCCGATCAAAAAAATAAAGGGCAGTATATTAAATAGCACATCTTACCTAAAGGAGGCTGAGAAATCAGCAAGTGCTAGGAAGCGAAAGCAGGACGAGAGAAAAAGAGGCACCAGCCAGAAACCCTAAATCGATAAGCATTTGATACTGGCAGGCAGGAGATAAACTCGAGGATATAAACAAGTGAGAGTCACACGCTCGGCACGTGTCATATTTAGGGTTGACACGTTATCTATTTTACCTGTAAATGTAATCCTGTGGTTGGTTTCCCCCACGAATCCCTTTTTTCTCTTATTTGTCGTTTATTAGGCTATAGGACATTTATTCAGTTTTAATTCGTTATAATAATTTTACTTCAATTACTCTATTTATTCAGCTTTAATTTATTATAGTAATTCGCTATAGTAATTTTACTTTAATTGTATTATATTTTTCACTATTATTTTTTAAATATTTAATTTTTTTATTATATTAAACAATTTTTTATTTTTATAATTTAACATAAATTTTTTTTATTATTTTAAACAATTTTTTTATTTTTATAATTTAACATAAAATTTTTAAAAATTTTAAAAAAATAGAAATTAAATGTAAAAGTCAAATTTATAATTTTAAAAATTTTAAAAATTAAAAAATAATAATAATAAAACAATGCTAAAATAATGCTATTTTTTAGCATTGCTATAATACAACACCAAAATTGGCGTTGCACTGTAGCAACTTCCACTAATAAGCCAACCCAGCACTGAATTGGAGAGGCTCTTACAGAAAAAGATAGTATAAATTAAAGTGATTAAAATAGCTACGACCTATATTTACTGATAGATTAAACTATTTTAAGTATATTCACAGCACAGCACAGCACACAATAAATAAGAAATACAAATTGAAGCTGATGCAAACTCCTCAACACTTTTCTGCTGACATTCATACTCATACACACATACATCAAACATCGCCTAAAATTTGCGGTCACATACAAAACAAAACAAAACATCAGCACTTGACAGTTGAGATGGTTCTTTATGGTAAGGTTATTATAAATGGCAACACAAGAACACAGCCAAGCTACAGCATAAAAGCTTATCCCCAAGTCGAACAAACTGCTTCGACATTTTCATCATCTTCTTCTTCGCGGCAGTTTAGGAAAGGGTGCTGTTTCTGAGATTGGCGGTTGCTTCGGTCAGAGAGCTCAGCACTGTTTCCCCAACCTCAGCTTTGCACAGCGGACATGTAGCGTTGATCTTCAGCCATTTATCCACACAGTCCTTGTGGAAGAAATGGGCGCACGGCAATTCTCTGAGCTCGTCATTGTGGGCGTACTTGGCTAAACATATACAGCAAACCTGTGTACAGGAGGGCAGTTAGGATGTATGTTACATTGTGGGGCATATTCGATATAAGGGCCTCAAAATGTAAGAAAATGATGAGGGTTGATTACTATGGTAAAGGTTTTTTTAGATCAGAAACTGAGCAATCAAATATGGATGCAAAGATTCACTCCCAGGAATCCCAATTTCAAGTGAAGACATAAAACAATAGTGTGTAATGTGTATTCGAAAAACATTACAGAAGAAGAGCTGGCTTCTAGCTAGGAAAGTGAGGGTGCATCTACCTATAGTTATGCAAGTTTAGTAGCTGAAAATTCGAAACTTTCCATTTTATATTTGTACTAGGATAATTGCAAGAGTTCAAGAAAATGGCATTTTAAGTTAATAGCTAAAGGATTAGACTGACTGATAAATCAAAAGGAATTGTCATATGAAAGAAACTCAGATAGCACAAGGAAACAAATTAAACGAATCTTACTGCATCTTCTCCAGATAATACGCGCTCTTTTTCTGTCCCGGCGCCCACTATTCCACCTTCACCTGCAGTTGAGCTATGGTCCTTACTACCACTGCTCTTATTTTTCTTCACTTTAAATTTATAAGTTGGCAGAGAATTAATCGAATCTTGACTAGCTCCTCTATTGAGAGAGAAATCTTCTCTGAAGCCCAGAATGTTAATGATACACGGGAGGCAACAGCAGATTGTAGCACACAAAATAAAAGGCATTGCGTATCCGATACAGCTGAAGGTGAGAAACACTATACACAACCTGAAAGTGAAGAAATTGGAAAAAAATAATGAGGTTCTTATGTCAGAATAATGAATACATGTTTCAGCATAGCCGGTTATATATTCTTGCAAGACCTGTATAGATTGGGAGCTTCAGAAGATGAAGAGTGCCCGCCAAAAATCCACACATTACCAACCACAAACCAAACAGCAAAGAAACAATCCAAAGCTGTCTTGAAGTATTCAACAAGTACCTTTAGCCTGCATACAACCAGAGTATTAGTTACCAAAAATGTACTCTGAAAGCTTCGATTTTCATCATTTTTGCCATTCAAGATACAAATCAATCTACACCAACAACCAGAAAAACAAAATTTGCGAAGTGCAAGACGGGAGCAAAAATTGCCACTGCATCAAGATTAGTCACAGTTAACTGCACACGAACATACAGTACAAGGCACATTGAAATATGAAAAATGACTACCAAAGATCAAATAATTTGGTCATACCTTGGATTTGGTAATCCATTGCTTAGGGTACCTCTAGTTGTTGTACCACTTGTCCATCGATCTTCCACATCTGTGGATCTTCTAGTCAAAGGAATGGAAGAGTTATTGCCTGGAGATGGATCCTGGTTATGCTGCGATGAATCTTGTTCAGAACTCTGGTTTCGATATTTGAACCGCCAGTACAGAAGGGGAAGAATTGCCAAACAACCAGATGCATAACCAACGATCCACGCTCTCAGAGGAGCACGTGGCTTTTCATTTTTCGACAAAGACAATACAACAGCAGCAGCAACTATTTGGCTAACTGTCAGCAGCAGCTCAACAGATATCCATAATCCAGAATTCAAAGGGCTTCTTCGATGGGCTCTAGTATTTCCTCTTCGAAGTAGCGATGAATTCCTTGAGTTTGATCCACTAGCTGAAAATTGCTGAGGCTGATAAGCAGGAGCCACGGAACTAGTAGATGGTTGGTCCTCAACTCTCTGACGTTCCGATGAAGTGGTTAATCTCTCATGAGATGGACTAGAAGAAGAAGCATCACTACTGCTTGTAATGTCAATGATATGATCATTATCACTACGATTCTCTGTTCGCTCCATTAACAAAGGGCTCTTGTTTGCGTGATTCTTATGGAGAGACCTCAGCAACTGAAAAGCCATCCAAGTCCACCAACTCCACGCTGCCCAAAGAAAACATGGGATAACAGGCTCCTAAAAAGTTTCGAATCCCTTTGCTCTGGATGTGGAAGAAGTAATGGCTAACATAATATTACCACTCAAAAGCTCAAGGATTCCAATTCTCCACTATCTCCTTCTATCTGTTCAAATATCCAAAACACAGATATTAGAAGCTAAAACTCATTCAATCATTCCACTTCACATTCGAAGAATTATGCCAAAGCTCATTTCACAAGAATAAACTAATCCAAAATTATAGAACAACATTTAGCACACTCTCCACTGAAATAACAATCCTCAAACCATCCTGACATAAACCCGCAGAAGCCTCACACAAAATTATCAATTACCAACTCAATTTCAAAATAAACGCAACTGGACACAATTACATGAGCTTAAATTGAGGAAGATTGGAAAATCTGCAGTGCTGGATGAATTCAACTCCCCAACTACTCCCCGCCCCCAAAAGCAGTAGTTTACAAAACCCTTCTTATCACTAGATCGTTGACCTCTTCCCAAATCAGACGAGAGAGAACAATTACTAACCCGAATGAATAACACAGATTGAAAATCAAAATCGAAACCGCAAATTGCACACCAAAAAAAAAAATGAAAAACCAAAAAGAATCCACTAATCAAAGCAATTCGCTAATAGAATAATATCTACAAACAATTGTATATTCACAGACAACCCATAGAATCTATAGACAAAAAGATGTGATTACCGACCAGAGCCAACAATAAAACGGATACGATGCTCAATGGAAAATCAGATTGAACGTTTGAGTGTCCGAGAAACACAGCTTGATTCTCACCGAATCGTTTGGGCTGATGCCACTGTTGGCGTTGGCTTTCTACTTTTCGTAGTAAAATGATTATTGTATTATTAATAATATTATATTAATATATATATATATATTATTTTATCTATTCTTCTATCATTCACTTCTTGCTGATGTCGCACTTTGATCCATTCGACATGAACACGCTTTTGGACAGACCGCGCTTTTTCAGCATAACAACAATAATAATAATGATAAGATCCGAAATATTAAATGCAATAAATAGATAAGAATTCAAAGGACAGTTTTTCCTATCTTTAAAAAAAAAAATATGTATATATATATATACATACAGCCAAAAAGACAACATTGGATAAAGTAAAGTAAATTTGACTGAATTGCTGTCCAAGAAATCCGAAAAAAAGGTTCAAATTTAAAATTGACATATTCATCCATTCCAATAAGTCAATAAATTGATGACGACAATACAACAAAAGAAAATTTTGAATGACAGAACGTCAAATTCAGTTATGAGGAGAATCTTTTCAAGTAGCTACAAAAGCCAGCGAGTAGTTAGCTGCTTAATACAGTAATTTCAACATCAAATGTAATGTTTTTTTTTTTTTTTTTTTTTTTTTTTTTTTTTTTTTTATGTAAATAAGCAGTTGAATATGATCATATCATATCATATCAAATCACTCGCATCATTCTTGCCTTTACACTTAGCCATTACACAGCCACAATCTGGAAGCACCAGAACCGATTACAGAAACTACAACAATGGTTGGTTGGTTGGTTGAGGTGAGGTGGGCTTGCAAGACGAAAAAATGAGAATGCCGGTGGCGCTGTCGACTAGTTCTTGATATCTACCTGTTCAGGTGCCGCAAGGGTTGAGGAGGATGAGTAGTTAGTTGCAGCAGTAAGCAAAATATAGGTACGTCGTCAGGGTGAGTTGGTTGGTTCTAGAAGAGAGTTTGGACAGGTTTGGCTGAACGGAGAGTCGAGACACACATGAACTGCCAAAACAAGGTTGATTGATATAAGCCACAAGATGCCATGAATTACAGAAATGGATCTATTTGTTCTTGTCTGAGTGACTTACCTTAGATTGCTTGTATTTTTCTCGAATGGCATTCAGCATGCACCGGTTGACGTTCAATTGCAGGTCTTGCAATTCAAAAACTGCATTTTTCAGCTCTGGTGATTTGTACCTTGTGTAGTGCTCCAGAGTTGGATTCTGCAGAGAGTTAGCAGGTAATTTTTTATCATTTCAACTTGAAAATGGAGGATCGATGGAGGAAGGGGATAAGAAAACTAACCCATGGATGATCTGACTGATCAAGTGTCCATCTGGCGAGAAATACAGCAGAGGCAGCAATGAGTGATGGAAGATACTTGAGGAAGTTGTAGTCAATTAAAGTTAGTTCTGCTAAATAGTTCGCCAAGAACTCCAGCTCGACGGAAGGAGCCTGGAAATGGAGAAGTGCATCTAATCAGGGAGACTCTCAGTCGTATTAAAGATAAACATACAGACACTACTGCTGGTACCTTATAAGAAACTTGTGCAGCTTGAATGAACCTCCTATAAATACCAATCAGTGTTAAAAAGAGTGTGACTTTAAGTAGAAGATTGCACACTTTGAATACAATGGTTACCTGAGGAATTTCTTTGTTGTGGGAACAGATAACTGGAAAGCAAGATAGTTCAGAACTCGGCTTTCCATGTCTACTACCTGTCATGTGTAAGAAATTAGAAAGCAGAATTTGCAGTAAAATTGTCGAAACAATAAAAGCAAAATGAAATCTCATGTTTTATAATATGCAAACAGGCAAACCTCTTCTTTTGTGTAGGTATTGTCTGTGATAAAGCAAAACTCTTCCACTCGAGGTGCACAAATTTCTTCGTATTTCCTTCAGAAATAAACAAGTTGAGTAAAACCAATATTTACTTATGGCTAAAACAAGGATGACTGCATGATCTAAAACCAAAAGCTTTTTACGGCTATCCTAGGGGGGTCGACAAATTGATGGCTGAATGTTTCTAACTTTTGTGAAACATAGCTTGAAAGGGTAATCAAAGTAGTAGCACAAACAAAAGAACTATTAACTTACGCCGAAATGAGCATGCAGGTTACTCCAAGAAGTTGCAACTTTTGCTTCTCAATATAATTCTCAGATAGGAATCTGTCTATAAGATTTACAGTCAGGTAAAGTGTATCAGGTACCAGTCTATATTCTTCAGAAACCTGAAACACAACAGATAATGATGGACATGAATCCACGCACCAAATAAAGAATATGAAAACTTGAAGCAATATATGGAAGTAACAACATTGAATAATTTGAATAAGAGTCTAAAAGATATTAGTTAAGTGAGCAAACCTCCACAAGCCAATCAACAAGAATGCCCCGCATGCCTTGATTGATATCTCGCTGCAATTTTTCCATATAACCAGCCAAGGGCCTACGGTCCACCTGACCGAAGACCAAAATTTCATCCAAGTTAACATGGGAAATATAATATCATGAAGAAGAGAGTTCTTCTAGTAATCCAGAGAAACAATAGAGAATTGTGTAGAATTCTGCACAATAAAAGGATTTTAGGCTCCAAAGAAAAGCTTGATTTTAAAAATTCACGACACATTTTAGCAATAAGAACATTTTGAATTTCAACTCATAGCTGAAACAAGATAGTCAGTGAAATATATCCCTTACTCAAGTTGTGGGAGCCTGACAAACCTGTCTAGTATACAAATTAGAAAATATATCAGCCGCATACAGGCTACACATCAGTGGATCCATGTGTTTGGAGTCTATGTCAATAACACTCCCATCGTCTGAGCTCTCCTGTTGCATGCAAAGCTCACTGCCTTCTGCATGATCAGGAAAAAAAGAAGGATAAATATGGAGGAAAACCCTTTAAATGTAACAGTAAACCATGTACTTTCACAAATTTAAGGCTGTTGTAGCTTTCCAGAAACCCAGTTGATGATAGAACCCAAACAAGTACATGTATTTTTAACTCTTTATAGGAAAACTGTATTGAACAATAAGATACATGAACTAACAAAGAAATTAAAAATCTTACTTTTGTGAAAAAGCTCGACACAAGAAATTTACCTCTACTAGATGGACTTATCTGTGAAACATTTTGACTGGAATCAATCATCTTACAAACTACACTTAATGTGTTTGCTTTGATAGATTCAATTGGATTAGATATCTGGCTCAATGTTGATCCAGTTTCTAGCTTTTCCTTCTCTGCTACTTTGATGTTTTCATCCACAATGTTTTCCCTCCCATTTCCTGGATCCTTTGGAGGTGTCACATGTACCTGCTTTTGTGTAGTGTTCTTTTTCTCCTGCCTGCTAGGCTGACAATCAACAACGTTTGCAAACAAAGTTTAGAATAAATTCAAGGAAATAAGTATAAACTTTTATTACTTCACAAGTGCGCGGACAAAATTGCAAGGCTTGATAATGCAATTAGAGATGCAGAAAGCCATGCTTGAAACTGCTGGTAATGATCCTACCTGCCCTTTAGTTGCACTGATGCTTCTGTACAGATCTCCGCATGTGATGTTAGTGACATCCTTAAGGACAGCCCTTTTCTTTTGTGGAGGACAAGCAGCTGAGGACATTGCTGGTTTGTTGCTGCTCGATGCTGCTGATCTTTTTGAGTTTGCTCGCGAAACAGGCTTATTATCTTGTTTTGCTGAAGGATGTAGAGGCGGCAATCCCCCGGACAAGCCCAAAGCTTTTGCACGGGATCGCGTGATCCGTGAACTGTGATCCCGGACATTTGAGGATTTATTCTCATCATTGACCACAGACTGCTTCATGGGATGACAACTTGTAGAACCCAACGAGTATGCCTTCAGAAACGCTGTATGAAGCACAAAGAAATGTTACAGCAAATCCACTGTCACAGTGTAAGGTATATGATACACATAAACAGAGAGAAAGAATACGCATTGTTTTCAAAGATAATCCTAGAATTTCAAACAGGTGAAAGGGGGAAACCTCAACAAGTTAAAATGCTGCATACTCTTACTGTGTAATGACAAAAAAAGATTATCGTGATGAAGTCACTACTTTATGAAGATAGTGGTGAAATAAACACTATACATCTTTATCGGACAACCCACTGTACCGTGATGTGAAAAGGGGCATTTTGACTATGAGTAAGAGTTTAAACCTGAGATTCATTCAAAAAATTTACCATCTATCAGTGAGTCGTGTGTGTGAGTGTTTCCGTTCTTTTTTATTCAACAGCAGCAGCAAGAACAAGACAGAATTGACAATGTGTCAACAAAATGTCAAAAACCGAGCTGCCATAGATCACAAAGCTCACAAATCACACCGAACAGCCTCGGCTCGCCCAGATCTAGCCAAAAGGTTTGAATAAATTCCAAACCGAGGTTCAAAAACCTCCAAAAAAAATGATTAAACTCGAATAAAATTTTCAAAACATCGTCCAGCCTCGAAGAAAAACCACATCTACAGCAGAACAGCTAAGGAAAAAAATAAATAAAAATGAAAAACAATAATCCTCAATATCAGCACAATCAATCATCCTCATTGCCAAAAAAAAAAATAAGCAAATTACCGAAAATGATATGATCGCACTGAGCTCCCAAAGCAGCTCTGTGTCCCTTATCTACACAGATCGGTCCTCCAGGACCCAATAAAATGCATTTAAACACAAAAACATGGCTCTATTGGGGCTCAGAGTAAGTGAAGAAATGTTGAAAAGCGAAAGGAGGAAATCACA
Organism: Andrographis paniculata; assembly: GCF_009805555.1. Taxonomy (NCBI): domain Eukaryota; kingdom Viridiplantae; phylum Streptophyta; class Magnoliopsida; order Lamiales; family Acanthaceae; genus Andrographis; species Andrographis paniculata. The sequence goes on from NW_026137610.1 coordinate 661,261, forward strand.
CTGAGCGACTCAGTCTATATATATATATAGAGATAGATATAGAGAGAGAGTAGAGTGAGAGAGGAGCGTTTGTGAGAGCGGGCTCGCCACAGTTCAAATACAGAATTCTAAAAATAAATATTTTCTATCTCCACTCTCATTTCACTGTATCCACTCCCAAAATTTATTTTATATATAAAAAAATATATTTATGTTGTGATAACCATTCATTATGGATGTCGTTTTGAAATTTTTGTAACGAATACCTTTTTAATACTACCACATTATTACTATCCTTTTGTAAGATAAATAGAAAAGAATGTAATTTATTTATTTTTTGAACATTAATTTAAAATGGCAGTTATATTAGATCCATTTTTTGCTCAACATTTGTGACAGATTTGAAAATTTCTTACCATTGTTCCAGATTTTTCAGTTCAAAATTATTTGAATAAATTGAGTTATTGTAGTTAATTAGGCCTTCAACTTTGTTTGGATACATATTAAATTAATAATAATAATAATAATATTTTATGGTCTATGGATTTAAATTTATGTAACTAATTATGACCTTTCCAAAGTGATTAAAATTTTATTACTAACCTTAGGTACTCAATCGACCATTTCATAACAAATTACGATGATGAATCTTGCCACTAATTTTTTATTTTTAAAATTAAATGGATTATATTTGGATAAAATGATACTATATTTGTTCCATGAAATCATATTTTTTTTAGTTGGCTCATTAAATTAATTATATTTTTATATATGGCAATGATTAATAAATAATTGTTTAAATTAAGAATTTAACTATAATTTATTACATTGCTAATATTCTTAGTTTTAAGGTTTGTTTGATTGGAGTTTTCAGTAATAAAATTTTAAATTAAAATAATTATTTGATATGTGATATGGATAAATGTTAATGTTTTAATATTAAATTAATTTATTAATATAATATAAAAATAAAAGTAGGTGGTTCATTTAATATTTTATAATGAAGAAATTAGTGAATAATGAGATTTAAGGATGGATTTTATTTTATTTTTTTATTGTTTTTTAGAATTGTATTGATGTACTATTAAAATATTTAATTTTATTTTTTTTTTTTAAGAACAATTCTAGTATTTTTATTAATATATTTGTCAATATGGATAAACCCAAAATTTATCTATCAAATTTAATTTAGTGTGAAGAAAATAGTAAAAATACTTTTATGTTTGTATTGCATTTTTTCTATTTTTTTTTAAGTATGGTAATTTTTAATAAGCTATTTTGAATTTAAATGAATTGTAAACGTATAATTTAAAATACATTTAAAAAAAGCAATGTAAAATACATCTTTATATTTTTTTGAAAAGACAAACAAGAAAAATATTTTATTTTATTTTAAAAAATCCTACCCTAATGATTGTATTTATTAAGTGATTAGATATGATAGAATCAATACCGTTAGTTTAAATTGCGCATACTAGATGAACGGTTCAAATTAAATATTAGATTGTATATTTTAAATGGATAGACTTATATTACACTAAGTATAGCCTACACAATATGGACCATTTCATATATAATAGCACGTTCTATGCATGTTTTGGATCTATAGGTAAAAATTTAAATATGCATGTTTTGGATCTATAGGTAAAAATTTAAATATTATATTTGTTACTAATGAAATTTAGAATTAAGTTAAAAAGAAAATGAGCCTACAATTGAGTTGGTCGAACTGATCGAGGGGCATTGCAGGAAAATCATGTGAAATAGATGTATTTTTAAGGAAACAGTAGGTCGGAAAGTCCGCCGGTTGGAAGGTCCGCAGGTCGGAAGGTCCTTAGATCGGAAAGTCCGCAGGTCGAAAGGTCCGTAGATCGGAAAGTCCGCAGGTCGGAAGGTCCGCAAGTCGGATGGTCCGTAGATCGGAAAGTCGACAGGTCGGAAAGTCCGCAGGTCGGAAAGTCCGCAGGTCAGTTGGTCAGTGAGTCGGACGATGTACAAGTCGGATGGTCTGTAAGTCGGGAGGTTTGCGGCTGGACCAATAAATCGGGTGGTTTGCAAGTCAGGAGGTTTGCGGCTGGACCAACATGGCGTAAGGTCTGCGGTCGGTCCAAAAAGACGGAAGGCTTGCGGTTGGACCAACAGAGTGGAAGGCCTGCGGTCGGTCCAAGAAGTCGGAAGATTCGTGGTTGGATAGGCAAATCGGTTAGTGTGGAAGTCGGATACTGTTGAGGGCGAGTGAGAGTAATAGTTTGGTCGGATGAGGGCACTTGTCAGCAGAAGAAGAGTTAGCAGACGGTTGAAAAAAGGCGTTATAGCCGTTCGGGTGACGGTTCCAGTACCATTTCTGAAGACTATTTAAGGATTGAGACCGGCAACTGACAGAGGATCTTCAATCATCTTCAAAACACATCAAAGTCAAGAGATTTGGGGAATTTAAATTTCCAGTATTTTAATTTTCAATTAATTTTTTATACCGTACAGTGTTTAGAGAATAGCTAAATATATCAAATTCGAAGATAATTTCCTATTTTCGAATTTTACTTTTTATTGTTAAAAAAATACATCAACAATATTTATATATAAAATCATTTTTAATTAAGTAAAAAGATTAATTATGGTGTCAAATTACTAAGTTAGAGTTAAAAAAAATGTAAAGCAAAAATCAATGCCATTACTTTTTATTTTTATATAAGTACCATATGCTTTCACTTACTAAAAAATTTACCAAATAAACCAATCTAGATATAAATAATTAAAACTTAATTAAAAAATTACCATAGGGAATTCATATTTAGGTATCGATTTATTTTAGGTGTATTAACATCACATATTTAAATTTATAATACTAATATAATAATATTATTATTACTTAAATGATAAATAATATCATTTGAAGTAAATTGCAGATAATGGTAGCTCACTATAACAGTAAATAATTGGTAATAAAGAATTTTAGCTACATTAATTAATTATTTAAAAGCCACGATCCATGTTATTTGGTATCTATTTAAATTATTGCATTAAGTACGAATATAGGAAATGACAATTAATATGGTGAAATAACTCCAATAAAGATGACTATATGCATAATTAAATTATTGAAATTTATTCCAATGGTTTGCATATATATATATATATATATATATGGTGGGATTTGATATACATTAATCTATTTTTGTTTAAGTACAAAATAAAATAAGATGAATTAAGTCAAATTTATAGGACATAGAAATTACTATATAATGTTTTACATGTTTCTTGGAATATTTAAAATAGTGTGTAAAATATTATATAGTAATTTCTCAAAATATAAAATGTTTGTTTTGTTGTTTGAAATATTTTTTTTTATGTGGAAGTATACCAAACTCAAAGAAAAAATTGTTTCACCTATATCATTTATTAAAATATAAATAATAATTGGTAAGTGAAAAAATATTTTCTTCTCTCAACAAAATCTTCAATATATATAATACTCTTGGCTAATTTTAGTCCACCTTTATAAATTTACAAATAAATTAAGCTAAACTAATGAATACCATATATATATATATTCTATTTGTTAAAAAAAATAATATTCATTCAACAAAATATTATATTTTTTTATTCAGATAATATTTTGATATAATATTTTATGAATAAAAATAATATATATTTTTAGAATCATTTCAAGTTAATAATATTAATTCTAATTTAAAATAATAAAAGAATACTGCATATTGTATGTGTTGTCTCAATAATATTTCTTTTCTTGTCCAAATGTGTCCCTAAATAATAGAGTATAAATTTCAATAAAAATATAGGAATATATATATATATATATGTATATATAAATAAATAAAATAAAGAACGAAGGAGCATTTATTATATTATTAATAAAAAAATAAATTTATTGCATTACTGTAGTTGTGCCCTAATTATGAACATCCGCCGTTCCGCCCTCGCGCTAGCGCCGGCGGTGGCTCGCCGGCGGCTGCCTACGCAATTGGATTTCTCGATTCCAATCCCACCCATCGTGAAGCAAAACACTCCACAATCTCCGGTACCGCCCCCTCGAAGTCAATATTCTGCCCTGGAAATATACCGCATTTCGGAATTGCTTCGTGATCCGGAGCTCCGACCAGGTAGGGATCTCGAAGAGGCACTGACTGCGGCCAGAATCAATCCATCACCAAATTTGTTGCTCGAAGTTTTTGAACATTTTGATTCTACCCCACAACCCTTGTTCACTCTCTTCAATTGGGCGCAGAAGCACCCAGACTACCCATTCTCGATTGCCGTTTTCAATGCCATGGTTAATTCTCTTGGCAGGGCTCGGGAGTTCGACTCCGCTTGGTGCTTGATCTTGGATCTTATTGGAGGAGACCCAAGCAAGAGGCCCGATTCTGATACATTTATAATAATGATCAGGAGGTATGCACGCGCAGGTATTATTTCTTAACTTATTGGAGTTTTTATGTGTTAATCTGTACGGAATGGTCTTCCTATCTCCCCATGCTTAGGAAAAAACATTGAGCTGTTCTTGCTTATTTTACGATATCTTTTAATCCTTCATATTTTTTATTCTGTTTTTTTTTTTTTTTTTTTGTCTGTTTTCTTAATTATAACTGTGAAACCAGGTCTTCCCTTTGCAGCCATTCGAAGTTTCGAATATGCATTAAGTTTGGACTTCTTGCATGATTCAGGGGTAGAAAATAATCTGTTTGAAATTCTGTTAGATTCCTTATGCAAGGAAGGGCATGTGAAGATAGCCTCACGGTATTTTGATAAGCACAGGGAAAATAATCCAAACTGGTTACCATCAATTAGGGTTTATAATGTTCTACTGAATGGGTGGTTCCGATCACGAAAGCTGAAACGTGCTGATCGGCTTTGGGAGCAGATGAAAAAGGAGGATATTGTGAGACCAACTGTTGTAACTTATGGGACCCTTGTGGAAGGATTGTGTCGAATGGGGAGATCTGATGAGGCAATGAAGTTAGTTGATGAAATGAAGAAGGAAGGAGTTGAACCCAATGCTATTGTGTATAATGCAATAATAGATGCCTTGGGAGAAGCTGGCAGGTTTAAGGAGGCGCTGGGTATGCTGGAAAGGTTTTCAATCTTGGAAAATGGTCCTGGTATATCCACTTACAATTCACTGGTGAAAGGGTTCTGTAAGGCAGGGGAGCCAGCGGAGGCTTGCAAGATCCTGAGAATAATGATGGATAACAGATGCATGCCGACTCCTACAACTTATAGTTATTTCTTCAAGTACTTTTCGAAGGCAGGGATGGCTGGGGCGGGCTTAAACCTTTATACCAAAATGATCAATTCTGGGTACGAACCAGACCGGGTTGTGTATCATCAGCTGGTGAAAATGTTGTGCAAGGAGGGGAAGCTGGACCTGGTGACACAGGTCATACAGGAGATGAGAGCTCGGGGATTTGATTTCGACCTGGCTGTGAGCACAATGCTGATCCACCTGCTATGGAAAATGTCTAGGTATGATGAGGCTGTTTTTGAGTTCCAGGACATGTTTCGTAGAGGAATTGTGCCTCAGCAGCTCACGTATCAGAGAATGACTGAGGATTTGGAGAAGCGGGGAAGGGCCGAAACTGCACAAAAGCTTCATGATCTGATGGCATCAGTCCCTCACTCAACAAATCTGCCCAATACGTACAAACAATTTAGATATTCCACACACGAAAGGAAAACCCGTATATTACAGAGAGCCGAGGCAATGTCTGATATCTTGAAGAGGTGTAAGAATCCAAGGGAGCTTGCCAAACATGGGAATCAATCGGAAAACACTCTGATCACCACTGCCCAGAAGTTAATGGATAATATCCAGAAAAAGGCCAACTTGAGGTCCAGTTAAAAGCATTGTTCGGCTAACTTTGAACCATCCAAACCCTTTGGTGCCTTGGAGAAATCCATCAAACTTTAGTTGCCTGAGATGTAATTATATTAATTGCAATGAAGAATTAGGATGTGCACTGTGAAACTGGCTCAGTCTGGTGTCTGGTGGAAGCTGGAGCAAAAACTCTCTATGTGTTTATCTAAGCTTTCCTACCAACTGCGGCTTTTAATGATCAACAAGAAGCTCGATTTGCCAGGAATCAAATATGACTATCCAATCTGGACAGGTCAGGATTTTGTTGCAACAATATTTTACTCAATTAGATTGTCATAACTCAACCATATTCTTCAAATATAAATCTACATATGCATATATTTGTTGCTCTGATTCTGTGCTGTATTCAAAGTTAATGATGGTCATATTATATATATATATAAATATTATATATTAGTGGTGTATCAGCCTACTAGCACTGCACTTTATTTTTGGATTAGTTAAAGATAATATATGATTTCATCATTGAGGTGTTTACCACTAATTATTGTTGTTGGGGTCATGGGGCTTGTCAATATAATTGAATCGCATCCACAGTCCATAAATAATTGAATCATGACAATCAGAATATTGCTTGTTTATTAAATTTTAAAATGATAACTTCTGCCACTTCTGATGTGACCCAAACGCCCCCCCCCCCCCCCCCCCCCCAAAAAAAAAAAGGAAAAAAGAAGAAACTAATAAGTGTTTTTCTGAATTATGCATTGTATATGCCACTTCAAATCATGCTAATAATTTAACAAATTATTTAATCTTCAATATGGTGGGCTTAACAAATGTATTTAATTTGGTAATAGTCATCACTGACATCAATCTATCACTCACGCTAGAAGCATGAAAGTCATTCATGAGTCGTAATTTTCAATAATCAATTCTGTATTTATAGCAGCAGCTAGATTAAGCCTAAACATTAGCTCTATAAAATCTCAGTAAACCTGTCAAGTTTGCAATGGGTTGTTGATATATATATCCATATTTTCATATTATTGACATTATTTCCTCCCAGGTTAGTCGATCCATGTAGGTGTACTAGGCACTTGCCAAACCTAGTATCTGATTTGAGTCCAATCTTTTAATATCTCTAAGTATTCGTACAAGATGGGATCACTTGATTTATATTTGTCCTTTATGCATGTCTGCATGCCATTGGCTGCGATTTTAAATAAATAAACAATGAAACTCTAATTCGAACTCCAGTTTAAAAGACATAGTAATATTAGTTTATATAATATACTAATACAGTGCCATGTTATAACAGGACAAATAGTGAAATGTGGTGTGCTTTTCCCACAGCTATACAAAGAATCTTTTGAATTGGGAATAATTTTTCTATAAATAAAATGGATTATATCATCCCTTGTTTTGTAGCTATTTCGAAATTCATGGCTAAAACTTCTTGTCAATGATTAAAATTCAGATTATATTGCACATCTTCCAAAAAGTCAAAGGTGGAAGCTTTCTCGGTGATTTTTGATCAAAATTGGTGCCATGAAATGATTGAGAGAGGTCCTTGGATTAATTTTTTCTTCTTGAAAAAGTTATCAGTCCAAACTGAAAAGATTCTTCTATTCACAGGTGGAAAGGCTTCACGGTTATATATATATATATATATATATATTAATGGTCTCTCCCCACTCCCCCTTTCTTCTTGTTGTCCATAGCGAAAGCTAAAAACCTCGCCCCATTTCTGTATGTTTTGTAATTATTCCCACTGTGATGGTTGGTATTGCAAATGTTTACAATGTCGTCTTTATTTCAGGTGACAGCCATTTAAGTAATATCGCTATCTCTGCATATGGCTCTCGCTCAAAGCAACAATAAGAATAACAAACCTAGTGTTCGTTCCATTAATGGCGATGTCGATGCTGCTGTTGAAAAGCCCACAACTTTTCATGATTTTCTTGGCAACAAGAGCCAACAGTTTGCTGGGGCTTCCTGTCCTCCGCCGGCCGCCACTGATTTGGGTTCCGGTAAGAAGAAATTGATGCATCAACACCACAACCCTCACTTTTGTATTGTTATTATTTTTTGCTGGAAATTGGGTGAATATGATTATGAATACATGCCTCTTGAGCATTCCAATTTATACATCACTCCTTTTGGTGGTTCCATTGATTTTTCAAAGTAATATCCAGATGAAGCCATTGGCAATTTCTTGTTTATGTAGTTACTATTGCTTTATTTATTTGAGGAATAAGGTTTGATAATTCTTCACTAATTGTCTGTGTGTGTTAGAACAAAACACTGGCAGACGTTTGGGAGGGATCCCAATTCAGGGATCAAGGGGAGACATAACAGGGCCAGAAAGCAGTAGCAGATTCTCCCAAGGAACTAAGCGATACCACTCGGAGTCTGTTATGATGTCTGCAGGAGACAAATTGCATGTACGTTATCTGTTTCTACTCATCTATCTGCACATTGTTTGATGTTCTGAGTTTGTCCTAATCTCTTAATTCCATTCAATGTCTCAGCTGTTTCGTTCTTCAGGGGAGCAATCTAATCGGCCACATGATGAGGAAGCTGCCTTGTGGCTGCATCAAATGATCAGACCAGTTTTAGCTTCTTCTTTCAAACCACAGCCTTCCCCGACATCCATGAATCAAAGTTCTGTGCAGCACATCAGTCATGTCGCGCCTTGTGTCTACCAAAGGACATCAAATATGGTTGGTCCTTCCGCTGTGTCTCAGGCAGCTGCTGATGAAGGATCAAAGACTGGCGTTAAAGGGTCCGGAGTTTTGAGCACGAGCAATGCAGCTGGAGGTGCAGTTCTCGGGAGACAACTAGCAGGGGTCCTCATCCCCACCGGAAAGCCGGAATCATCATCTGCTGCACTGAGGTTTATGTTTGTTTATTCACAACCAAGATTTCATTTCATTTCATGTTTTACTAATGCTTGATTAATTAGCCAGCGATTTGATGACAGCAGTAAGGGTGGAACAGAATCCGCTGCCGGCTGTAGCCAGATGACTATATTTTACAATGGTCAAGCGCATGTTTTCGACAGTGTCCATCCCACTAAGGTGTGGTTTTTATGTACAGAATTAATGGTGAAACACTAAATAGTAAAGATTTTATTTTGCAATTAGTCCTTGGATGATACGAAGAGCAAATTCATGTGGCTGTTCTTGATACAATCTTTTGAGATTTTTCCCAATCCACAGGCAGATGCAATAATGGCCTTAGCCGGATCAAATGGAGGATGCTGGTCTACAAGCTATGCTTCTTCTCTGCAGCTGGATGTCCCTCCACCAAAAACGGCGCCGCCGCTTGAGAGGTACGGATAACAAAGGGTGATCTTAAAATCCTTGCACTCACACACACATATAACACATCCGTTAGAAAGAACAGACACCATTGGTGATTTCTTGAAAGAATTGGAGATTAACTTCATATGAATGGATAGATTTGGACATGTGATCATATGGGCCTATTTGGGGAATTTTGTGGTTTAATGGGCTGGAATCTTGGGCCATTTTTCTGGGCTTGTAGAGGGGATTTGGGTTTCTTGTGTGTGTTTACTCTTTTTAATTACAACCAAGAAATAGAGGTATGAAACGAGGGCAGTAAAAAGCCAAGAAACATGCTGAATGGAAAAAGTAAAGTTTTGTTTTATTAATTTTTCCCTACCTCAAAAAGTGAGTTGAGTTGAGGTGAGATGATGAGGTAGGTGCAAACAAAAATTGAATTTTGTTGAACAAGAAAATACTAGAACAAAGAAAAAGAGGAGAAAACAAAAGGGAAAGGAGAAACAGTAGTAAAAATATGTTGGCTGTAAAATACTTAGATCACTTAATTTGTTATTTGTCCATCCTGAAAAAAGTAGACATTCCATCTCTGTCCTCCTCATTAACCCCATCTCTTCTTTTAAAAAAACAATACTTATTAGTAGCTCTGCAGGGAGTTGTATGAACTTATACAGAAAAGGAAATTAAAGCATATAATATGTATACAAATATATGCATGTGTGTGTGGGGATTCAAAGCAAAATGAAGAAGCATTGGGAAAAGGGAAAGGGCTGGGGATTGAGGGATCCATTTTGTATTTGCTGAACTTTACAGATTGATTGATGATCATCTTTTTTCTAATCTAACTTTTCATCTCTTTCATGTTATATATATTATAATAATAATAATAATAATTATTATTATTGCAAGTGTATTTAAATTCTTGAATGTGTAATCTTCAAACATTCTTTCATTCCAAATGTTTTAAAGAAAAGTGCAATATTTGAATTGTTTTATTAGATTTTGTGGGTCTTTGCTGTTCATCTTTACAATAATGGTATCAAAGTTCGAAATTGCTATGCATTCATTCAAGTTCATGAGATTTTTTTAATCTTCCTTCCCACTTCCCAGCTTCTTTGCTTGCTCCCTTTTTGATCATCATCTCCCTCTCTGCACTACTGTTTGAAAAGTTTTTTTTTTTTTTTCCTTGTAGATAAATTAATCCATTTTGTGTTTAGAAAACCATTCAAAACAGAAAATGAGTGAGTCAATTTGAATTGAAAGAGCAGTGACCATTGTCAAGACAGATTATAGGTCCCATGTGTCTAGTACCTTATTGTAACGTAAAATTACACATTACAGATTTCATTGCTTCTGTCTTCCCTCTCCCCTCTCTCTCTCTCTCTATATATATATATATATATTGATACATACATATGTCCTGACAAGGCAATGTTATTGGGAAAAAGATATCTGGATGAGAATAAGATCAAAAAAGGAAAAGGAAAGAAGAATATATATAAGGGAAAAAGTGGTTCAAGTTCATGAGTGATGATGGATTTATTTTTTTAATTTGAACTGATGAGCATATATTATATTTAATCCAAATTGATTATTAACACACCTTTTGTCAGGGAGTTTTGAACGTGAGAGACAGGTTTTATGATAAATAACAAGTTAAATCTGATAGGATTAGTCCACTGGAATTATATTTCTCATAATAGTTTGTCATCATCTCCATCAGATTTTCAAGAGAGAGAGAGAGAGAGAGATTGGGGCATTCGTACATATGATATACATAATGTATGTATGTATATAAATTGGAAATAGCTAGATCTCGTAATTCCAAGCAATTTTCTTTGGTTAAAGACATATAAGATTGATCAGGAATAAAGCTTACAACCCGTACAGCTACAGCCTATATACATTAGTGTTAGACTGTGCTTGAATTAAATTAAATTAAATTAAAGCTCCTGAATGCACACATACACATACACATACACACACATTTAATTATTATTATTATTATTATTATTATATATTATACTCCAATAGGGTGGCATTACATTACATTGTGCATGAAGAAATTAGAAAGTGAGAATGTGAAAGCACTGCTGCACTCTGCTAGACTCAAAGAATATGCCCTAATCAATATATATATTATATATTCTTTGAACTCCCTTCTACTCAATGTCTTGGAAAATATATATACACATTAATTGATATGTGGAGATGATGATTCCTTTCTTCATTCCTTGCATTGGTATGTAATGTAATCTATTATTATTATCATTAATATGTTGATGATGACATGTCACACACACACACATAAAGAGATATATATATATATATATATAATGTTAAAAGAAGAATTGAATTGAAGAAGTAACCCATTCCAATCAATGTACCAAATGCAAATGAAAATGCAGCATTTTGACACCACGCAGACAATTGCATGCAGCAGGTATCTCTCTCTCTCTCTCTCTCTCTCTCTATATATATATATATATTTATATATATTGCCTTCACTGTTTGAATGCTGGTGCAGCAGTGAACTGTCAACCCAATTCTCACTGAGTTATTAATAGTATTATTATTCAAAGAATACTGCTCATCACAAATTTATGCAATAATAATAATATTATATATACAAATAGTCTCTGTTGTTTAATTTTCTCATTCTGCTTGCATCGATTGCATGCATGCATGCACACGTCTATATATATATATTATATATGTATATAAGAGAGAGAGAGAGAGAGAGAGAGGGTAAGAACAAAACACATGTAATATTCGAGAAGGCTTCAGACTCTTTTTATACATAAACATATATGTGTATATATATATATATATTGTCAGATTGAAGTGCAATAGCTGAATTGGGCATAGTTACGTATGGTAATGCAATACGTTTGAATTCCAATTAGGATTTGTAATATGTACTTCTTTTATTGTTTTTTTTTCTGAAATATTTGAACCGAATCTTTGATGTAAGAAAATGAAAATCTGGATGGAGGAAAAAAACAGTATCGTAACCACCAATCACAACCCGACACGTGTCCATGGAACCGCAGCACCGGAAGCTCGTTGGGCCCGCTTAGTAAAATCACGCTCCAGCTGGAGCGTACAACATTGAAGAGCACATCGTACAACTCTCAAAGCCCGCGCTGCGTCAATAACAAACGGCGTGAGTAGACGGCGTCAGGTGTCTTTATAAATACCATTACCAGACGTCAGACTCGATCTCTGATTCTCTCCCCTTGTCTTCTTCGTTCCTCATCGTTGCTTCCGAACACACACACCGCACGGGGAGAGCCTTCTTCCTCGTTCACCCCCCCCCCCTCCCCATACATCAATTTCTTTCCTACTTCTACTTGCTCAACTGAAACCATCGACCATTCCTCAGTATATATATATATATATATATATCCCATTTTTGAAGAAAATAAGGAACATTAATCAACCCTTGCCTGAACGATTTTCTGCATGCAGAGAGACAAAGAAGAACATCATCTTTAGCACCCATTCAGAGATTCGATTTGATCATTCTTTGCCCTGGTTTGTATTTCTCCCAAAACTTCATTAAATCTTATTTTTGTTTAATTCGCAGTTTATTTATTTAGGATTCTCATAATCTCATTAGTACCTTTTCAGAATTGATCAGTTTCTGACATGATTTAGGGCTTCAAAATGTAGATAAGCTGATTGTGAAGGGATAACGACGACGACTTAGGTAAGTCACTATCAGTTGTAATGAACAGTACGGATTAGTTCCCATATTATCTTGTCGGGATAAGGATTCCCCCAGTGCTTTTCACAGCTCGACAATGTTTTAATTCTGTTTCTATTCCGACTCGGAAGTTCATATCAAAAATGTTTCATGTGTGTGTGAAATTTGAAATAAGGAGAGGGAAAAGCTGAGTTAGGACAGAGCACAGAGGTTGCGGCAGCAGAGTAGCCTGTAGTATTAAAAACCGTGTCGGGAAAATTGGCACTGAAATCATGTCTTGATTCGCTCTTTATTACTTACGATACGTAGTACATAATTGAGGCCTGGGAATTCTGCATTTATATTTATATTTATATTTATATTTATATTTCACACCTACTAGATTGTTCTTCCTTTAAATTTGTTTGATTCCGCCAAGGCCCCTTTACATGGCCTTCTTTCTTTACTTTTCCATCTTTTGCCCTCTCTCACTCTTTATTGATTGCATTGTGATTTCTGTGCATTCCTATTTCCTAATCCCAAGCTAGGCTACGAGTGAGTGAGTGATTGTTCTTTACATCATTTATTTATCGTTTGAAAATTTCATGAAAATGGGGGTAATTAATTTCTGTGTGAATGGTTTTTAATGGTAATAATTACTACAATCTCAATTTCAATTCCATTCCGTAATTGGCGAGATTTTCAAATTTCGAATTAAGAAGAAGAAAGAGAAGATGTTCTTGTGCTTAAAAACTTTACCCATTGCAGAGTAGAAAAGATAAAGGATTTCGAAATCAAGAAGATCAGATCAGATCAGGAGGAAAAAGATGTTGACGTGCATTACGTGCTCAAAGCAAAAAACAGAGGACGATGAAGACGATGGTGCCTCGCGTGGGACTCCCAGTACTAAAGATGCAGTCAAAAGTCTGACTACACAGGTTCTACTTCTGCCAAATCTTCATATATATATATTACATGGTTTAAATAATATGAAGTAGTAATTTCTGCTTTATGACTGCCTGTCTGTTTGATCTCTCACCTGTGCTATGCTACATTTGCTCTGTTTTCTTGTTGCTTTAGTTTAATTTATTTATTAATGGTTGGGGTCCAGTCTCACCTCATGAGTTCCCTTTTTGTGGGGTAGATGTGAATCTTGATGTCCGTGTTGGGTTCTGGATTCGATTATCTTGTTTATACGAGTTGTGTGGTCTTTTGTCGTTTGTTAGGGATTGGGATATGGAATGGAATACCTTATTCTCCACAAAGCAACCTCCCTTCTTTTTGTATTTGTTTATGTTGTTTCTCTCCACTCCTTCTCTTGTGCAAAGCCATAGGAAACAGTTGAGTGTGGGGGCAAAATAAAGACAAGTACTTAAATTGAAGGTGGACATGGCCACGCCCACACCTTGGATCATGTGTCCAAATCTTGGTCCCAATATGTTTGGTCCTTTTCTTGCTTCCTTCCTTCATCACTTCTCTCCCTTTTCCAGTTTGCCATATGATGTGTTCATGATTTCAAGAAAGAGAAAAAAGAACACAGGAGAAAATGAAATCCCTACCCCCCTCCCAGGTCCTGTCCAATATTACTATATTTGACACAAAGGGACACTTGATTAAGGCTGCATTATGAATAACCATAATAATAATAATAATCATAATTCATATCTCATGTATGTGTCTTCTTGATGGGGTCTTCTTTTTTTTTTTAATTAGTTTTGCTGTTGAGGAGGCATGAGTTGTTTATTTATGTGTTGTTATAGATAGATAGATCATTAAGGCCCCACTGCAGCAAGTGGCTATGAGATAAAGAAACCTTCTTGCCTAGTTAGTTTTATTTATGCAAATTATTATTATTATTATTTTTTCTCTTCTTTTTAGAAGAATATATATGTCTAAGATGGGAAGCTTGATTGCATGGGGATCGGTGAAGGGCTCACAATTATGGTTATGAAAAAGCAAAAACATGGCCCATATAAATCAATTAACATCAAACTTTAAGCTTAATCATTAATCATAATTGTAGTGAACTTGAGATTGAAATAGGAGATTCATTGATTCATTCAATCTGAAGTAAATAAGATGATGTTTGGCCCTATGTATGTATAATTTGGTGAATGATCTTGTTTGATTTGTGAGACACTCTTTGTTGTATTCTTTAATGAACAACATGAAGGTGTTTGGGGCATGAGAAAAGACAACACTTGCATGTGTGGAAAATGGCACATCCTTGAAATGGTCCCACATTTGAATTCCTGTCCAGTTCTCACTAAACTCACCAAATGGAAGTAGGTGGCCCTAAACAGTACCATTTCAGGCCAAGTAAATAGGATTGACTAACTGCATTTCAGATGCTTTTCAATGCACCACCAGTAATTTACACACCCCTTTTCTGTTCTTTTTTTTTTTACTGCAAACTGCAGCATGAGTGAATAATGGAGACCTCAGTCTATTTAATAATACTTACAAAAAAAGTCAACTGCATTATTCATCTATGAATTCTGATTTCATCTGGCTGCAGCAGCAACAACTAATATTTGAGGTTAATGGGATGATGGTCTTTTTGGTTTTGGATGAAATTAGGAATGAGTGATTGCATTGAACAGCTTTTAATGTTTCTAACAACTGGCATTTGAAAAGTGTTGTTCTTGCACATTTGCGGCTGGTTGTCTGAGCCACAGAGTGATAGGGGAGGGGGGCAAGGCAAACAAGATGTGACCTAACTCTATTACATGTTTGTTACCTTAATTTGTTCTTCTCTTGTCCTTAGATCCATAGTTTTAACAAGATGAATATTGTTGGACATAAATGTGTAACATCAGCATCTACGTCTACACCAACATTGTTTGATCCCTCTCTCTCCTATATCGGACAGATCAATTTGTTCACTGCAACCATTTTCTTTAATTTTTTAAGTTTTGTTCTTTAGCTTCTGAATCTGAAACAAGATGGTTCTCAGTTTCTGCCATGGCTTTATATCAATAGTTCAAAAGTTATGTCCTTTAAATCTTTCCAGTTGATCAAACTTGAAAACCATCTATGTAAAAATGATTCGTAATTGCATCTTTCTATTTGCTTTTCAAGATAATTAAATGTCTCTTCTTTATTCAGCCTGATCATCATCGAAAGAACTTGTTTTTATTTCCATAAGCAGATAAAGGATATGGCGTTGAAAGTCTCGGGAGGTCATAAAGACAAGCCTGGACAGGCAGAAGGAGGCTTCAAGAAAGGTCCAAAATCATTTCCGGAGTTCGACACAATTTCAGAAGGGATTCCATATTTGCAGCCTGGAAGCTCGAGTTCTACGCCGGCTTGGGATTATACAAGAACCAGGAATCCAACTACTCGAACCCCTGGCGAAGTGACGCTTGAGGAAGATGAATCCAAAGAGTGGACAGCACAAGTCGAGCCGGGAGTTCAAATTACTTTTGTGTCCCTCCCTCGGGGAGGAAATGATCTTAAGAGAATTCGTTTCAGGTTACATTTTGATTCGATATGCATATGATTTCACAGATTTATGTTATTAAATACTAATTGACTAATCGTGTATTTGAAGCCGCGAGATGTTCAACAAATGGGAAGCTCAGAGATGGTGGGGTGAGAATTATGACCGGATCATGGAGCTCTATAATGTGCAGAAATTCAGCCAGCAAGCTCTCAACACGCCGGGGAGATCCGAGGATGGAGTATGCATTATCTCGTTCTTTCTTTCTAGTATTATCGCAAAAAATATTTCGTCGTAATATAACATGGTGTTTTGCTAGCAGAGAGACTCAACTTACTCGAGGCTCGGTTCTGTCATGGAAAGCCCTCGGATAACACCGTCGCTCAACCGGGAATGGACTCCGAGATACAATTCCGGAGGTAAACATTGACATGCTTAATAATGTCATCAATCCGAGTTTGTTAAAATGTGCTGCTACACTTGGTGCTAGAAAATGTACAAAGCGGGAGCCAGCAGCATTACGGGGCGGGGGGGTCGAGCGGGGGGAGGGGGGAGATGTCGTCGATGGAAGCATCTCGGACGACGACAGATTCGAGAGACGAGGCGTCAGTTTCTATTAGCAATGCGAGTGATGTTGAGTCAGAGTGGATCGAAGAAGATGAGCCGGGCGTTTATATTACCATTCGACAACTCGCCGACGGGACTCGAGAGCTTCGCCGAGTGAGATTCAGGTGACTAAAAACCACTCATATTTCATACTGTTGGTTCTGAAACTCTTAAATATATTATGGTTTATTTTGCGTTGCAGTCGGGAAAGATTTGGAGAGATGCATGCAAAGCTGTGGTGGGAAACTAACAGAGACAGAATACAATCCCAATACCTTAGCTAGCTATAGTTAGTTTAATCAATCGACTTCAAATTTCATTTCATTTTTATGATCATCCATGAATTGCTTATTTCTTTCCAAGGTGGTGAGATGTATTCACAATTTATTTATTTTATTTAAAATATTATTATATCAAATATTTGTGAGTTCAATGAGAAATGACCGAGTATGAGCATGAAAAAGTATACAGCCAACTTTCTTGATTACAGTATAATTTTGCATACGAATCATCAAACATATACAAATAAGGTTCATTACTATCTGAGATTTCGACACATGCAAGCATTCACAAGTACAACATAATAGACCAAAAATCCCACAAGTCTATATCATATACTATTAAACAGCATAGAGCATAGACACGCACCACGCAAACAGCACAGCACCGTAATAACCGGATTATTTGTCGTCCACAACACGACTAGGTATTATTATTAGTTCTATATATCATCAACCTGCCACTTTCCTGGTATAAGCTCTTCTAGGAAGAACTTCTGTGGATCCTCCATGCCAGCCTCCAGCCTTCATAGGTGGAGGAGGAGCCGCGCAAGGTTTTGCCTGCAACTTACCCGATCCCATTCTCATGCTTCCCAACTTCTCAGCTGCATCAGATACTCCATGTGTTGTTTTCCCAAAGTTACCAGCTGTCGTCACATAAAATACAATTGAAACCTTAGCAAAATTACAACAGCAGCTAATAAGATGTGAATGATATTCTAAACATATGGAAGATGTGCTTACATGGGCCATTCATTCCTGGCGGCCTATACTTTGGCTGTTGCTTGGCGGGGGCCTTCAGATTCTTGTCGTTTTTAGGCATATCCTACAGTTGGTAAATAAGGATAAAAGTGAAGTGGATTAGGAAAGAATAAAATAACAATCTTTTTATAGACAAATGAAAAGGCATAAGATACTAATTAAGGCAAAAATGCTCTTCCAACTGACCTGATTATTCAAGTCCAGCTTCCTTTGTGCACCTGTGTCAGTGAATAAAACCGAGTAAATGTGTGACGCATTTAACCATCCATAACATATAAACCAGAGGGGTATTCAAATTTATCCATATGCACCGAATGTAAATCTTAATGACAACTAAATACCTGCAGCTGTGGCATGGGGCTGTGGTTTGCCAGAAGAAAAGGTGTTTGGAGGCTTTAGGTTTGACACACTGCCTGGGTATCTACGACCATTGTTTTGTTCCCAACTCCCTCTGGTTCCCACTGGCAGAACACAAAGTTAATTAATAATCCATTTACCTTTTACATCTTGTTCGGTTTAGAAACATGTATAGTAGTTTTGATCACAGAAAACTAACCAGAAGGAGGTGTTCTTGCATTAGTAGCTTTAAATCGTAAAGATGGTGGAACATAGAAGCAGCTCTGAAACATTGTAGGTAAACTCTTAATCATGAGAGTATTGAAGTAAAATTTTCTCGTATAATATTGGGCATGTATACATATATATAGCACAAGACTTTTAATCTAGAATAGGCACCTGGAAGAAAGGATGCTGAAGAGCCTCCAAGGCTGTTGGCCTCTTGCATGGATTCCACGAACACAGGGACTTTAACAAGGCGAAGTAGAGAAGGAAGAAATTAGATTGACTGAAAGGAAGTAATTACACAACAAATAAATGAAAAACAAAGATGTGAAGAGACAGAATCAAAGTTGCATCCCCACTTACTGTAATAAGATTGACTGCATCCTTGCTAACACCAGGTATTAACACAGAAAGATGAACCCCAGGAACCTGCCGTGTTCAAACAATTATTAAAAAAACATGAAAATATATATATATATGTATGTATTGGGAAAAAATTAAGATTCCTAGTTCAACCAGTCTCGCTTATATGTATTGGTAAAAAATTAAGATTCCTAGTTCAGCCAGTCTCGCTTCCACATGCAAAGCAAAATTAAGAGACTTACTACTGCTGACACTCAGAACTTGAAATCAAAATGAACACTCACTTGCGGGAATTGGTAATTCATGACACTAGCAAGTTGAAGACCCTCAGACCATTCACTCTTGGTTGGGTTGCCTAACACAGAGCATATCTTGTAAATCTCATCAGGCTCGCTACATACACAAACAAAAAGCAGCACATCAATCATAACCGTATTGAAATGAAAAGTTAAACAAGCAGTAAGAGGGTATGGAATAAATTCACAGACCAAAAGCCCTGAAATTAAGGTAAACTAACATGGCTAGAAATAAATTCAGGTAGGTGTGTTTGCGGGTGTCAGCAAAAATATAAACTTCAATCTTCAATATTCATACCTTAAACCAGGAAATAGAGGTTGAAGTGTGAACAGTTCAGCCATTATTGCACCCATTGCCCACATATCTGTCAGAAAGGAATTTGTATCATCTCAGGCAAAAAAATTCTGAAATCAATTAAGGGCTGAGATATTTTCCACATTTACTCACCAACAGGGGGGCCATATGTTGGGGACTGAAGCAGAACTTCTGGGGCCCGATACCTACAATAGTAAGCATTGTGAGAAATTGATACCCGTAAAAAAAAAAAAAAAAAATTGTAGTTTAATAGAAGGCGAGAAATAACTGCCCACCAGCGGGTTGAGACATATTCAGTAAATGGAGGTTGGGAATTGATCTCACGAGCAAGACCAAAATCAGCAATTTTTATCGTATCCTTTGAGACTAGCAAGTTCTCTGTTACATTCATCCGAAGAACACAAGGAAAGCAGATAAAAAACAAGTGAAAATAAGGGCAATACATCTAGACTTCAAAACTAGACAGGAAATGAAACTGCAAAAACATAAATATAACCTGGCTTGAGGTCACGATGGAAGTATCCACGTTGATGCATGTATGCAAGACCCTGAAACACTTGAAAGCACCAATTTCTTACTTCAGCTTCAGAGATATGCTTTCCCCTGTCCTTCATAAGCTGATACAGATTGCACTCCTGAAAATTTAACATAGCTCATAAAAGTATGTAGATGAACAATCTTCAGCGAATAACACAATACATTCGCTAGATATACTTACCATGTATTCAAACACGAAGTAGAGGACATCATTTTCCCTGATAACTTCCTTTAGCTTAACTATGTTTGGATGGTTCATTTTCCTAAGCGACTGTCAAGAACAAGCAGGTCATTTTTATATTTCGCAAGAGATGGAAATCATTAAATAAAGAAGATGGGTATCACCTTCACTTCCCTGAGCCTAATGCATTCTTCCCATGAGTAATATTTTTTCTTCATTTTCTTGATTGCAACCTAAAAAGACAACCATGAGGTTATAAAGTATCAAACTATGTGCATTTTCCACTTCACGTGTTAAGAGACAGTTTATTTAAATCAAAAGGAAATTCTGAACAGCTATGGACCTACCACTTCACCAGACTGCTTGCTTATAGCTCGCCAGACACTTCCAAAAGTGCCATTACCAACCTCTCGGATAACCTTGTACCTGCGTCGACCAGCTGATGTAATCCAACAGCGAAAGGAATAGCATTTATTAAATAAATAAATAAATGTGCATTGTCGAACCTTTCCATTCTTCTTGCAATACCAACGATCTGAATCACCACTTATTGCAAAAGAGACAAAAAAGGGGACCGAAACTTTTTATTCTCTAAATGCCTTGAGAAGAGAGTAAACAAAAAGACTGACTATTTTGCGACCATTAATCTTCCTAGTGCATTTCAATGCAAGCAAAACCAATGGTATAATGGCGCATGTGCTTCACAGCCTTATTCATATAGTACATCAAATCATAGGCTTCGAAATTGAGATAAGCAGAAGAAATTTGGGCCTTAGAACATTTCAACATTGGTCCATTATTGGCTGAGGAAGCAGTCAGCAATGCTCTCAGACACCATTCTTCATCCAGAGATACTGAGACCGACAAGATCTCCAACAATTCCACAACTATCAAATGGACATCGGGGAGGAAAGAAATAAAGAGAAAATACAGCACACCAATCTAACACTTAAATACACAGTAAAGTTCCTTTGAATGCTTGCAGCTTCAGTCCTGGTGCAGAAAAGGAATAGCAAGTCCTATCAGTGTCAATGTTAACTAAAATGATAATATTATAAATTGAGTCAACTTAAAAATAAGAACAACGAAGTACCTTAGAAATTTTCAAAGGGTCTCAAAATGCATGTTGCCTCAACAATGCACCATCAGAAATAGAGAAGTGCACAAAAAGATTAATAGTGCCACCAGGTAAACAGCTTTACAAACTTCCAAACATATATATATCATGCAACTCGCTCATAGAAGTGCACTAGAGATTCAACATCTATTTAGTAGTGGGATGCAATCGGCCTCCAGATCTGATCACTCGCAACAAATTTTTCACTAAGTGCAATTGACAAAAGTAACAAGAAAATCTCCAAGGATGAGAAATCGCCAATCAAGAACTTCCTGGAACGAGAGAACCCGATGTTGGTAGCAATCTGACCAAAGGCAAAACTGCTCCATGTCCTAGATAATGTTAATCTTTTCAAATAGGAACTGAAAACAACCTGAAGACACATACAAAAACATTAAAGTGAGATACCCATTATAGAAACAAAATGAAGACAATACAAAATTTTAACAGGAGGTAGGGAAATCAAACCCTCACGTCATAATGCATGCTAACAAGGTAAGAATGAATGAGAGATAAGAAACTAAATACCCCCTCCGTCCCAAACAAGGTGCAACATTTACTTTTGGCACGAATTTTTAGGTGGGTAGTGTTAAGTAGGATAATTTAGAAATGAGGTGATTTGATGGAGTGAGAAATATATATTTTATTTTTTTATTTGGATGATGTGAGGGGATAAAGTGTGGGATAGAGATTAAGTATAATTAATTATTTCCTATTTTGGAAATGTTGCAGGGTGTTTGAGACATACAAAAAAAAAATGTTGCAGGGTGTTTGAAATGTTGCAGGGTGTTTGGGACGGAGGGAGTATAATCTATTTTTTTTTTGTTAATAAAACCCTCTTTACTGCTACTCTCTGTAGAATAAATGATGGGATTTTTCATGATGGGAAATGTATTAATATAGCTTCAAAAGCATCAAACAACTCGCAACAAGGAGAATAGTGTTCAAAGTTTAGTACTAGGATAACAAAAAAATAAGAACTTCAAGAAGCCAAAACTTGATTCAAACTAAACAGATATCAGATTATAGCACATTAATGAAAATTTTGATCAGAACTCTAAACATAACACAGAACCTGATAATTTCTGAAATGCTTAGCACCGCGTAAGACTAGAGAAAACATTATCATCTCAATAAGATTTACTTGCCTTAAAACAAAAATAAATAAATAAATTTACAAACAAAACAGCTTGGCGTGAAACAAGAACCCAATCCACATTCTTGGACCACTTGCAACAGAGAACAGGGTTCTTGGGTTGTTTTTTTTTTTTTTTTTTTTAAAAAAAGGCTTTACTGGGATCCTCTCTCCACCAGTCAGTTATGTCATGCCGAAACAACTGGGAAATTCTTAAAAATACATCCATATACACTGATATTCTCTATATTGCTGTATTGTAAAAAACTCTGATCGGGTGCTAGTTTCTTTTTTGCAGCACATCTCTATACAACAAAACAAAAAATGCACGCACAGATCTGGTACGCAAAATAGAAAACCTCCAGTCAAACAATTTCGATACGTTTCAACCGTAAGAGGAAACGTAAGACCTATACCCTAATCCAATCCATCCATCATCCTAACTCAAAAAGAAAATGAAGACCCTGGAAAGACAAAAGGAAAACCGATAAATTACCGAAACGAATTTCGAACTCAATAATACCGCAAATCAACAAGTTTAACCAAAGATAATAAGATCCGAAAAATAAAACGACTAGAAATAGAAAGAAGGTAAAACAAACGTTGACGACATATACACCGGTAATCTAAAACGAATAAACTCATCCAAGATTCACAAAAATTAATCCGAAACCGCCATAAAAAATCGAAGGCAGCTGTCCAGAAACACCAAATTTATCCAATATTCTTGATTACCGATCCAAAACCGCCACCAATCGAACACAGATCTCATCACACACATCCAAACAAACAACGAAAACCACACACGTATCATACAAGACGGAAGAACGAAAATAATTCATTACAAAACATTGTAGAATTACCGGAAGAACAAACGGCATAACCTAAGGAGAATAAACCCAGCGATGCCACTATTCCTTTCTCTGATTCCCTCCACTTTGATGAAAATTATGATGATTGTCTAGGGTTCGCAGCCACCGCAAAAATGTATCGGAGATATTATATATAATGGAATTCTATGATGACGATGTTGATGGTGGTGGTAGCGGTAGCGGTAGCGGTGGTTTTATATATATATAAAAAATATAATATTTTTATTTATATTATATTTTCACGCTGGGAATACGAATAAGTCATTCCTTTGTAAGCAAGAAAAAAATAAAAAATATATAAAGCTGAAAATTGCTTTTACAAATTCGGTAAATATGTACTCCTACTATTTCTTTTTCAGCATTTTTACTCTGGAATAATTTATTTATTTATTTATTTTTAAAAATATTGGTTAGGTTTTGACAAGTAATCCACTTATTGCAAACATTGATGCACTGTATAAAACAGTGTCACTAATCTAGCGAGGATTTTTTTTTTTATTATTTTTTTAATATACGGATTATTGGATTTTACAGTAATGTCATATTTATAATAATTATTTTTATTGTAAATTAGGGTAATAAATTCTAAGATCAGCAGTAACCTACAAAATTAAATCCTATTTAATAACTCTAATGGTACGTCTGGCAGTGTATACTATTTTTCTATTAATTCATTTCATATGGTTTTAAAATATGCTTAATTAAAAATTATTTATTACTATCTAAAGTAAATAACAAGTCACGTATGCTTTAAATAAATCGATAATATAATGAATAATTGAATATTTATTCATCTGTTCATAAAAGTCAGTAGAGACACCAAACTACACCAACACATAAATGACCAAAATGAAGCAACTGGAAAAATTGAAGTATGGTATTTATTGCTAAATTAACCAAATATACATTTACTTTTTCTTTATTTTTATTTTTATTTTTTATTTTTTTATGAATATAAAAGAAGCATCCCATGTGCCCACCATGACCAAACCATGTTGTGTTTAATAATAAATAAATAAATAAATAATGATAGAAAAATGGTCCCCGGAAAATAAGACAAGACACCTAACGCAGCAATAAAATTCCGATCACGGTGATAATTGATAAAATATTTTTTTTATTTTTCAGGATAATGTATTTGTTTTAAATGATAATGTAATGTATGAAAGTATGTATGGTCATGAAGTTAGGTCATGAGAGAAGGGAGATGGGTCATGGCCAATGGGTGGCATCCATTACATTTCATGTGTATATCGTAGGACTATTATCTTATCCCTTTGTTTATTTTTGGAATTTACTTTTGGTCGTTCTAGGGCACCAACGCCAATATTCCAAGAACTTGCTATAAGTGGGAAGACACGTGTCGGTGTGAAGTGGTGCCACGTCATCAGAGTGGGCGGCGCCAGGTTGGATGACCTAAATTAATTACATTTGCATCTCCGCCCGCCGCACGAATTATTATTATTCACTCATTCGCAGCAGCACTTTCTTCTTTTTTTTTTTTTTTTGGTAAATTGAAAAATATAAATTGGACCGAATCCAAATCATTACGGGTCCGGGCCGGGCCGGGAGTAGGTTATGCTCTTTGTTTTTGGCCACTTGCAGATTTCGACTTGGAAACACGTAGCGAGTGTTGAACCTCAACAACCATATGGCGGAGCGGAAAAGATCATCATGATCAAAAGGCGATACTGGAATCGAGGATATGGTGAGTTATTGGAATATTTCAGTGCATTCCTCTCCACTCTTTTAGTTGAATTTGCTTTATGCGATCGCCAGTGGTGTGATTTGATAGCCTGAATCTCGTTTTTCGGATGTTCATGAGAGAACACGCCTGCTGCTTCTTTGATTGATTTTCATTTTTGCTTGATTCTGATAAGGTATAACGAGTTCATATTGTGATGTATTATCGCCTGTGCATTTTTCTTCCGATAGATTTCTCTAAATAATCGTGAAGCCCATAACAGGTATTTGTATATGCATCAAATTCAAATTATTGAGGACGATAGAGCACGCCAAATAAGTAATGCAAGTTTCGGATATTAACAGTCTCCGTGAAAGAACAGAACACATCGAATGCATTATAGACAACAAGCAGTATTGAAGCAATCTACTTAAAAGTAATAGGCAAACTGATAATTGCCCCCTGCGCCATAATACATGATAATGAAATTTGTCTTAAAAAAGCATAGATATAGCTATTAGCTACGGATGCCATTGTTGTTAGATCATAAAACATGGACAAAGCTAAAAATCCTTGAAGATAATGGAGCATCCTGTAGCTCAGATTGACTTGATATGAACCTCCTGAGGGAGAAGATGATACTTGATGTTGAGATTTTCGAAGATCTTCTTCAATTCCAAGAGCAGTTCTGTTATTCTGGTGTTCCTGTCTGCATAGTTTTGATGGTTGATAGTGTGTTGAACACATAAAGCCATCTTTAGTTTATCCAGATTTTCAATCTCCTTCACTATAACTGAATGCTTAGGATTCCAATATTTTGGCTTACTCTCAATGTACCTATATTCAAGAAGAAACTTTGTTGTCATTCATTTGGACAAGGTGTACATAAAAAAAATGCAATAGTTTGAGATTCATACGTTTGTATAGCTTTCTTGAGTGCAATTATCGTATCCATTGGTGTTGAGGCATCTATATTGAAATTGACTGAATCTCCCATTTCTGGGCTTCTGTAGAAGTTGCTGATTGGCTTTAAGATCAATACTGAATTAGGATAGTAGATTTTCTCGTTGTCATATCGAAGGAATACTGTCGACAGTATGTTCATCTCTTCCACTATTAGCTGGTAAAACAACAACCAAGGTGATCACAATAAAAAATTGCTGAAATTATGAACTTGCTGACTCTATGATATGATGTGATGATAATCAGGAGGGGTTACCTGGACGCCGTCAATCACACAACGATCTCCTATGTCGAAAGGATGCATCACGAAGACAAAGACAATGGACTCAAACACAGTCTTGCACATGTTCTGGAATGTGAATCCCAGGAGAAGCAACTGAGTAAGGATGAAGGCTATAATTTTGGTGGAAGCAACTCCCATGACCATGAGCGTTTCTACTACAATGATCACACTGACAATGGCACTGGCTAGTTTGTGAAGCTGCTGCACTGCTGTCTTTGTGTCGTTTAAGGAATGCGCTAAGGATTTTCGCTCGTAATAAGCTCGAACCTACGATTCACCAGAGTTACAAGGCTATTCAATCTGTCATCAGATGACTCAAGACACTTTGGAATCAATAAACACTTACCACCCAATTTCTGAAAACGGATTTGGTGATCTTTCCGGTCTCCAGAGCACCCTCAAAGAGCGGAAATATTGTATGAATCTCCACTCTCTTCAAGAATCTCATCAGATCTTCTTCCTCAATGTACCTACAGAGCAGAGCCAGCAAAAGTAAGTTTCCATTTTTCATGTACATTTGTAAAGGAACCCCAAATTTGCTTTTCTATTAATTTCATTCCAAGTTCTGTACCAAACATATTAAGCATTTTAGTTAATTGTCTTTCATCTATTGCTGCAGATGAATTAACTCAAAGCTCCAACAAAATTTGAGGCATCGAGGGGGAAGCTTCTGTGAGTAAAATTGTAGTAGCATTAATTTCTACAGCTCTAGTGGCATTTAGACACGTGTGTCAATGTGGTAATGGATTCCTTTGTGAGAAATTAAAATTATATGGACCATATATAATGTGCATGTATGAAGCTAGTGGCTATCTTGTCTTTCTAATCGAGGAAATTTTCAGGGGACAAACGTAGTACGACAAGGTGGTGGGTTGACTCATCAGGTGTTTCTTGACGTCATGTTCATATCAGCGAATAGTCAATGCTTTTATTCTTATTGTGTAGGGTGGCTTTTATGACTTTAAGTGACCTGTACGGAACAGGAATAATTACGCACGATGTGTAATGAAACAGCATGTAGTGGGTGGGACAAAGTGCGCATGCAGAAATTTATGAAATGAGGTTTATATGGAATGTATGTTCAATTGGGAGCTGTGGGTATACCTTAATTATACTCTAAAGTGACTGGTGCAATCATTGTGTTTTCTTGATTTATTAGTAAAATGAATAGTGCCGGCATTATTAACCTAGCATCCTATGTAAACTTAAATAATGACATGTCTGTATGCATGCATATATTAGATTATAATTATAATAAATAATTAATGCAATAATAATAATAATAATAATAATAATAATTACTTGGCGCCTGGTTTGGCCACGTTCTTGAAGATCCTCTTGGCGCAGTTCCTGGCTTCCCATTCGCTACTGATTTCCGACTCCTCCGTCCGGCCAAATTCGTCCACCGTCCTTGAGATCGTCGTCAAGCCGAACGATCTCACGTAGCTCACAAGTCGCTTCACCGTCCACGCCGACGCCGTGCTCTGCATGCTCAGCTTCCTCAGTTTCTCGATGTCGATTTTGCGCGTCGCCGATCGCTTTGACAAGGATAAAACCCTAGATTGCCTCAACTTCGCCGGGAGCGATTTCGATGCCCCTAGGTTCCGCGAGTGCGCCTCCTCGTACGCCGCGTCGTCCATCGGCGGACCTGACAGTGTCTCGAGGACGTAGTGGTGGAACACGCTCTCCTTCATCCGGTCGAAGTATGTCGCGACGTGGAAAGAGGATGCCAGGACTTTGACGAGCACGATTTTGATCAGCCAGATTGTTGCGCCGATTTGGACCGCAATTAGGGCGTGGAACACCTTCCTGATCAAGGAGTTGTTCTTGTGGAGTTTGGCGTTGAAGATGAAGATCCAGGCGACGAGGACGAGCCCTAGCCACACGCAGTTCTGGATGCTCTTGCGGAGGCCATAGACGAAGTACAGAACCTTCTCTCGGAGCATGAAGTTTCGTTCGATGACGAAAGTAGCGATTTTAATGATCCAGCCCGAGACGAGCCGGCCGCTGAAAATCACGAGGATCATGAGACACCATCGCCATAGCTGGAGTCCACACTTGAGCTGGTGCTTCAGCGACGAAATCGTCATCGAGCAGATCAAGCTTGTGGTAATCATCAGAAATAGGATCCACTCGATCAAAATCCTCCACCGGATTCTGGTACCTTTTTTCTTCCCGCGTTTCTCATTCTCGTCGTAGTCCCCAAATTCCTCCTCATCCTCACTTTTCTCATCTTCATCTTCGCTACTGCAGGGGACGCTTTCGATTTCATTGGATTCAGGCACGGATTTGTGGTTAGCAGCAGCTGGAAGGGAGAACTCCACGAACCGAGACTTTGGTTTCGAGAAGCTCAAACGACGTAGCCTCGAGACATTTGAAGAAGGCTGCTTATTGGTTTGATCTTGTGATGATTCAAGTGAGCTATGTGTTTTGTGGTTTTGTATATCATCCATGAACACAATGACATGATCAATGGCCATATCCATCTCCTTCCTAACCTACCATGCTGCTTGTTTCTACACTGGCTTAATTTTCTTACTCCTCACAGATACCTACAAATGCTACAGCAAGCTCGCATGGCATATATAGAAGAGCACTACAGGCAGGGCAAAAATGGAAGATCAGATTGGATCAATATCATCCAGAATTAGTGTACTGCATGCAGCACAGGCACAAAACACAGTACCAGTGATTAAGATTTAAGCCTAGTGGGCTACAGTAGCAAGCACGTGGATCAAAACTCAATGGACAATGGAAAGAGGTAAAAAGTGAAAAAGCTTTTGTGGGGTTCGACAATTGTTTTCAAAGCTTCAGAGTCAATGATGGAGGAAAGAAAGCCTAACAGCAGTTTCAGTAGTGCGCAGGTGATAATCGACATCCATTCATCATCACTATCATTCCTTGATCACCTGTTTAACATGAAATTTCTGATACTTATGTTTCTTGGCTGGTAGTATAGATCAATTTGTTTTTCCACCAATTCTTATACCTGAAACCCCAATCTTTTATGCAACATATAATAGTTCCATTGAGATGTGTACACCTTCACTTCTTTCTACTGCTTGTAGTATTCATATATAATGAATAATATTGCCAAGAATTACTTCAACGAAAACTGATGGCATCTGACTTTCTTCTCAATATCATCTAGAATTTTGCTTGGAGGATGAATACCACAGTTTCCTCTGGCAGATCAACAGCTTCTCTGTCTCCACGCCGAACTCCGTGTCTTCCTTTCGGCAACTCCATCTTGTCCCCTTCGCAATGGTTGCAACCGCGTCCACAAAGTAGCTGGATTCCCGGATGATTGCGTACCCATTAGGCCTGAGAATACGGTCCATCTCCAGCACAATATGCTTCATTTCACACCTGCAGGGAGAAGTTCAAGTGAGAACTGAAGCAAGACAACATAGTGTTGAAGTGATGGCTACAATGAAGCTGCTGCTGCTGCCTACCGGTGGCTTTCAGCTGTGAAAAGCCCGTCAAGATGGAGGAGATCGTATGTTCGAGGATATGTCGAGAAAGCCTCACACCTAGCAAGATTATATACACATCGGTCATCACACAATCAAAATGGTAATGAAATATACAATGGTTTCCATCTTATGAGTTTCGTTTGATGTTTTGATGCTTCTTACCAATCCTGAAAGGTTCCGATGAGCCCTCTATCGTACACCACAGCAAGTGTGTTTGGAGCATATGACGAAACAACATTCATCACCCACAGGGGATCATCGATCAAAGCTGCAGCAAATCCTCCGTACAGAGTGTTCATATCCATGACATTTCTAATCTTATTCGTTCCTAGAGCTGGGAGTACCTTCTTGTAGTGCTTAACCCTCCTCTTCCACTTACTGTCGTCATGCTTGAAAGTTCCAGCATTGCCGTGAGAATAAGCGACACGTTCAGGCGCAGCATGCAGTCGTTCAGGCCATTTCGGGAGAGACTTCAATGCCACTTTTTTAAAACTCGGATTAGGGGGAACAAGACAGGCCCGAATTGGAGTGTACCATCCAGAATCAGGCTCGGCGCCATCATCACATTTTGGGGGATAATTATCCGGGGCCTCGAACTTCTTGTAGCAGGTATTAGAAGAAGATTTTTGCCAAACAGCAATGTCATCTTTCTTATTATACAATTTGAAGCACATTGATGTCAGCAGTTCTTGCAGTTTCTCATAGTTCAATTTCTGCTCTTCAATGGTTGTGTTCCATCCCTTCCACCGATTCTCATAGTTTACAGGAGGGCCCGACAGCACCCAAAACCCCCCCGGCCGGAGAATTCGACTCACCTCTAAAAGGTAAACCCCCCCTGAAAACAAAACAAGTGCACTGATCAAACTAACATAGATTATTACATTGCAGCTACATGATGACGATCATATACGTTGGAGAAAGTCGAAGTTACCGAATTCAGTCCATGGAATGAGGCAGCGCGAGCAGTGCGCGATGTCGAAGGAGTTGGAAGGAAAGGGAAGTCTCTGCGTTGAAATGATGCCAAGAATCGCAGGAATCCCGCGCTCCAGGGCGAATTGAACTTGAGCTTGATGATTATCCCTCGGAGCAAGAGAGACTGTAAGAATCCCTCGATCCAGTAGGTCGCCTCCCCAGCTCGCAACCTAAACAGATATGGAGCAAGAAAATGTTACAGAACATTGCAGCATGAATTGAAGCATGTAAGAAACGTCGACTCACCCCACATCCGGTGTCAATGGCAGTCCTTATCGTGCCATCTTTCATTCCCGGGATCAAATCCTGCATCAGGTCGACGTAATGGCTGACGCCGTCTGGGAACATAGTGCCGCCTCCAGGGAAGATGAACTTGTCCCCTTCTTTCTTCAGCCAATGTTGATTCGACTTCTGTTTGTTGATCCAATCGTAGGGAACGTTCCTGAGCACACAGACAACAAGTCATATGTTGCTGCAACATGTGAAAAACAGAGCTCTGTTTTTTGAAGACAAGAATTCTGTCCATACCTGTACCAACATTCGTCTTTGCTCTTCGGCCATCTGATCGGTTCCTTGTAGCCATCGGGAGGGGGGACTAAGCATTCTTTCTTTTCGAACACCGGAGGGCAGTGGCGCTCCATGTAAGAAAGCCTATGAGCACTGAACTTCTTCCACCTCTGCAGCAATGAAAATAGCGTCGTCGCGTTATTTTTATTACATCGCACAACCTTAAAGCGCGACATAAGTTGCAGAGGATCGATTCGATCACCTTAGGATCGGTGCATGGAGTGTGATCCTGAAACTCCGGTCCGCATTCGGGGAAGTTCACAGCCTTGATTTGCAGGGGTCTTACAATGTTTGGCTTTGAAGTTTCGACAGCTTTCGCATTGTCCCGAGCTACATATTTGTCCTTCTCAGAACAAAAGATTGCACCAAGATAGAAAGAGAATCCACACAAGACAAAGAACATTATGGCCATAGGTATTCCTCTGGAACTCTTATCCACTTGCAAGAAAGTTTTGCCATTGTTCTTCATCATGCTGACCTTCCCCTAAAAAGCTGCAAGAAATGAATACGAAATCAAGATTCTAGTATTTTTACCAATCAACACTGATATGGGAAAATAATTCTAGCAATCAAGAACTTGTTGCTGTGTGTGTGTCCCCATGCCCTTAAATTATCACATGATATATCATTATTGGGACCAACTGTTAATGAAGTTCAGCAGTCTTGATAGAGGGCCCTCCCTCCAACACAACACAATGTAAGGAAATATGAAAAACCAACTGAAACAGCAGTTCAAGAACAGTATACTATGCAAATTACAAAACCCAAAATCTAAAAAAGAAAATAACTTCAATAAAAACAAACCCTTCAAGAAATGAGATGTCAAGATTTGATGACCCACATTAATTCGAATGCAAGAAATGGATTAAAAAATAGAGGGCAAGGGCCAAGTAAGTACCTTGAGCAGAGATACGCAGTTGGAGTGCAAACTAAGCATCCATCCAAAGGAATGTCTAGATTGAAGAACTCGAGAAAAGTAGTTATCAGTAGTACATTAATGAAGTCTCGATTTTTTCAAAGATCCCAAACAAGACCCACAGAGATGAGATAGATGTTGAGGCAACCTGCAACTCAACAGAAGACAGAAGAGTGAGAGTCCCTCTGCAAACACAGACACATTCTCTGAACACAGTGCATGAATTGAAAGAGAGAGAGAGAGAGAGAGAGGGAACCCTACCAAAAGATGAGTATGAATGAAGATAACCTAACCCCTCTGCCTAAATGCCCCACATTTGCTTCAACATTTCACTTCTTATAACTGCCCTGCCCTATCCTCTCGTGCATTCTTGATAGTTGTCTTCTTGTGGGCTAAGGCTAAATTTCACGGCGGGAATTTCGATTTGGTGAAGATGACGATTTGAGAATTTTACCAATCTTTTCCAAGAATAGGTAAATGAGTGAAATCAGCTAGGGTTGGTTTCTGTTGGATTCCCCAAAATGTTAAGAGGAACAGAAAGGGCCTGCAGGGACTTTGGGATTCCTCGTTTAGGCTTCCATTCTCTTTCCCAATTTTAACTTCAAACATTTGTGAAATCGATGGAGATTTCTTCTTTGTTTTTTTCACTGTTGAGAATTGCAGACAGAGGGAGTAGTCGGCCCAGTCAAAACTCGCCACGTGCCTGTTCGTCATTCGCACGTGAAGACAGGTCTGTACAGTCGCCTAAGTCAAACGCTAGGGAAATCTAGGCCGTTGATTTAACCACCATCGCCATTGGCTAACGGTCTGGATTGACCTGGGACTAATGCATGTCTATACAGTTATACAGTCATTACTGATTCCTAAACGAAACAAACAACAAATTAAACGAATTTAATTTTATTGGCAAACGGCTTTGACGGTGCTACACCTGAATATTTAAATGCAGCGTACAATTTAATAATTATATTTCCTTACAATTTCACGTGGCTTTTAATTTCATTTGATTCATGAAGCTCTGACACTACCCATTATTCTATCTTTTCTTCAATTTATGAAAGAAAGAAATATATTATAAATATAGGATGGAAGTCAATGAAATTAAATAAAGATTCATTCTGTTGACTGTTTACATGCTTTCTTATATATTGGAAACTTATAATCATTCTGTTTTAGGGGGAAAAAATAAAATTGTCCAACACTAAATTTGCAAAGTTGTCATAAATAAAACAATTAGAGTTGAGATCTACATAAAAAAAAATCCTGTCACGAGCTGATCGGTTAATATTTTAATAATCTGGAACAAATTAAAGTTAGACAAAACGGGAAATACATTTATTCAATTTGTAATATATAAATACATAAAAGCCCAACATGGTTTTGTTTCAGCCCAATTTCTTTATTCAATATCTTCACTAAGCCCAATTTCATGCGGTTTGGTATGCACGCGTGCGACACGTGTTGTTTATGGCAACGGTCAGAATTTACAACAAAAAGACTATTTACTTAGTGGGCCGGGCCTCTAAAATCATAAGTAAAAACTTGTTGGGCCGTGATCCAATTACTTAGTGACAAGGAGTGACGCAATGGAATAATCGTAAAAGTAAGCCCATACAATACAAGGAAAGTCGTGTTTCTTTTATATCCTTCTGTTACGTATTAAAACACGCTATCCTTATATTAGTTTGCATGAAGCGTGTATCCATCAAGAATTGTTGTTATCATTATTACACAAACAAGTGCAATTGTAATTATATCGAAAGCAACAGCATATTGAATTCAGACCCTTGCACTAAAAATCAATAGATAAATAACCTATTCCGTAAGGAATTACCTAATGGCGGCGTAGGAATACACTCGGGACCGTAAAGTCATATGTTTAAATCTCCGACGCTTTCAAATTTTGTTTGTCAACATAGTTCGCTTAGTGTGAGCCAGACTTAATTTGCTGGCTATTATATTCGGCTAGAGATTTATCCAATGCGTAATAACAGCTGTGAATTCTCATAACTTGGGGTGAAGGCAATGAATACATACTATTATTTGTAGTAAATAATTTTTGGTAGCAACACTAATCCTTTCTAACCTAAATCAAGATTTGTGGCATAACTTGCAGGACAAATTCAATCAAACCATGCTCTGTTGTTTTTTCCCTTTTCAGGAATTGTTTCATAGTGTGACCATGAAACCAATTGTGTGTAACATCTTCTAAAGAATCTATCTGTTACCAATTTTGATGCTTTTGGGGATATGCTGCTCAGCTCAGCTGTCTTATTTTCCACATGCTGTCATACATATACATATACACATATATATATATATATGTCTTCTTCTCCATGTTAAGACAATGCTAAGCTGCTCTTTGCTAGCATTTTGTTTACTACTGGTGATGGGGAACTGTCTTAAGAACAGCACTGCTTCGAGGAACAAGCCGTTGCCTATCGACACCATTTTCATGCTCCCCTCTCCGTTGCCTGCTTGGCCATCCGGTTTGTACAACTTCATCATATTGTCTATTATCTCATCCCCGACTAAATTATGCTATGTCGAAAATCCAGGTAGTGACTTCGCCAGAGGAGTGGTTGATCTTGGAGGGCTTCAAATTCGAAAGGTAGCATCTTTCCAGAAAATTTGGACAGTTTATGAGGGTGGACCAGACAACCTCGGCGCAACCATCTTTGAACCTGAACCTTCATCCATTCCAGATGGATTCTCCATGCTCGGTAGCTACGCCCAACCCAACAACCGCCCACAATTCGGTTGGGTTTTGGTGGGAAAAACTGATGCCGGCGATCAATCAGGCGACATTCTAAAGCAGCCAATAGATTACACTCTTGTTTGGAACTACAGCAATACTAAATGCCTCAAAACCAATAGCTCCACAGACACCGCCTACTTTTGGCTCCCGACTCCACCCGATGGCTACAAATCCATAGGCTATATCATCACAACATCACCAGACAAGCCATCCCTAGACAAGATTCGATGCATTCGCTCAGACTTTACAGACGAATTAGAAACAGATTCATGGATATGGGCACAAGGCAAGGATCAAGAAAGCGTTGATGGACTGAATATATACAGTTCAAGACCAAAGAATCGAGGGGCCAATGCACTATCTGTTGCTGCAGGCACATTCATCCTCCAAAATGGTAACAACTCTTCCCAATTACCTTTATCCTGCTTACAGAACAAGAACTTAACCTCAACCACCATGCCTAACCTAAGCCAAATCAAAGCACTCTTCCAAACATACTCTCCATACATTTACTTCCACCCTAAAGAGAACTACCTTCCCTCCTCAGTCAATTGGTACTTCAGCAATGGCGCTCTACTGTACAAGAAAGGGGAAGAGTCCAATCCAACTGCTATAGAGCAGGACGGCTCAAACCTCCCACAAGGAGGAGCAAATGATGGTCTCTATTGGCTAGACCTACCAATTGATGAACAAGCAAAGGAAAAAGTAAAGAGAGGAGACCTGAAGAGTGCAGAGGTTTATCTTCACGCCAAATCAATGCTTGGAGGAACCTTCACCGACATCCAGGTGTGGACATTTTACCCATTCAATGGACCTGCAACAGCAAAATTAGGGTTAATCGAGGAAATACCATTGGGGAAAATCGGCGAACACGTGGGGGACTGGGAGCACTTTACCTTGAGAATCAGCAATTTCGACGGCATTCTCGATAGGGTATACTTCGCACAGCACAGCGGAGGCCAGTGGATGGATTCCTGCTCCATCGAATTCCAGAATGGCAACAAATTCGTGATGTATTCATCGTTGAATGGGCACGCGAGCTATCCGAAGGCAGGGGTAGTTCTGCAGGGGACGGGAGCTGTCGGGATAAGGAACGATACGGCCAAAAGTGATATGGTGGTGGATTGTGGGGCGGCGTTTTCGGTAGTAGCGGCGGAGACGGTGGAGGAGCCGCCGTGGTTGAACTATTTCCGGGAATGGGGGCCGGCGAGAAGCTACAAGATTGCGGAAGAAGTAGAAAAAGTGAAGAAACTGTTGCCGGGAAAACTGAAATCTGCCTTTGAGAAATTGGTGAATTCATTGCCCAAAGAGGTGTACGGACAAGTTGGGCCCACTGGGCCCAAACTCAAAGAGAATTGGGCCGGTGACGAAAAATAAGTAAATAAATCATTTAAAGTGTGTAATACGTATCACAAGTAGCAGACAGCTTGTATAAATATAAAAGTTCGAAATATATATATTTATTCCACATTCACAGCGAGAAGAAGATTACAGAGAGCATCAACCGTAACTGCCGATTTGTTAAGCTATCATTTCAGGTGATGGGTTTGAAGGTAATGGCGATAATTTCTGCGTATAATCTACCTTATTTAATCATTCTTCGTCTATGTTCGTAAATCTTACCGAATCTTTTGTAGTTTCGCATGCGATGCGAATGCTTCTTCATGCACAATTTTGATCTGAGTGCATGTATTTGACCATTTGTAATATTACTATTGTTCGTGGGATTTGACATTGTCAGATTGATTTTGTACGGTTTTGGTGGAAAGGATCGATGGAATAGGAAAATTCGAAGTCTATTGTTTGATCTGTTGCTTGTGTAGTTTGATCTGTTGCTTGTGTACATACAGATTCGTCCAATCCGACATTGCTATTTGGTTCTACCCTGATAGATCTGCAATATATACACATACTTGTGTGCGATTGCGTTTCTTCGTATTTCAATACAATAACAATATCTCTTGGCAGGATCATGCTCTTATTCCTTCATTTCCCTTCTATTACTGAATTGATACCATGAATTTTTGCATCGGTGCAGGAGGAATTCGAGGAGTATGCTGCAAAGGCGAAGACCTTGCCTGAAAACACTTCCAATGAAAATATGCTAATTCTGTATGGGCTTTACAAGCAAGCCACTGTTGGAAATGTCACTACTTGTAAGTGCATATATATAATTGTGTATGTTGTATGCATATATGTATTGTATTACAAGCTTTGTGTTGAATTTCAGCTCGTCCGGGAATGCTGAACATGAAAGATAGGGCTAAGTGGGATGCATGGAAGGCCAATGAAGGTTCATACATGATGTTTGATTTCACTAGTTAAACCCAATCTCTACATATGCTAACATTCATGTATTTCCAATTGTTGCAGGGAAATCTTCTGAGGCAGCAATGGCAGACTACATCACAAAGGTAAAGCAGTTGCTTGAAGAAGCTTCGATGAGTTGATTGTCTTGTTCAAATGCTCGTTTCGTTTCAATTGTTTGTGTTTTTCCAATACTCTTGATTGAATTAGTTTAATGTTGGGTAGTAATGCAGTATGAAATCACACTGCAGAAACAATAACAATATGCTTCTAATAAACATCTTGGTGAGCATGAAAAATTCTGTTGATGATCAACATTTGTCCATCTGCTGCTTCTACTAATTATCTTGGATCTGATTGAATCATTCACTGTTTCGTCTAAGAAATGTAGCTAAGATTGAACAAAGGGAAACCTAGACGACACATAATACTGATCCCTTGCACGGGATGCGCCATCTTTGGCCAGACTTCCCTCCAGGTCTCCGATAATTCTCGCCAGCCATATCTCTAAACTTCTCTGGATTTCTTTCAAGTTGTTTCTTGCAGAGTCTAGAAGTCTTTTAGTGCCCGGTTTCGCCTCAGCCTGTAATGCCATCATCTTATCATTAACTTCTGATGCACGCTGCTGCAGCCGGAATGCCTCGAGCAAGAACTCAGTTTGTCGTTGCATTTGAAACTCCGAGCTGACAGTGGCCTCATTCGAATCGCTTACCTTCTGCAGTAAACATGAGGTTAGTATTTGATTATGGAAATGGGGTTTTAAGCTATAAGTTTTCGTTACCATTCGATCGCAGAGGTTGCCTATCTTCCCTGCCAATCCCTGATATCTCTTGGCCTGTTTATGCATTTGCAATTGAACCTCGGATAGCTCCTCCGAATCCCCGAATCTTTCGAGATTCAGCAGCTCTTGCTCCAGCTTTGTTAGTTTAGACAAAACTCCATTAGAGACACCATCATCTTGCCAAGGGGATTCCCTTCTGAAACAACAAAATTATTACAGCCATAGATATAATATAGCATCATAGTTTTCTTGAAATTTCTTACAGTGACAGAGCAGTAGCATTACCTAGATACAAAATGCTTTAAATGTGAAATGGATTCATGGTGTTGTTGAGACGGCAAATCCTGGATGGATAAGAGACAATTGGACATGAAGAAGAAACTGTCGGATAATCAAACTTGACAGGAGACACGATACATCACATGGCCTTAAACAGATTAGTCTTATTCTCAAATTTGAAGGCATTATTTGCTTTGGCTTGTCTTCAGAGGTCAGATCCCATCAAAGAAACCAAACATTCAGGAAGAAGACAAACCAGGATATGTACAGATGATAAGAAAAGTTGAATCAGAATATCGAAAAACAAAAACCCAATCAAGAAAGCAAAACAAGTGCAGCCAAAACATACTTGTTAAGGTGATTGATGGCTGCTGACACCTCTGCATATGTTGCAACTACTCTTATGCTTAAAGATATTGATTTCATGATTTTACACAACATAACTTAACCCATCTACATATATATCTATACAGGAAAAAGAAAAAAAAAAATTATTACATCCTGACACCATCTATCAAAGAATTCCCTCACCACCAAGGAATCCATTCATCCGTTAGACAGTATACCTATATGAACTAATTTAATAATACAAAAAATAGAAGAACTAAATGAACAAAACCCATGATAACAAATGTAAAAGAAAGATGAATTTAAAAATTTTTAGTCCCAAAAGTACCACCTACCTGCCAAGACTGGGCTTTAGCAGACCATAAGTTTGAAGCAGAAGCAGAAGCAGAATTCAAGAAGTCATCAGGATCAAAGACAGTTCCAGAAGCAGAAACATCAGGACCATCTTCAACCCTCAATTCATCCATCATTAATCCTGTATTCCCATAACTCCTCATCCTCAATCCAGCAGTACCATTACCATAGCTGCTCATGAAGTTAATCATTTCATCCCTTTCACTAATCTCCCTCTTCAAATCCGCAACATTGGCCCTCAGCTCACCTTCCAGTCTCTCAAAGTCCTCTACTTTACCCTTCAAATATGATATTTCTTGGGCCCCCTCATCGATCTGCTGCAACAGCCTCTTCTCTTCTTGCTGCCAAGAATGCCTATGGCTTGCAAATATCTCTGCCACTCTCGCATTTGCTTTCGAGTCCTCTTTCCTCCTCCATCGAAGCTGCTGGAGCTGCTCCAATGCTTCGGTCAGCTTAAAGGTCAGAGCTTTGTTCCTGCTTTGCAGAGATGACACTAATGGGATCGCATTTTGGGGGAGAAACCCAAGAAACACTGTGAAACTTAGCCCCAAGTATAACGACAAGACCTCCTCCACATATTGCTCATCATGTTTCTCATTTGGGTTTACCTCTTCTTGCCCTTCTTCTTCCTCTTCTTCTTGATGTCGGGCTGCCATGTCTCTCTCTCTCTCTCTCTCTCTATTATGAACTTGGTGTCTTTTCTCGACCCCTTTTTTTAAACTGTGACTGCCTTTTAGGTTTCTGGGTGGA
Organism: Andrographis paniculata; assembly: GCF_009805555.1. NCBI lineage: Eukaryota > Viridiplantae > Streptophyta > Magnoliopsida > Lamiales > Acanthaceae > Andrographis > Andrographis paniculata. The sequence continues at coordinate 700,970 of NW_026137610.1, forward strand.
GACCTGTGAAGTGATCTGTTTTTTGTTGGGAGTAAAAGTGATGGAGGGGTGGGTCAGAATGAAAGTGACGCCAAGTTGAGGGAGTAAAGCAAAAATAAAAAAGGTTCTATTTGCAATGTAATGTAATGAAAATGATCGAAACCTTCCACTTGTTTGGCTCGGTTCCATTAATTACTACTATTACAAACTACACCAGTGCAGGCAGGCTGCAGCAGCCTCCTCGTCAGAGGGGTAGTTCAGCCATTAAATAAAAATGGGGATTCACACAATGCCTCCAGTCCCTCCTTCGCTGCAACGAAAATTGCATAAGACAAACTTTTAGTTGGAGTCTGTCTTCTTCCTCTATTACAAGAAGATGTCTGAATTTGTGCTCCACCATTGCAGCCTTCTATCTTGCTGCCAGACTACACTCACAAATATATATATATTATATAGAGATTTTGTTTTGTATTGTTAGTGTCTGCTCTGAATACAGAAGAGAAGAAGAAGAAGAAACGATGAAGTTCTCCTTTTGATGGTGAATTCAAAGATTCGATCCCAGAAACTCTAAACTGCAAAAACACCCTTTGAGAAGAAAGCTGCAGTGGAAAGATCGACGAGATTTGTGCTATAAAAATACATCCACTTGCCATCTCTGTATTTACTTTAAATTTGATTTTAATTTTATATTTAATTAACAGGGAGTACTATTATATAAGAAAAAATCTATGGAGTATTATTATTTTTTTAAATATAAATTAAAAAAAAAAAAAACAAAAAACAAAAGAAAGGCTTTTGTGAAGTGTACACGACGATGTCGACACTGAGGATACGTGGATGCTTTTATTCACAACCAAATTTTTACCTGTACATGTATATAAATGGAATGGAATGAAAGGATCATTCATGCACAAACACAATACAATTCTCAATTTCTCTGTGCCTCTTCATTCATATTAATACTATCCTACTTAATAATATAATATAATATATAAAGGTACACATTATATATATATACACTCACGCAACACACATATATATATATATTTACTTATATATATTATATACAATATATAAAATAGTGGTCAACAGATAATTAATATTTGTATTGGCTAATCTTATAATAATATTACAACACGTTATATTATATATTTTAATTTCAGTAAGGTAATATTTCATATTTTATCTGTTTATTATGACTAACCTTGCCAAACATGAATTTCTCCCTCTCATTGTTTATGGCCAAAATTATATGGCATGGACTCGCGATGTTAAAATGCATCTGGCATCAATGGACTTGGAAAATACCATTGCCCGGGATAAAAACTCCCTGAGCCAAGATCGTGCAAAGGCTATGATCTTTTTTTGCCATCACATCGATGAGGCACTGAAAATGGAATATGTCACGCTGGAATCCCCACTCGAATTGTGGGAGAGATTGAAAGAAAGATATGATCATTTGAGGCTGATATTATTGCCAAGGGCACGAAGCGAATGGCAAAGCCTACGGCTTCAGGACTTTAAAATAGTCCAAGAATATAATTCTGCTATGTTTAAAATAACATCACAGCTGTGCCACTGTGACGAAAATGTATCTGAATCTGATATGATGGAGAAAATTTTTTCCACTTTTCATGCCTTTAACATGGTTTTGCAGCAGCAGTATCGCGAAAGAGGCTTCCAGATTATGAGCTGATCACCTGGCTTTTGCTGGCCGAACAAAACAATGAATTGCTGTAAAAAAATCACGAATCTCGGCCGACAAGTGCAAATTCATTTCCAGAGGCAAATGCAATACATCCGGCAAATCCGGTGCGTGGTCGTGGGCAAGTCAGAAATCAGCGAATTGATCGCGATCAAAATCAGAATCGCGGACGGGGCCGGGCAAACACATACAGTCATAATAATTATCAAAACAGGCCCCGATATTTGCCAAATCGGCGTTACAATGACAGAAGTCCGTACAGACCTCAACAAAGGATCAACACCGGGAGAAACAGAAATAATGACGAGGAATGCACCCGTTGTGGAATCAAAGGCCATTGGGCCCATGTTTGTCGTACAACCAGTCACTTGGCTGAACTGTATCGGGCCTCAAAAGAAAGACAGAGAAGAATTGCCCCCGAAACAAATCACGCTGCCCACGATGACACATTTGACGATGTGATGAATGAAAATATCACGCACCTGGATGCTGATGATTTGCTTGACATAGCTGATGATGTTAAATGATAAAATGATCTTGTATCTCTTTTGTTATTTTGATGTTTTCTGCCCTTTTTGTATTACCCCCTATAATATAAGTCTATTTTGATTATGTTACTAATACATGTCTTTCATTATTTTTACCTTCTTGCAAAGATATGGATGCCAAATATTTTGGAGCCGATGACAACATCTGCCTTATCGACAGTGCTACGACTCACAGCATTTTGAAAAACAAAAGTTATTTCTCCCATCTTAATATGGGAAAGACCACAATTGTTACTATCAGTGGTGCATCGAAAATGATTGAAGGCTCAGGAAAAGCTATTGTATATCTCCCAAAAGGGACAAAAATGGCAATTGAAAATGTCTTGTTCTCGAGCAAAGCTCGAAGGAATTTACTGAGCTTCAGTGATATTCGAAAAAATGGGTATCACATTGAAACATTGAATGAGGCAGAAAATGAATATCTTCTGATAACTTAGGTTGTGAATGGCAAAAGAATTGTGAAAGAAAAATTGCTATCTTTTTTTTCCGGCTTATATTACTCAAAAATCAGTGTCATTGAAACATATCACCTAGTAGACCAAATGGCTACTAGCGAATTTAAAACTTGGCATGATCGACTTGGGCATCATGACAATGTAATGCTAAGGTGAATTGTTGAAAATTCAAATGGTCACTCATTGAAAAAGAAAAATATTTTGAGTTCGAATGAATTTGCTTGTGATGCCTGTTCCCAAGGGAAGTTAATAATTAGGCCATCTCCAACAAAGGTTGGATTTGAATCCCCAGCTTTTCTGGAAAGAATTCAGGGTGATATTTGTGGACCAATAGATCCACCATGTGGACCTTTCAAGTACTTTATGGTACTAATTGACGCGTCAACGCGATGGTCACACGTATGTCTGTTATCTACTCGCAATCTAGCTTTTGCTAGACTACTTGCACAAATAATAAAATTGCGAGCACAATTTCCAGATCACCCGATAAAGAAAATACGTTTAGATAATGCTGGGGAGTACTCATCACATACATTTGATGATTACTGCATGTCAATTGGGATTACTGTGGAACACCCTATTCCCCATGTACATACGCAAAATGGTCTGGCTGAATCCCTTAATCAAAAGATTGCAATTAATTGCTAGACCATTGTTAATGAGATCTAAACTCCCAGTATCATGTTGGGGACATGCTATATTGCATGCAGCAACCCTCGTGAAAATAAGGCCGACAAGTTATCACTGTTATACCCTACTCAATTGGTTTCTGGAAAAATACCAAATATATCTCACCTGCGAATATTTGAGTGTGCTGTTTATGTGCCAATTGCACCACCTCAACGCACGAAAATGGGACCTCAAAGAAGGTTGGGTATATATGTCGGGTATGAATCACCCTCGATCGCAAAATATCTTGAACCAACAACGGGTGATTTATTTACTGCAAGGTTTGCAGACTGTCATTTTGATGAATCTCATTTCCCGACATTAGGGGGAGACAATAATCAACTGAAAAAAGAAATTTCGTGGAAAACACCACTTGAATTTGATCATCGTATGAAACATAGTGAACTTGAAGTTCAAAGAATTGTGCATTTGCAGAAAATTGCAAATCAATTGCCTGATGCTTTTAATGATGCTGCTAGAGTTACAAAATTATATATTGCAGCAGCAAATGCACCGGTTAAAATAATATCCCAGAAGGGAAAGTGCCGAGTGCTAATGAGCATACTGTCCGCGTAAAACGTGGCAGACCGTTGGGTTCCAAAGACAAGAATCCACGAAAGAAGAAAATTGTAAATACTGGTGAAGAAATCAACAATAATTAGATACCCAAAAAAGTCAGTACAACCCCTGAAGAGGTTGATACTAAAAATTCTGATGAAGTTATTGAAACTTCCGTTAACTATACCACCAGTGGAAAATATTGGAACAGAAAGAAAACAAATATTGATAATGCATTTGCATATTATGTAGCACTCGATATAATGAAAGATGACGAGGATTATGAACCAAAATCAGTTGATAAATGTCGGCAATGAGATGACTGGGCAAAGTGGAAAGACGCAATTAAGTCTGAACTTGACTCATTGAAAAAACGGCAAGTATTCGGCTCTATAGTCCAAACACCGGAAAATGTGAAACCTGTTGGTTACAGATGGGTGTTTGTGAGAAAAAGAAATGAAAATAATGATATCACAAGATATGAAGCAAGGCTTGTAGCCAGGGTTTTTCCCAGAGACCGGGTATTGATTTTGAAGAAACATATTCGCCGGTCATGGATGGGATAACATTCAGGTGTCTGGTGAGCCTAGCAGTACACAGTAATCTTGATATGCGATTAATGGATGTGGTTACTGTCTATCTTTACGGCTCTTTAGACAATGACGTCTATATGAAAATCCCAGAAGGGATCAACATACATGAATCATTTAAATCAAAGCCAAAAGAATCATATTCCATCAAATTGCTAAAATCTTTGTATGGGCTCAAGCAATCAGGCCGAATGTGGTACAATCGTCTCAGCGAAAGCTTAACCAAAAAGGTTATATAAATGACCCTATCTGTCCATGTGTTTTTATAAAGAAAAATGGGTCTGAATTTGTAAGCATCGTTGTATATGTCGATGATCTCAATTTGATTGGAACTCCTGATGAAATTCAGAAAGCTGTTTAATATCTGAGTTTAAGATCAAAGATTTTGGGAAAAACTAAGTTTTGCCTTGGTCTGCAAATTGAGCATTTGGAAAGTGAAATATTTATCCACCAATCAAATTATACCAAAAAGGGTACTAAAACAGTTCATGATGGATAAATGACATCCGCTAAGTACCCCAATGATCGTCAGAGCACTCGATCCAGCAAAGGATCCATTTAGACCAAAAGAGGAAAACGAAGAAACATTTGGCCCAGAAATGCCATATATGAGTGCTATAGGCGCATTGATGTATCTTGCTAACAACATCCGACCTGATATATCATTTGCTGTAAATTTATTGGCAAGATTCAGTTCATCGCCTACTCGACGACATTGGAACAGGATTAAGCACATTTTTCGCTATCTCCAAGGAACAATTGATCTCGGGTTATCTTACTCGAAAGATTCTCGACATGAATTAATTGGATTTGCCGATGCAGGATATTTATCGGATCCTCATAAAGCCAAGTCACAAACTGGCTATATATTTACTTGTGGCGAAACAGTGATCTCTTGGAGATCAATGAAACAAACTTTAACTGCCACATCTTCAAATCATGCTGAAATATTGGCAATACATGAAGCTAGTCGAGAATGTGTTTGGTTGAGGTCAATGACTCAACATATTCCGAAAAATTGCGGGTTAATACCTGACGATAAAATTCCCCCAACTACCTTGTATGAAGATAATACAACTTGTATAGCGCAATTAAAAGGGGTTACATTAAAGGAGATAGAACGAAACATATTTCACCAAAATTCTTTTTTACTCATGATCTACAACAAAATGGTGAAATCAATGTGCAACAAATTCGATCAGATAATAATTTGGCGGATATATTAACCAAGACATTGCCGACGGCAACATTTGAAAAACTAGTGAAGAAGATTGAGATGCGCCGGTTAAGAGATCTCAAATAATGCTCAAATCAGGGGGAGCAAATCGATACAAGAATGTTGTACTCTTTTTCCTTCACTAGGATTTTTTGTCCCACATGGTTTTTTTCTAGTAAGATTTTAACGAGGCACATTCTTCGTACAAAAGCATCCAAGGGGAGTGTTGTGAAGTGTACACGACGATGTCGACACGGAGGATACATGGATGCTTTTATTCACAACCAAACTTTTACATGTACATGTATATAAATGGAATGGAATGAAAGGATCGTTCATGCACAAACACAATACAATTCTCAATCTCTCTCTCTGCCTCTTCATTCATATTAATATTATTCTACTTAATAATATAATATAATATAATATATAAAGGTACACATTATATATATATACACTCACGCAGCACACATATATATATTTTTTCTTATATATATTATATACAATATATAAAATAGTGGTTAGCGATAAAGATAATTAATATTTCTATTAGCTAATCTTATAATAATATTACAACAACTTCAGCTTTTTGAGATTAATTGATTTTTTTTTTTTTTTATATTAACGAAGAATTGTATAAAAAATAGAAAATATATTATTTTAAATTAATTTTTTTTTTAATTTTATAATAAGTATTTGAATGTTATCTTTTTACTTTTTAATTTTTATAAAAAGAATTTATATTGTTTATTATTATTTTTGGAAATTATAATTGAAAATTGTGTTAAAAACATAGTGAATGATTCTCCAAAAATTTTGCATGTGATGAAATGTTGCAATTGAAATTTATACACAATGTGTGGAATTTGACTTTTGATTTTATTATTTTAATTTTTTTTAAATATTAAATTAGATATTTATTATATTAAATTAAAATTAAATTTTACATTTAAAATATTAAGTCAATATATATTTAAATCATATTTAATATTTATTTCAATTCAAAAATTTATTATTCAAAACCAATATCTCACAAATAAAAATATGTAAATCAAATATTTTTATTATATTTTAAGATTTTAAAAGTCTTAGAAAACTTTTATTAATTTTACATTAAAAAAATGTATTAAAATTATACTTTATTGTTGTACTTATTAGTTTATTATTTTTAATTTTTTTCGATCACAAGTTGGCTTCTTTAGGGTTTGTTAGTTTGTAGAATTTTACCAAAATTTTACTATTCATTCAAAATTTTCCCTAAAAAAATATCAAATTATACACCTATTTTTCATTTTTTATATTATACTAAAAATCAATTTTACATTCAAAACATCACATCAACACCTATTTATATCATATCATACAACTATTCAAATTAAAAAATTTTACTATTTAAATCTCAACTCAAAATCCAAACCCCCAAACAAACACACCCTAAATCATTTTTCTGGGGCTATGGATTTTCAAACTTTATAATTGTTGATGGTGTGTGTTTCTAACCAAAAAATTTTACATATTTTTCACAAAATTAAAGAGAATCTCTTCACATCAGCACACTCTAATGTTTTTAATTTTTTTTTTTTAAAATTCATGTTGAATACTTCATAAAATTTTTAAATGTTTTTAAAATCGGAGAATATTCAGTTTAGATTTAAACTTTGTAAAATTTAATGTTACAATAGAAATTTTATATTATATAAATTTAAGTAAAAATAAATATTTATCATTGGAATATTAAGGTACTGCTGTATATATTAGAGGAAAATAGTTAGGATCCTAATTTGAAATTACTGAGCTGTTAATTTTAAGAATTTTCTTTTATTAATAAATCATTTATAATTTTTTTAAAATTTTTTATTATTAATTATAGTCTTACAATTCATATAGAACAAGTAAGTGCAGATCTTGAATTTTAACCGCAATTGCCTCAAACTTGTTCCCCAAGAAATAATTAAAACACATAATACAGCTAATTTAGTACCAATTCGAAATTCCGATACAGCCCTCCTGGTGCGAACATTCAACGAATTTGCAGAGGGTAAAAATGGAAATCCAAACGTTCAAAATGTTCTAGCGTCCCCTGCACTATTGCGCTGCACGCCGCCTTATATTACCGGCAATATTACGTGAATGCCCTTCCCTATAAATAGCTGTTCGTAGTTCGTGGAGAAACATACAGCAGCTACTTGTTTCCAAAGCTTTCTCTCCAAACTTCTGGTAACCGTCAATTTCGTTGGTGGATTTCGATTCCTTTGGTTTAATTTTGATCTTAGGGGGATCGAGATGATGAGCCGGAGCGCGACGAGGCATCTTGCGCGGTCGGTGCTTGCGCATGCGGGGCCGCGTTACTTTTCGACTGCCATAGCACGCGGCGGCGCTGCTGCTGGAACTGATGCAGCAGTGCTTGGGAGCCAAGTGCGCGGTGGCGCTGCAGGAATTTTATTTGGATCGGGAAATGGTGCGGAAAAGGTAACGGCGAAGTGGATGAGGCTCGCGATCCCGAGTTCGCGGAGTGCTAGTACATTAGCTTTGGGAGATAAGAAGGAGGAGGAGGAAAAGAAGGTTCACGGTGGATCTGATGATAACGCCGCCGCTAGTAGCGGTGGAGGAAACAATGGGAAAGCGATTGCGAGTTACTGGGGAATTGAATCTGCGAAGATTGTGAAAGAGGATGGCACGGAATGGAAGTGGAGCTGCTTTAGGGTAAGAGAAGTGTAGTTCATGAAAATTTATATTATTATTAATTTTTCACATAATCTTGGAGAATCTATGTTTATTTTGTTTGTGTTTAAATTAATGGATAAATGAAGCCATGGGAGACGTACAAGGCTGATCTGTCTATAGATCTGAAGAAACATCACGCGCCGGAAACGTTCTTGGACAAGGTGGCCTATTGGACCGTCAAATCTCTCAGGGTTCCGACTGATGTATTCTTTCAGGTACCTTATCACCGTCTTATTCTTATTAAGCAAGAAATTTAAGTAATCCACACTTTTTAGGAAAATGACGACATTAATTGGCCTCCAAAAAGTTATGATGTGTTTCTTTCTCGTTCCTATTTTATTGGAGCTTGCTATGCTAGTGGTTAATTAATTGGACCTGTTGATCCATAGTTACGAAGGTGTGCTGAATTGTGCTTGATCTGAAAATGACATGAATTTTGCTTCAACAGCGACGCTATGGATGCCGAGCGATGATGCTGGAAACTGTGGCGGCCGTACCGGGAATGGTAGGCGGTATGCTGCTTCACTGCAAGTCCCTGCGTCGATTTGAGCACAGCGGAGGCTGGATCAAAGCTCTCCTTGAAGAAGCAGAGAACGAGAGGATGCATCTGATGACCTTCATGGAGGTCTCTCAGCCGAGGTGGTACGAGCGCGCCTTAGTCTTCGCCGTTCAGGGCGTCTTCTTCAACGCCTATTTCCTGACCTATCTCATCTCGCCCAAACTGGCGCACCGTATTGTGGGCTACTTGGAAGAAGAAGCCATCCACTCGTACACTGAGTTTCTGAAAGAGCTTGACAAGGGCACCATTGAAAACGTTCCAGCTCCAGCTATTGCACTTGATTACTGGCGCCTCCCCCCAAATTCGACTCTCCGTGATGTAGTCATGGTAGTCAGGGCAGATGAGGCTCATCACCGTGATGTCAATCACTTCGCATCCGTAAGTGATCCGTGATCTACGCTGCTGCCTTTTTTAATTGTTTTTCAACTGATTAGATTAAAACATACATGTTTTTGTGGTGCAGGATGTTCATTTCCAGGGGCGCCAACTGAACGAAGCTCCAGCCCCAATTGGGTATCACTGAATCAGCAGAGAGGTCTGATCAATATGCACATGCCCACATCTACGATAAATCTACAATATCTTATGTAATTACAGTTTGTAGTTTGAGGGATCGAAAGTATTGTGGTGTTTGTTATCAAATCAACAAATAATCAAGAATTCATTGGCTATTTATGATCTCTGTTGGATCTATATACTAACTTGTGCTTGCAAAAATGGTTTGATTCGCAGGATCAAATCCTGCTATAGTTTGAGGGGAAATTTCTATGCAACCATTATCCATATCTGAAGAAGCTTTCTAGCAGCCTCCAAAAGTGTGTTTACTTGTAAGGAAGCTGCTCTTCATTACTATATAGTAGTCTGTGAATCAGAATTTGCTTGCTAACTTCCCCTTAACCTAGTAATTCTTGATAAAGGATCCATGACTAAAAAATAAAGGGAATATTCCCAGAAGTTTGGATAGTTTTTTAAGTAAATACAAGTGATAGGGTGCTAATGAAGACACTTGAATCATGATGGATTTAAAACGGGGCAAGTTTCCTGTCATCAAGAAAAATCCATCAGGCGTGGCCCAGAATTTTAGCAAACTCAAATACAAGAAAATAAGCATCAACAGAGGGATTACACCAAATCTTTGCTGTAAGACTCTGACAGGATGAGAACTACCTATCCAGTAATGGTATATGCACAATGTTATTGCTATGATTCTGCTACAGTAATCCACCATAACTGCATAGAACTATATGTAGCTAAAGATCTGTGAGATGGCCATCTACGGGAAACAGTGGTAACAGAGGAAGATCATTATAGCCAGCACCAGGGCTCCCGATTGTCGACCCTCTTCAGACATCACCCAATGCAGCAGAAAGAAGCCCAATGCTAACATGCATCCCCATCCAAGCTCTTCCCCATCACATTTCACAGAAGCCAAATATGCACCTGCTAAGTATACCATCAGTATCAGCACGAGGGGGCCGAGAAGCATGGTGGTGACTGTGTACGTGACAAGGATTAAAGCAAGAGGCATCACGATAGCATGGCTTGTGGAATACACTGCCAACAGCACCAGAACCGGTATGAACACAAGGCACGTGAAGACTGCGTTCTCTCCCTCCGAGATTAGGGGAAGATTCAGAGTCGTTAGTGAGGCGGCGCTCCCGCGAAGGAGGAGGCCTAATCCCACCACTAGAAGAAGTGGGATGATCGGAGATGGAGATGTCGATGATGATGATGATGATGACATATCAGAAGAATATTGCTTATAGCTCCGATCTGCAGTGCTCATGATGAACTTTTCAAGTTTTCTAGATTGTTTTGTGCAGACTAGATTCAAGAAATGCACGTATAAATAGGGGAAGAAGCATATATGTGACTGCAGAAAGAACCAAGTTTTGTGTTTTGAGTTTTGACCCTTAATTCCGCTAATTGTTTTGTATTTCAGGGTTTAAAGAAAGAGGCCAATTTGAAGCATTAGACGCCAAGATTCCTTCGTATATATCTGTCAAGAATCCAACTGGGATGCTTCATTTTGCTTCTTTGTAAGCAATTTCAGTTCAAGTTCGAGGCTCTTGTGTCAACATTAATGCTTGTCACACTCAAATCTATTTGTTTAACCAAATCCCTACCTTACTTTGATTCAAATTGTTGGAAGATATCAATAGCCCTTCATTTCTAAATAAGTTTTTTAATGTGGGATGAATTTCCTCTTCTTTGTTTTGTTTGTCTTCATTATTCTTCCCCTGAAATTTGGTCAATATTCAGTAACTCAGCATCTATTGATGAAAAGTGTCTGACCGACCTTCGAAATCCCACCTCCCTCCCAGAAAGAATATCCGTTTCCGGACGCCGCCGTCATGGGCTGTTCCACCTGCAACTCCTCCTCCTCCTACCTTCGTCAGCCTTCTCTACCTGTCTGCCGGGGAATATCCTCCGCCCGCTCCGTCACTCTCTTCTTCACCGGCCATTCCTTTCACCGCTGCAAACGGCTGAGTCTTCACGCTCAAGCACATAAACCCGATCTCTTCTTCCACTCCACGCCGCCCTTCCACAACAACCACGGCGGTGGCGACCGAGGTATTGGCGGCGGCGGAGGAGGCGGCGGTGGGGATGATGGTAGCAGTAATTTCTTCAATTTCAATTACAACCAAATCTTCTTTCTGCCCTATCAGTTGGAGTTCACCAAAGGAAGAGAGTCGTATGTTTTCGCCCTACCCAAACAACTCTACCCATTATTCGTTTCTGTCTCCGCTTCCTTAGGTTACCTCCTCCTTTCCTCCGCCGAGGCGCGAGCTAGAACTGATGATTTTTCGAGGAACAAGGAGGAAGTCGTCTTCGAAATTAGGGGAGGAAGAAGAGTTGAGTTGGTTCCGGATTACTCCAAGGATGAATTTATCGTTCCTGAAAGCATGTGGTCGTGGCTGTCCAAAGGTGGAAAATCCAAATCCATGTTGAATTTGGGGGACATTTGGATGAAATGCAGGGAGTTGGCGACTGGTTTGCTTCTTCCAGAGGGGTTTCCCGATTCAGTTACAAGTGACTATTTGGAATACTCTATTTGGAGAGGGGTTCAGGGTGTTGCAGCACAGATTAGTGGCGTGCTTGCAACTCAGGTACTGTAAATTTTTTATATGTTTTGTGCATTCATAGGAACTTCATTAAGAAATCTCTTTCATGCTAGTGTAATTTGCGCACTCTCTGATGTACAAAGCCCAAGAATCATATTGTCTCGTATCTTGAGGAGATATGGGGAGTTTTTGATAGTCTCTTAGCTGATGGTGTAGGTGAATATAATGTTACTGATCTCCAATGTGTAGGCTTTGCTTTATGCTGTTGGATTGGGGAAGGGGGCGATCCCAACAGCTGCAGCTGTGAATTGGGTCCTGAAGGATGGGATTGGGTATCTCAGCAAGATAATGCTATCCAAGTATGGCAGACATTTTGACGTGAATCCAAAGGGTTGGAGGCTATTCGCTGATTTTCTGGAAAATGCTGCCTTTGGATTGGAAATCTTAACCCCTGCATTTCCACATCTTTTTGTTCAGATCGGTGCCGTTGCTGGTGCTGGAAGATCTGCTGCTGCATTAATTCAGGTAAACTTAGAAAACTGGACCTGAATGCACTTTGTTATCAGTAAGCTTTCTACCATTGTTGTATGCTTGTGCAATGGATAAAGTTCTGTTTACACATCTTCTTGTTTGACAGGCAGCTACGAGGAGTTGTTTCTATGCTGGGTTTGCTGCTCAGAGGAACTTTGCTGAGGTAATATCTCTTTAGCCACTTCTGGAATCAGAGTTGAAAACTTGTGTTTTGTTTTTCATCTCGTTGGATTCGTCTGTTGCAGGTGATTGCTAAGGGTGAAGCTCAAGGAATGGTGAGCAAATCCATTGGAATTGTGCTCGGCATAGCAATAGCTAACTGCGTGCAATCTTCTACGCCTCTTGCCCTTGCTTCTTTTGGATTCATAACTTGGATTCACATGTTCTGCAATCTGAAATCATACCAATCAATTCAGATCAGGACTTTGAATCCATACCGTGCAAGTATTTCCTTCTCTGCTTTCATACTTCCATTATGTTAATGCATTGCAGCACCTTTCTCTGCATTAAAACTATCAACATTCTTTTCCAATAAGGAGATTGTACTTTTTTTTTGTGTGAATGCATTCTCTGTTGCCACTCTAGAAGCTACTCTTCTTTAAATTTCTGGAATATTCAACAGGCTTGGTCTTCAGTCAGTATCTGCTCAGCGGCCTTATCCCTTCCATTAAAGAGGTCAATGATGCGGAGCCACTATTTCCAGCATTTCCACATCTGACTGTGAAGCCAACATTAGAAGTAGGCCATTTTGAATCCAGCATATACTTATTACTGCTAATATAGTTTTTTATCATTAGGTCCATAACAGTTTTGTTTGTGGCATTTTTCCATATCCAGGAGCAGGTTGATGTACTATCAACTGATGCGAAAGATGCCGCTTCTGATATTGATCGTCGCTTAGAGATGGGTTCCAAACTTTCTCAAATTGCAAACAGGAGAGATGATGCTGTTTCCCTATTTGATTTATACCGGGGTGAAGGCTACATATTGACAGAGCTTGATGGAAAATATTGTGTCAGTGTTCATCTTCCATTTAACAACTATTTGTTTAGGATAGAAAAATCATAAGTACTAAACACGAAACCAACATTCTTGATGTTAGCAGGTTGTCCTGAAAGAAAACTCATCTCCACAAGACATGCTGAAGTCAGTATTCCAGGTCTGTTATTTGTATTGGTTGGAGAAAAATGCCGGAATCAAAGCCAGCTCCACATGTGAAGACTGCAAGCCTGGTGGAAAGCTTCAAATCTCCTTGGAGTACGCACACATGGAATTCAACCATGCCAAGAGTGATGGTGAGGCTGCAGGCTGGGTCGTTGATGGTCTCATTGCAAGACCTTTACCCAATCGAATTCGTATAGGAGACGAAACTACATCCTCTGCTACTACAAGCTGACTTCCAAACACCTGTGTTCCATGCAAATATATTCCTCCTCGGATTCTTCTTTACATAAGAATGACTAACTGTTGCAGTGCACAGGAAAGAGTTCATTGAAAGTTGGAACTGCTTGAATGCTCAAGTTTGGCATTGTTAGGCATGAGACTTTGACAGGTATCTTTATATAACTATATGTACATTATATGTGTGATATATTTGAAACGAGGAATGGGCACTTGACATGTGTTTATTACTTTATTAGGACAGAGATCCTAATTTAAAAGGATCTGAATTTCAAGCATAGCAATGATAAGGATGGTTTACGTCTAGTCCTTAATGAACCTGATCCGGATCCCACCACTTTGTGAACATATTTTCTCATGCCGCAACTCACAGGCACACTACAACTCTGGAAAAGTTTTGCTCTTTCATATATCTTTGAATATCAGTGTTAATATCTAATCCAGGACTCCTTCGATTAGATTAGGTGAAGATAGTACGCGGCAACTCTAGATGGTGACTGATAATTCAAGACAACTATCACTACTCCGACATTTATTAGCACCCCCACACGCATGAAAACTTCTAGGTTTTAGGCATTTGCCTTTATCAAGGAATGGATAGGTCTTCTTGCATGAGTATCATGAGGGTTCTAGTTCTTTCTTTATGTAGCATACCGTAACATTGTTGCCTCTCGGATTGAAAGACAGTCTTTTAACTTGCCAAACCTTGCCTAACTTCTTTACAGGGCAACACACTGGAGTGGTTCGGATATCCTCCTTCCTAAGTTTGGGGAACATGGATGGACATACATAGGGACCCCAGCAGAGTTAGGAGGTATCCCTTGAAGACAAGATGGTATGATTTTTTTTTTTCAACCATGTGGCTATAATCTGTAGAAACACAGATGGACAGAGAGAGATATTACTACAATTTCTTTCTGGAATAATGTTAGTTGTTATAGCAAATAGTTGGAAGATATTCCTCTCTGGGCGTTCCTGTCAAAATTTATGGCGCCCTTATCCCTTATCCCCTTTCCAAAATGGTTCTTGTTTTGTGGGGCATTTTTTTTGTCCATATGGCTGAGTCATGAGTAAGAAGAGGACCACAACCCCAAGGAAAAAGAAGTTGGTGATAGTTTTTTGTGAGATTTTCAGTCCAGGGTAGTTATTATTAGCATCTGTGTATTGAGAACCACTAGGTAATTTCAGGAAATTTAATTTGTGTGCATTATTGGTGAGTGAGTGAGAGTGATTGATCATCACATTCGTGCCTGCCTGCATTCACTAATCATCTCTTTCATCTTTCCAAAATTCGGGGCCAACTTGTGGTTTGCACACAACCCTCCCGCCCATCCAAACAGGATTATAGCTACGATTTGGCGAGGCAGTCCGAGGTATGTCAAATGGGGTGGGTTAGCCCCAGATCCGTTCTTAATGGTGCGGGTTCGAATTTAAAAATATGTTTTGGAACGGGTTGTGAATTTTAAGTTTTAAATTCGGCCGGATTCGAAATAGGAACATAATATTTTAATAATTATTAGAATTAATATATATATATATATTTATATAAAAAAATTTAAATATAATATGGAACTCTAATTTCTAAATTTAAATTTGTCTTTTTCCTTGGTTAATATTTTTTACAATTGGGATTACTATTTTCGCTGCCACCGATCGCTATCGGTTTTTTTTTTAAAAAAAAAAATTGGGATTGCCTAATTGGCACAGAAGCCGAAGGGTTTGGGACGGAGCGGATCCTGAGGCTGAGCTGAGGCCTAATATTTATAGCGGGCGGGTCTCGAGCCTGCCGAACCCATTCCGAACCTACTTGTTGACAACCCTAGTAGTCCATAACTATATAAAATAAATAGTGAATGTGATTTATTAATGTCATTTTCTTAACGGTTAGATCTCAAAACCTACTAATTACCTCCAACTCTTCTCTCACAATATAAATGGTGGAATTGTTTTGTGAATCAAGCATTGGACTTGAATACCAATAGAGTGATCTAATCCGTCAGTAATGGAATCTTCTTCCTGTTCCCTGTCATCCTCTTTCATTCCCAAATTCTCAGTAATCACCACAAAAACCCCATTATTACTTCCCCCTTTCTTCACCATTTCTTCTGTCAAAACTGACGACCGCCCGGAGCTCGCTGCAAGAACTCAATCTCAGCCCTTGATCAAGAGATCCGCCACCGTCCCCGCCGCCGCCGCCGCCCCGCCTTCATCGACCATCCCGCCGCCGCTGCCGGCCACCATTTTAAACGCATTCGACAGCTTTATCAACTGCTTCATCGACCCTCCCCGGAAGTCCTCCGTCGACCCGAGGTATGTCCTGTCCGACAACTGGGCTCCGGTGGACGAGCTGCCTCCCACCGAATGCCAAGTCCTGGAAGGCTCTCTGCCGCCGTGCCTCGACGGCGCGTACATCCGCAACGGCCCTAACCCTCAGTTCCTCCCCCGAGGTCCGTACCATCTCTTCGACGGCGACGGCATGGTCCACGCGATTAGGATTTCCAGAGGGAAGGCTACGCTCTGCAGCCGCTACGTGAAGACGTATAAATACAAAATCGAGCGGGAAAGAGGCTTCCCCGTCGTCCCCAACGTCTTCTCCGGCTTTAATGGCATCTCCGCCATGGTGGCGCGCGGCGCCGTCGCCGCCGCCCGAATTATCGCCGGCCAATTCAATCCGACCAATGGCTTTGGCTTGGCGAACACTAGTCTGGCTCTGATTGGCGGACGCCTCTACGCTTTAGGCGAATCCGATCTTCCTTACGCCATTAAAGTAGATCGAAACGGCGACGTTCAGACCCTCGGCCGCCATGATTTCAACGGAAAGCTCGCGATCAGCATGACGGCGCACCCTAAACTCGACCCCGAAACCGGCGAAACCTTCGCCTTCCGGTACGGTCCGGTGCCTCCGTTCCTCAATTTTTTCAGAGTGAACGCCGACGGAGAGAAACTGCCTGATGTTCCGGTTTTCTCCATGACGAGCCCTAGTTTTCTCCACGATTTCGCCATTACCAAAAAATACGCAATTTTCAACGAAATTCAGATCGGCATGAATCCGATCCAGATGGTGTCCGGCGGATCTCCGGTGGCGGCGAACCCTGGGAAAGTTCCCAGGATCGGAATTCTACCTCGGTACGCTAAGGACGAGTCCGAAATGCGGTGGTTTGAGGTGCCGGGGTTCAACATGATCCACGCAATCAACGCCTGGGATGAAGACGACGGAGACACGGTGGTGCTGGTGGCGCCGAACATCCTGTCGGTGGAGCACACTCTGGAGAGGATGGATCTGATTCACGCGTCTGTTGAGAAAGTGAAAATCGACGTGAAGTCCGGCACGGTTTCCCGGCAGCCGATCTCCGCCATGAATTTGGACTTCGGAGTTATGAATCCTCAGTTCGTCGGGAGGAAGAACAAGTGCGTATTGCATCGATTTAATTTTAATTTTAATTTTCTTTTTATTATTATTATAATTTAATAATTTACTTATTTTAGGTTTAACGTTAAAGAGCTAAAGAATATCAAGATTTTTAGTCCTTTGTGTGGTTCACACAATACGAATCCACATTAGCTAAATTATTAAATTTGATGAAAACAAATATATCACTATTTGTTTACAAACCTTTTGTTATTATTGATTTCAAATCTCAACCCCTTTTACTTAAAATTATAATTAATATCCTTGGAGGAAATGTTAAATCTATAATATTTTTGCATATTAATTATATATATATTTTAAAATAACATTATTTCCAATCAAACTATATATAAGGTGTCAAACCCCTTTTATATTGAAAATTAATATTAATACTTAATTCTTTTTTATTAAAACAACAAAAATAGTATTGCCACATAAGAAAGTTGTGGTCCTGGATTATTTTAGCAACCTTTTATCTTAAATTAAAATCCCTTTCAAGAAAAAAAAAAAAAGGGGTGTTGGGGCAGTTTGATTAATTATATTTAAAAAAAGTAAATATAATAAATGTATAAATCAATAATTTTTTTTGTAATTTTTAAAAGTAAATCCAAGTGCTATTAAATAACATAAGATGAACGATTTTCATTTTTAATTAATTAAATTTGCAGGTATATATATGCCGGAGTTGGCGATCCATGGCCAAACGTTTCAGGCGTGGTCAAGCTGGACATCTCCGTATCTGGCCGCGACTGTATATCGGCGACTAGAATGTTCGGCTCCGGTTGCTTTTCCGGCGAGCCATTTTTCGTGCCGAGCAACAACGCCTGCGACGAGGACGATGGATATATTGTTACGTACGTGCACAACGAGAATACAGGGGAGTCGAAATTCCTAGTGATGGATGCTAAGTCCCCGAATCTCGAGACGGTGGCTGCTGTCCGGCTGCCCCGCCGCGTCCCCTACGGCTTCCACGGCCTCTTCGTCGGAGAAGCCGACCTCGACAAATTCTAATTACCGGTACATATATATGTATACTCGTAATAAAACTATTGTATATAATACAGTTATTTGATCCAATTAGCATATATATATATTACATATTTCTACGTAATAAAATATATATTGTATTATAAATATATATATATATATATATTAATTGGGTCAAATAAAATAGACTTATTTTTCAATGGGCATTGTAATTAATTTAATTTCAAACGATTTTTGTGCTCATTCAATAGTTATGTGTGTACTTATTGCAACATAAGTGATGACATGAAATAGCGATATGCAATGCGATGGTGGGATTTTAGGTACTTTTGTTATTTGTTTGGTAGGCCTAAAATTAATTAATTAAATTAAATTAAATTGAATTAGATATTGAGCTCTATGCCAACAAAACTTTATTAAAAAAATAAAAATAAAACTATCTGGAATCTATAAATTAAATATGATGCTTTTAGGTGGATACTAAATTATATTACAAGCATATCTTATTCCTCCATTTAAAATTTAGTCAAATTAGTGACTCGTTTAATAGCATAAACATCATCAAACCACATACTTCCTCTTACACTAAAATAAACACATATATAATTTCATCATTAACAAATGTTTGTGGGCTTTATTGAACAAATTCTGATTGTTCTTTTAGAAATAAATAAATTGATTGTCTCTATCCAACACAAGCATCATATGAATTAATACATTGCAAGTGATAGGGCATGTTTATCATGAACATAGTAACATTTTCTAACATCAAATTGACATTGGTATTGATGTTGAATTCTTTGTCTGCTTCATATTTAACTCTTATTCCATGACAAAATGTCAATTGTTTGTGTCGAATAATAGTATTATTATTTATAATAATAGAAGATAAGTTGAAAACATTTTCTTGAAATGAATTCGGATAAAGATAATAATAATAAAAAAAAAAGGTTTATTGCGGATGCCTTGCTTCTATCCAATATTCATCAACCTTTTCAACTTTTCTTTAGGGTGTGTTTGGTCGAATTTGGGATTTTGGATTGATATTTGAATAGTAAGATATTTGAATTTGAATACTTGTATAATATAATATAAATAAGTATTGACACAGTATTTTGAGTGTAAAATTAATTTTAAATATACTATAAAAAAATAAAAAATAGGCGTTTTGATTTTATATTTTTTTTGAGAAAAATTTTATGTCAACAGTACAAATCTCCACAAATCCTTCGAACAAATTCACCCTGAATTTAAGAGTGTGTTTATTTAGAGGCTTGGACTTTGAGTTAAAATTTTAATAATTAGGATTAATGTTATATTTTGAATATAAATTAATTTTTAGTGTAATATAAAAAAATATATATAAAACATGTATTTAATTTAGTATTTTTGAGGAAAAAAATAAATTAATAGATACTAAAATTTTGGAAAAATCCCCAAACAAACACCCTTAATTTAATAAATCTTTACAATGTAACCTCACACATTTAAAAAAATACTAAAAATTAAAATTAAACCTAAAAGATAAATTGTGAGTACAGCCTTGAATAAGAATGTTTAATTATTTAGGCGACGGCGGCGCCGCCGCAGGGACGAAGATTCCATGGAATCCGTAAGGAACTCTGCGGGGAAGCTTGACTGCTGCAACGATTTCCAGATTCGGAGATTTCGCATCCATTACTATAAATTTTGATTCTCCGCTGTTCTCGTCATGTACGTACGTAACTAAATAACCGTCATCCTCAGCCGCCGCCGGATTCTCAGCGTCCTTCGCCACGAAAAACGGCTCGCCGCCGTAACAGCCGGGGCCGAACAGGCGCTTCGCCGCCGTGCAGTCGCCGCCGGCGGAATCGTCCTGCCGTGATAGGTCCAACTTAACGATGCCGGCGATCTTCGGCATCGGATCGCCGATTCCTCCGTATACGTACCTGTTCTTTTTCGCGACGTACGCCGGATTTATAACGCCGAAGTCGATATTCGCGGCGGAGATCGGCCGCCGGAAAATGATCTTCTTCTTCTTCAGATCGATTTTGATCATTTCCATGGATGAATGCACCAAATCCAGGCGTTCCAGGACGTTCTCCACCTGCAGTACGTTCGTCGCCACCAGCACGACGGCGTCGCCGCCGTCTTCCTCCCACGCATTCACGGCGTGCATCATGTTGAACTCCGGCACGTCGACCCACCACATCTCGCCGTCGTCCTCAGCTCTCCGATGAATTATCCCTAATTTCGTAACTTTCGCCCTATCAATCACCACCGGCGGCCGCCCCCGGAGAACCTCCGTCGGTTTAATCACAATCTGCGTGTCGGGAAAAATAGCGAAGTTTTTCGAAACGGCGAAGTCGTGAACCAGCGCCGCCTGGTTCAGCGACGTAATCGGAACTTCCGGCGACTTCACCCCGTCGGCGCTGATCCTAAAATACGCCAAGAACGGCGCCCTGATGCTATGCCGGAAAGCAAAAGCCTCGCCGGAGTCGCCGTCGACCTTCGGATGCGCCGTCATGCTCATAAACTCCTCGCCGAACGTCTCCTCCCGTCCGAGGGTAACCAAATCTCCGGCGGGAGTCAATTTCACGGCGTAAGGAAGATCAGACTCGCCGAGAGCATAAAGTTTCCGGCCAATCAGAGCCAAGCTGGTGTTAGCCACGCCGACGCCGCGGCGGGGGTCGTACTGTCTGGTGACGACGCGCGCAAACGTGATTGCGCAACGCGCCAGCGACGGCAGCAGGCCGCTGAAAGCGGAGAAGACGTTGAGAATCACCGGCGATCCATTCTCCCTTTCCAAATCAAATTTATACGTCTTCACGAACCTGCTGCATAATGTGGCTTCGCCGCCGGCGACGGTGATTGCGTGCAGCATCCCGTCGCCGTCGAAGAGGTGGTACGGCCCGCGCTGAATGAACTGCGGATTCGGTCCGTTACGGATGTAAGAGCCGTTAAGCGCCGCCGGAAGGGAGCCTTCAATTTCCGGGCACGGAGTCGGCGGAAGCTCGCCCACCGGAGCAAAGTTTCCGGCAAGGACGTGTTTGGGATCGAAAGAAATCCGGAGAGGAGGATCAACAAAATTGCAGACAAGTTCGTCCAATAATTTAAAAACAGTAGGCAGAAAAGGCCTCCTTTTTTCCCCCAAATCAAAATCTTGAACTGAATTCTTCTCTTTGTGTGGAATTCTTCTCCGTTGGAGAAATGGCGGAATCGAAACCCCTTTGGATGTCCTAACAGTGGGGACGATGACAAGTGATGATTGATGAGTTTCTTCATCCTCAGTGGTGGTGACAGATGAAGCTTTGAACTGAGGAATTATTGGCAATGGCGAAGAAGACGATGAGGAAGAAGAAGAAGAAGAAGAAGTGAAGACTACTGATTGGTTCTTCAAACAGTATTTTGGAAGGAAAGCAGAAGTTAAGACACTACTCATTGTCACTCACAGCTGCTGAAACTTAATCAAATTTGTTGGAGATAATACATATATATATATATATAAGTGTACGGAAGTTTTAGAGCAAGGATGTGAATTAAAATATTAATTTAATAATTAATTAATAGACAGAAGATATTTTAAGAACGAACACCCAAAGCAAACCCAATTAAATATACCTTCTAAGCCACTCAATTTGTGATTTATATATATTTGTTTTAAGTGTGATTTTGGTCTATCTAATTAATTAATTAATTTTTTTTTAAAAAATATTAAATTAAATTATATATTTTAATTTTAACTATTATTTAATTTAATTTTTTACTGTTATTCACAAACTCCAAATATAAATACAAACTTTAATAGACCCTTATGATCACTTTCAGGAAAAAATAAAAATAAACACAAAATGTTCTTTTATTTTTACAAAATATTATATTTTTAATAAAAATATATTATTTTATTATATAAATTATTTAAAAAAATAAAATAAATATTTTAATAGCATTCCCCCCCCCCCCCCCCCCCCCCCCAATAATCTAGAACAAAAATCCCAAAATTTCTGAACACTCAAACCAACCAAATATCCTACCTTTCACTCCATAATTGTGGGGTTTTGATTTTTAGTTTTAAATAATCTAAATATATTTATTGATATGATATTTTAAAAATAAAATTAATTTTTAATATATTATAATAAATATATAATTTAATAGTTTTAAGAAGAAAAGACTTTGGTTTACGTTTCAACAATATAAGTATTACTTGGGAAAAAAAAAAAAAAAGATATTTTTTTTTATAAGAATTTCTAAAAATAGAGAGAAACCTGAAGAAAACTATAGTAAAGTGAGTCATTTTCGTGAAACTAATTCTTAGGATAATTCGGTATTCCTCCTGATTAATCACAGAATTAATATCCACTAAAAAATAAATAAATAAATTATAATACGCTGAATTGTAAGTGACACGATTTATAGTGACAGCGAAAAAAGAGATGACAGCATATAGGCCCCCAAGACAAACTCCTATTTCAAACGTGCAAGAAAGTGTTGCCCAATACCATTACTCACCAACAAAATATATAATACTATTTCTATTAATTTTAAATATTTCAAAAAAGGAAAAATAATAATAATAACTTGTTTATATTTGTATTTTTATACTCCATAATTTATTACATTATTTTATAAGAAAATTATTAATTTTGGACTATTGTAGAATGAGTACGTACGGTACTACAACCTCACATTTCATTACACTTGGAAATAATTCATTAATAGTAAAATTCACATGCTCATACTGTTACAATTATTTCTCAATTTGATTTTGATTTTGATTTTTTTAAATATACAAATTTATAATTTATTATAAATATCTATATATAATTAATTAATCAAAACCGGTTTTGAACCTGATCCCAGTGGTTCGTTAGTGATCTCATTAAATATATATATATATATATATATAATTTAATTTTATTATCATGTTAGGAATTAGGACCGACAATCTTTTTTCCTTTTTTGGGGAAGACATTTTAGTGGCTATTATTGAATGAGCAGACACAAATATCATCACCTAAAACTGTTACAATGCAAAAATAAAAGAATAAATAAATAAATAAATTAAAAACTGTTACAATACATGCATGCATGCATGCTTAATTGGAATTTTATTTTATTTTATTTTCATAAAATACTCAAAATTAATTATAATGGTCTAAATCTCGAAATATTTTTTGACTTCTTTTTTAACTTTTTTAAAATTACATCTTCCAACAATTTAGATTCTAAGTGTTTGAATATATATGCTAACACTAAGAAAGTTTAATTTATTTGAAATATATCCATCGCATTAATCCCAAACATGAGCCTATTATTGTTATCAAATAAATAAACTAAAAGAAGCTGATAAAGAAGAATTCAATTAGCTGTTTGTATTCAAGGTAAAACTGACATTAGTTGTTTATACATAAAATGATTATTAAGGATATTGATATGTTATTTTTTTAAAATATTTAATTTTGTTCATTTTGATTTAAAATTTATGAAAATATTTGTTATTAATTATTGAAAATTATAAAAACATTTATTTTTAATTTTTATTTTTATTATTTAGATTTGAGAAAATTATTTTTATTAGAAAATAATAATAATTTGTTATTGAAATTATGTAAAATATAAATCTTTTGTATATATTTTTTTATTATGTTAATTATTGTTTTAATATATAAAAATAAATTAATAATCATTGTTTTTTTTATTTAGTTTTAAAAATTTATATATTTTACAAATAAAATAATTTATATGTAATAATTAATAATAGTAATTATTTTAAATTTTAAAAATAAAAATATAATTTAATAAATTAAATATATTAAAAATAATTAATAAATACTGCTATAAAAATATATTTATATGTATAAAATAAATAATTAAATTTTAAGGGTAAATAAAGAATAATTAAAATTAAAATGAAAAAGTTCTTCCGAAATGCAAGGTAGATCGGCTTTTCAGAAATTAGTTTTTCTGTCCAAAAAGCTCTTTGAAAAAACTAATTTACCAAATATGTAAATTAATTTTTTGATTGATTAAACAGCTAAAAGCTAAAAAGTGTTCAATAAACTAAAAGATGTTCAAAAAGTTAGTTACAATTGTATATCTCTATCTCTCTCATAATTAAGTAATTAAATATATGAAATTTTATTATTTATGAATTATGTATATTGAAATATATTTTATTATTTTTTAATCAAATATTACATCATATTCTCAAACAATTCTCATTCCAAATCAATTCAAATAATAATAAAAATAAAAAATAAAAAATCTAAACTTCAAAATAAATTGAAATTCCATCCAAACACTCAACGATTTTTAAATAATAATAAAAAAGTGATAAATTTCATATGAATAGTTAAAAACAAACCTTTTTGAGTTCTTAGACAATTACAAATTTGTTTTTTTCTGTTTTTGTTTTTCACTAATGATGCAACTTCACATTTTTCTTAAAAAATATACCAATGTTGCATATAAAACATATTATATCAAAAATATTTCAAAATAAAAAAATCACAAAGTGAACAAAAATATATATATATATATATTATATCATATTGATTTTCTGTACAATTAAATATTATATCCAATAATTTCTTTTTATAAAGAATATCAAAATTAAACTTAAAAAAATGTACAAAATGTTCTCATTAATTAATTGTTGTTGATATTTTCTATTTAATTTTTTTTTAAAAAATTATTATTTTCGTCAGTTATAAGGTAATCATTTATTTATTTTGGTGTGGAGTTGTGTTTTATTTTTTTCATTAAAACAAAATTTTAAGTCTTGCCAGTAACCAAACACGACGTAAGCTTTTGAATAGCATAGGAATCATTTTGCATAAAGAGAAAAAAGTGTTTTTATATTTTGATATTATTTCATTTGATAATGACTTTGCTCCATGGCTTTTCACACAAATATCTTTGCAACATATTTTCTGTTATTTAGTTATTTGTTAATTTGTTTGTTCATTGGATCAATAATTTAATACTCCTAAAAAATTTGTGGTTGAGCTTATACATATCAATCTATTATTATTTTACTTTACCTAATAATTTGTTCCATATCGTCGCTTTAAGTTGTCTAATAATATGTAAAAATAAATTAATATAAATATGTACAATAATTTGAATATATGTACTTTTTTTTTTTTGTAATACATATATATAAATTAATAGTACATATAATATTATATTTATAACTTATATAAAAATAAAAAATATTTTAATATTAGTATAATATTTCCACTACTATAATATAAAAGAATAATTTGAATGAAACTTGAAATTTCTTGGAACAACAGTCTACGCCTCAAGTAACCTCCCACACGTGGTTTTCCTAATGTGCACTTCCTTAGAAATTTCTTAGGTTCGGCTGGAGGTTTACCCAGTGTTCACTTTGGATAGCGGCTACAATTCCCACGTCATAAAAAAACATATATATATATATATATATATATATCAAGACAGCAGAATGTATTCCCTCCTCTCAAACTCCCACGTAATAACAACTCAAAAAAGAATGTTAGATATGTAACTAATTACACCACCTCTTCTTCTTCTTCCATGTGTATCCATTCCGTCGATGTCGATGTCGCCGTCGACCTGTCAAATGTTTAAGCTAATCGATATCCTTTCGAGCAGAGGTGGATGATCCCGCAAAAATATTTCCGATCTGGTAAGAAATCTTGTTGAAAGGCAAATCCCGGGGTGATTCCGACAGTGGCGAGCTTCCCAGGCTCACCTGGTTCTCTCTATGGGATGCCCATGTCACCATATATAGCCCACCTATAATTAGACACCCTCCCAGAATACTGCCACAATGCAGTTAGTTTATCAATATATGAGGTTTATAATAAGTAGTCGATGATGCCATGTCAGAAAAAAAAAAAAAAAAAAAAAAAAAAAAAAAAATAAAGACTACCGGCATTGCATAGGTAGAAATACAACCTTCCCAAATAAACCGGGCTTCCGAGGAAAATTCTTGAGAGGAGTGCCGATGCAGCAGGTTGGAGTGGATTATAAAGTGCAACTAGTGAGGGGCCGAGGATCTTGTTCGACCATGTCAAAAGTCCATAGTTGAGGGCTGATGCTATGACTCCCTATAAAAGAGTCGAGACATATGTAATTAGACAAAGGATGTTACGATGTAAATTGTCTGTCACAAGGATGTAAGGGTGAAGAGACTTACAGCATAGCATACGGCAAACACCTCCGATTTTGTCAGATTCCAGTCCATGGGATCGCTCGTCATAAAGAATGATGTCAGTACCATGAACAGGGCGCCGAAGGAGTATGAAAAGGCGGTCACGGATATACTCGCCGGATATTTAGCTAAAACGGGAGCCTGAAACATCAAGAAGTGAACAATTTGAGAACAAACAAAAAGTGGAAAAATCACAATAAATCAAGGATTATCACACACATAATTAAATGTGACCGAATAAACAAAGTTTCGTAAGTCGAAATAAAAATCAAGAGGTGCTGTCCTGCATCATCTTAGAGTGTAATATATTGCAAGTTAAAATTAGATTCACATAAAATAAGATGGCGTAAAGAATGATATCGGGCACCTGAATGGCCAGGTAAGTTGCCATGCACATGCAGTTCCCAATCAAGCATAAAACCC
The DNA here is from genome assembly GCF_009805555.1 of Andrographis paniculata. NCBI lineage: Eukaryota > Viridiplantae > Streptophyta > Magnoliopsida > Lamiales > Acanthaceae > Andrographis > Andrographis paniculata. Next base: position 727,971 of record NW_026137610.1, read on the forward strand.
CGAGGCGCCAGTTATCGAAGCCCAAGTCGAGTAAGCTAGACATTAACCAACCGGAAGGCTCCGGCTGACCCTTGGCACTGATCTCATTGTTTGCTGAAAACTCTGATTCCTTGTAGCCAAACACAGCCGGACCTCGGAATGTAGCCATTAAAATGGCACCAGAAACACAGAGAAGGGTGCCACCCAACTTTGATTGACCTTCAGCTTTTCGTAAATTCAAAGTTTCTGTACTGCACATAAAACCGCAACATTAAGAAAAATCAAAACAACAGTATTATGCAATGGCAGAAAAAGATGTGTGTGTGTGTGTGTGTGAGAGAGAGAGAGAGAGAGAGAGAGAGAGTTTAGACAGACCCCATAAACACAGCCAATATGAATGTAAAAACGGGGATCGAAGGCTGTATGGCAGCAGCATAAGTTGGATTTGTGTAGCCGAGGCCGAGAAGGAATAGAAGTTGGTTTCCAAAAATACTGATTCCATAAGAACAACGCCAAACAAACAGATTTAGAGGAATGGAACAGCTCATGAAGTAAGAGGTAAAAGATATACAATATAATTGGAGATTCGACATTTACCCTGTTAAACCAAGAAAGAAGAAGGCAATCACAAGTCGTCTATTCAGTGGTGGTCTTTGCCTTCTGCAAAACAGAATATGCAAATCAAAATATCCCCTTCATTTAGTCGTGTCAAGATTATCCCAAATCAAAAAACCATGATCATCCTTGTCTAGTTCTTACAGGTTTTACAGACATACATAAATTTTCCTCCGCACAAGCAAAGAATCACTAAATATATCGAATGCTACGAAAAGCATTTCTATTTCCTACATTACTGCAGATTTAGCAATACAAAGTTGGAACTTGCAGAAACTCGTTGAGAAATTTAAAAAATTAATTTATCATTATTATTATTAGTCTGCTATTGATCTTGTATCTCTCTGACAGTATAAAAACTTCAAACCTTCAGCAAACAAATCCAATAATCGTTCACAACACATCAAGCTTCTCCACCCTAGATCTGTTGTAAGAAGTGAATCTTTTTCTTTTCATAACTTCCAATTTCAACAAATAAGCAATTCGAAAATTTCCTAAATTCTCACTAGCCATTTCCAACCTAAACGTAAGGGAATTTTAAGACAGTGTTAAGACGGGATCCGGTTCCAACCTAAAACCAATTGGTTGTAAGTGGATAATGGATAAACACAAGAAAAACACTGGCGATCAAATACCAACCACACGCATACCAATCTGGAAATCCGACATTAAATATTCTCACCAAAGGCAACCAGAAAACGACATCAAGAGCGGATAAGATAATACTAACTTCTCACGAACGTAGGCGACGGGGGCGAGAATTGCGAGCGCGAGAAGATCCCTGAAGACGCAGAAAACCAGCTGATTGACCCCCACATTGAGCGCAATTTTGGTGATGACGTGGTAACCGCCATTGAACACCTGCACGGCCGCCATCGCCATGTGCGCCCTCCGCACATCCCCGCCATTCCCGATCGCAGTCGCCATTCCCGCCGTCATCGCACGCATTCCAAACTACAAATCGATCGATCAATTAGGTCGACGCGAATTGGGAAAACGTCTTGGCTGAGCGAGGACTGAAAATTCAGGTACGCGAATGCGATGGCTGCTTCGCGCTCACGCCAGTAAATCTAGAAAGGGTTTTTGAGATTTACAGAGCATAAAAGTCAGAGACAAACAGACAGTGATGAACTGATAATCATAATAATGATCAGTGATGACTGACACTACAAGGAAAGTTACATACATAATAATGGGCTTCTTAAAGCTCAATAGTAACTTTGTCTTTATTCTACTCAGGCCCATTAAAATTTGAAAAAATTAAATTGGGCCCAACCATAATATATTCATCGGCCCAATTTAATCTCGTACGGAAAACAATAGCACTAAAAGCAAAGGGAAAGGAATATTAGAATATAGAATGATACAGAATACAAGTGTGTATTTTTTTTATTCCATAATTAGGAAAAATTAAAAATAAATTAAAGTATGTCTTTAACACGTAAGATTCTGTAATCAGATAATGAGAATCAAAATTGAAAAGATTCAGTTGGTAGTATTGTAATCTCATTCAAAATTGAAGATTCGATTATTATTCCAACAAACAAACCCTCTAATTAGAGATTGCGTATTGAAACCACAAATCACGTGACACTCGTTCAATTAAAAAGAATAAATATTTTATTAAATAAAATTAGAAAAGTAAAAAAAATAGTTTGGGATATTTGTGAAAAAAAAAGAAAAAAAGAAAAAAAAAGAGAATAATAATGATACGTAATTGTTGTAGTGACAATTGTGAATAATGAGTAATAATTAAATATAATTTTTTAAAATCAAAATTAGATAAATTTGATGTAACATTTAAAAATGAATGTAATTTTTCAATGGATGAACACAAAAATAAATAAATATAAAGTTTATAACATCTATATTATATGCCATAAAATAAAAATGAAGAATAAAAATGATTTAGCTTCAGATTTATAACTAACCAATACTTAATACTATTTTGATTGAATTCTATACTCATATTTTATACTTAAGCCTGATGTATTTCATACTAAATTTAATATTCCTTTACTCCCGGAACTAAATATCCATTTGCCTTTTGCACCTAATTTTATAAATATTAGTATTATATTGGGATATAGTAGGAATAAAGTAGATGATATTTGTGTAATATATTGTAAGTTGTAAGGGTATTTGTAATGTTAGGTAGATAATACAGTTACTATAAAAGAAAATAGATACTTTGTTATGGTACGGACTAAAATGGAAAAATTGATACTTTGTTATGGGATGGGACGGAAGGAGTATGTTAAATTAAAGTGAACAATCTATAAAAAAATTGTATATTGTTGATAAAATATCAAACCTGCTTTTTCTTTAAATAGCCTTTTTTTTTTTTGTTTATTTACTAGCTATGTTTAATTATTATATATATATATATATATTTTGAATCAATTTTTACATATCTACAATATAAAGTTTTTTTTTTTTTTTTTCCAAATAATTAAAACTCTAATACTAAAGTTGAGTTGTGTTAGGTATGGGTTTCGGATGTTTGGTTTTTATTTTTATTTTAAGTAAAATAGTTATTTGATTTAGTTTTACAAGAAAAAAGGATATTTTTATTAAAAAATCTGAAGAATTTATTATTATTTTTTTTATTAAGCATAATAGAAAACAAAATCAGACAAAAAGTTTTGGTGGTAAAAAAAATAAAAAATAAATAAAATCTTAGAATAAATCTCACTTCTAACATTTATTATCTAGTTTAATCCAATTACTATTACACCTAAAAATTAATAAAATGAAAAATTTATGAATAGTAAAATAAAAATGCATTACCCTTTAATAAAACAAAACAAAACAATAAAGTGTAAGTAAGTTAATTAATTTGAAGAGGGATAGGGTTTGTTTGGTTTTTATTTGAAAATGTTTTTTTTTTTAAATAAAAAATTTAAATAATATTTTAATACGTGTTTTATGAAAAGCAATAGTATATTTTTATTGAAAATAATATGAATTAAATAATATTCATTTGTATTTAAAACACAAATAAATTAAAATACACTCATAGTTAGCAAAAACAGTCACATTAAATTCCATACATCGATAATTTTGTAAAAATTAATTAATAAATCAAAAGTTGGACAAAATCTTATATGCGCACATAAAGATTGCATTCTAGAAAAGTAAAAGACAGTAAATTGAATGAAACAAACTTGAGTATAGCTATATAAGCTAGCTATGGATTTAATTTGTTAATATACATTCAAAAATTACTTTTGACACTATCCGATCAAAAAATTAAATTAAATAAAATTGACAATAATATTTTATGTGGTTATCATTTCTCAAAATTTCTAAACATTTTAAACTTTCATGCAATATATATATATATATAAATCAATTACGATAATAATAATGGATGCCTTTTTAGCCTTTAATCTTAGGTTTCATCTAATTTTGGTGTTTGTCTTCTCCAATTATTCATAGTTTTTGATACGCCTAGATATATTTTTAGTCCTCTTGCTAATAATAATAATAGGATTTTTTTTTTAAAAAAAAAAAATTATTTAAATAAATTAAAACATCCTTAATTAATTACTACACATTCCTGTTATAAATTCATGAGAAATTAAATTAAATTAAATGACAAGTAGATAGTGGAATTTGAACTAACTAATAGTCATAATCATAGTAATAGTATTAGTACCCGAAACTACTAATTTCCATGCTCATGGTATTAGTACAACCTATAATAATTACTATTCTAAATCATTATCTATCATAATTATATATAATACTCCATTCGTCCACAAAATAATGTCCTATTTTTTTATTTGGAACGTTAAAAAATTATTGTCCTCTTTCTATTTTTATACATAGAATTTACCCTTTTACCCTTACTTTATTTATCTTTATATATATATATATACAAGATAAATGGCTATTTTGCCAATTTACAACCAAAAAATTAATTACCTAAAAAAACATATAAATATCACTTAGAACATTATAAAATATATATATATATATACATATTGTGACATTATGTTATAAATCCAATCAACTTTTGAATAGAATGATTGGTAATTGACTCAAGTGATAAATTAATAAATAATATGTATTTTTCAGTTTATTTTTTTTAGGTGAGTTGATCGTTAATTTAACATAATATGTGTTATACGAGATTATATTTAATATATATATTGTCTGTTGTAATATCATGTGATGTCTGCTAGTGTATCTTGAACTGCTAATATTATGTTAAATTTTAAAATTTTAATACAATAACAGCCGACAAAATAAGTATTAGTGGGATGTAATCAAATTTCATAACCACATTCAGTGATCGTATAAACAACATAAACCTGCAGGCGTGATTAATGTGGGGTACATTCATAAAATCTATCTCTATATTATTTTTGCCTACATTAAATTTAAATTTAATTTATGCACCTATATATATAGTGTCGAATCATATCATCATTGAACTCAATTAAGATTCTCACAATTAAAATCGACGACACAGATTGTTCAATTTGTCGTGACTTTGATATGATTAAATAATCAGGTAAAATATATAATTATAGGATGTGTTTCTTTTTTATAAGTTTGGAAAAAAAATTAGTTTAGATTTAGTATGAAAATAATGTTTGATGAGATTTTTTTGTAAAAAAAAAAATATATATTTTTTTCGAAAAACACAGAGTCCAAATAGCAAAATCCTGTGAAACTCGGCTAAAAAAAATACCCATAATCTACTCATGTATTTGTTTCTTTTTTTTATTTTTTTTATTTTTATAGATTGAATAATATTGACGACAAGAATGACAAATATAGGGTTTTTAGGGCATACGTGTCAATTGTCGTACCATCATTCATTTCATTTCTTTCCCGTATTCCACCAATTTAGGACACGTGTCGTCATACATTGATTTAAGACTTTTAATTTCATGTTCCATTTTTTATTTTTCATTTAATTTGTCACACACACACACACACACATATATATATATATATATAGTCATATAGATTATAAGAGTGTGTCTTGAGCGTGTTTGGATTTATTATTATTATTTGGATTTTAAAGATTTTTTTTTTTAAAAAAAAAGAAGAAAATGATTTAATTTGAAAAGAGAATTGTGTGTGATAGTCTTCGAATGAATGATTAGATATGATATTTAATTTAAAATAAATTAAAAATGTGTGTTGAATTATTAATTTTTTACAACTATGTTTCAATAACCTGTACATAATTATTTTGTAGTGAATTTCTTAACTATTATAAAGTGATTAACATAAGATAATTTTATTTACAATAGAAAATATAATATTTATTTATTTAGGAGGGGTATAGACTTATAAATATATAAGAAATTGTATATGAGATTTATAATATATATATATATATATTGAGAAATGTATTAGATGATAATTTTTAATTATGAGAAAAATTTTCCAAGGTAAGTATAGAAAATTTTGAGATGTCAAGCTAACAGAGTTTTTATATATGTGTATCAAATTAAATATCCAAATGTATCCTTATTAATTCAAACATGCATTTTAGTGCGCAGGTACAAATCCAGCTTCTGGGGTGTGACATATGTAGTAATAATATAAATAAATAAATATGTATATATATATATACACAAAGTTGAGATAAGATAGCTACTTTAATTAATTAATTAACTATTAAAACCATAATCGTAACGCATAATTATTAATATTATTATGATTTGTTTAATTAATTATGGAGTTCATGAAGACGTAAATAATAGTAATAAAAATAAAATAAAATGTAGATGAATGATGATGAAATAAAGTGAATGTCCACTATGACTATTCCAATGTAAGAAATGTTAATTGGATATATATCAACTCTACCCTTCGATCCCTTGATGCAAACTACTCATAAACAATTACATTTTCTCACACTTCCAATTGTTTTTTTTTTTAAATTTTTAATATATATATATATATGTAATAAAATAAAATTGTGGTGTGCTATTGTCACGCCACTTGCAAAAACACAACATGCATGCATGCATGCATGCATGTGTCCATTTTATAGTATATTTGTACATTTTAATGTGTGTGTGTTTCACTATTTTTATTCTTATATGTTCTTCGAAAAAAATACTTTCTCATCATGTAAATTTTTATTAAAATACTTGGGTATAAATTTCAATAAAAATGAGTAATAATTGTATTAATTTCTTTTTTTTAAAAAAATTTATTTTACATAGTAAAAGGGTATAAAAAAATAATTCTTCTTGTGTTTCAATTCAAAGGAGTCTTCTAGGGTTTTATAGTATTAAGAAATAATAATATTTTATTAGTGAGTAAAAATATGTAAAAATTTTTGATATTTTTGCCCATTAATTTTATATACAATAATTATATATGTAATCTTATATTTGTAATTTAATGTATGATTAATTTTTCTAAAAAGAATATGTAGAAGAAGAAGCATGATGTTCTTGAGGCATCAATATTAGTATAATTAGAAATAGAAGACAACAAAATTCTGAGTTCGTAAAATTTGAACACAATTAACTATATATGAATTGTATTTTCTTGTTTTAATTATCAAATATGGAATATATATATATATATACATGGGTCTATTATTTTTCCTTATATATATATATATATATAGAATAGTTTGATCTAATATTTTGTAGGAATTAATTATATATTTTTTATTAAAAAAATATGAAAAATAAATAGTAAAAGTACAAAAAAGAAAACACATACAAAGCCATTAGTTGAACTTGGCACAGCTCATAATGCACAATCCAACCTAGGGATATTTTAAAAATAAAAATAAAAAACTTAACTTACAACTTGTTTTTGATATATATTATACTATTTTTAATTTTATTTTTTATTTTGGATAAAATCATACTATTTTTACTTCCATAAAATATTCAAAAAATTGCTTTAAAAAAATATCACAAATTTTTAAAATACTTTTACAATTATTATTAATAACTAAGCATCAAAATCTCACTATTTCTAATATACTAAAAGAAAGGTTTGTTTATCATTTTAATGTGATATTTTGTCAAAAAAAAAATAATACTCCCTCCGTCCTAATACAATAGTCTTGTTTACCATTTTTGTCCGTCTCAAAACAATAGTCTCATTTCCATAAATAACCATATCACCATAAAACTATCTCAACTTTTTCATTATTATTACACAATTGTCACTACTTTTTACACTAATATACTCAAAGGACAAAAAAGTCATTTATTCTCACTTTTTACCAACTACCAATATAATATCAATATTTTTTTAATCTCGTACCTAATACAATAAAACTATACTTTTGGGAGGAGGGAGTATAAGTTTATCAAAATTTATACCGTTAAATATTGTTAATTTGTCTTTGAAACAAGAGAAAAAAAGCATACACAAATGAAACCCTTACCCATTTATTATTATTATTATTATTATTATTATGAAAATATGCAATAAAAATTTTAAAACAACTAAACGATGTAATAATGTAAATGGATCAAGAAAGCGGTTCTTAAAATTTTCTTAATTTTAAATAAATAATACTCCCTCCGTCCATTTACACATATTTTTAGGCAATTAGGGTTTTGGTTATAAAATGACAAATTTGCCCTTAATCTTGTGTATAGAAAATGAAAAAGTAAATAAAGTAAAGGTAAAAGAGTAAATTGTGTGTATAAAAATAGAAAGAGGACAATAATTGTTGAACATTCCAAATAGGAAAGTAGGACGTTAGTTTGTGGACGGAGGGAATATCTATCTATTTATTTATTTATTTATATCCGGCAACATATTACACAATCTTACCCCTTTTTTGAAAGTCGATTTATATATTTTACAGGTTATCATCAAGTGACAATAATTAGGCCAAAAATAAACACACTATAGAGCATATTAAAGAACTAAAGTCATCAAGTGATTTATTTAAATATATAAATATGTTTATATATTTATATTTTGTGTAACTGATTAAACAATGCACGAGATAATGTAGGGACAGCCAACACACCCCTCCACATATAAATAATAATTATATATTGATAATAATTTTTACAATTTTTTACACATAAAACCGAAATACTATTTTATTTTTATTTTATTTAAATTTTTGCTAAAATAAAGTTCCACCAATGAATTCCTCGGCACCAATACAAAACAACAAGTGCTTTCCATGTGTTGTCTTTGTAACTCCATTACATCTATCTCCAACTCACTAAACGACAAAAATGCTTTTCGTATTTTCCAATTTACCCCCTACACTTTCCACAATTCCCACATCCCCACCCCTACTTAATTTACAGTAAAATTTAGTAGCAAAGTGTGGGAATTAATTAATTGTAGCATAGCCTATAGCATCTCAGCATATAGTAGGGGGAATCAATTATAGTAATAATTAAATAAATCTTATAGTATTAATTGACTAAATTAATAAAGAGATATATTTAATTAATAAATCCAATTAATTTAGTAAATATTCTTTTGTTAAAGGAACGTCGGCCGGAAAAAAATTAGATGCTTAGATGCTATGGGCTATGTGTAGTATTTCAAAAATAGATTTCCTAAAGAACATATTTTATTTAACAAAATATAAAATAAAATAAAATCAGTAAAGAATATGTTAAAAGGTGAAAGTAATTATTGGAAGAATATAATAAAGTATGTGTTTAAAAATGTAATTTAACAAACAAGTTGATATTACGAGGATTACCAAAAGCAGTTTTATTTACTGCATTAATTAATATTCTTTCAGAAGCACCGGGAGCCCGAATCCCGAACGAATCCAAACCACCTACGTGGGGTCCTTGCGGTGTAGATTCACGTTGGCGCTGCAGTCCAGGTGTAAAGCAAGTGAAATACAACCGGGTCCACCAACACCCGATGTATGCCATCAAACCTCTGAGTGCTCTGAAAAACCCATTTACTTGGAATTTATTAATTAAAAAAAATAAGATATGCTGGAATTGGAATCCATTGATGGCTTCTTCCTTTAATCATTTATGTCTGAGAGATGAGATGAGATGAGATGAGATTATTTAAAAAAATAAATTTGAAAAAAGAATGGTGAGGAATATTATCAAGGGGTGGACAGGGGGACTTTGTATTTTAGCTTTAGCATCTCTAAAAATAAAAAATCATTTAATTCTATTTCAAACATACCAAGATAATATTGCCACATGCAAATATGTAAGGTCAAATCTGATTTTTTTCCAAGATACGAATGTTGAACATTGAAAGCTACATTGAAAAAAATAAAAAAAAAATAAAGGAATGGGAACCTCCTCTGCGTTGTATGATAATTTTCACTAATTAATTCATGCCCAAATCTCATTATATTTTGTGTGAAATGGGCATCACATCAATACTTCTTCCACTTTAATCCCACATATATATATATATATGTATGTATGATTTTCTACTCGATTATAGTACAAAGATTAGTTCTTGATTTTATTTATATATATGTATGGTTACATATATCTTTTATTTAATTTACATAGTATATTATAAAATGCAGCCCATGCATCTTTCATTTTCGTTATGATTGGCCTTAGATGGAAACGAAGCATCACCCAAAGATTTTCATAGTTCTAGTTTATTTATTTATTTGTGTTTCCAGCTGGTGCTGTATGAGTATGACAAAGTGTGTTAAACTGACATGCATATAATGTAAGAATCCATTTGCAGAAAAACCGTCTAATGAAATAATAATAATAATAAAAGGCCTTTCAAATAAAATAAAATAGTTAAAAGTGAAAGGTGGGGAGCACTATCATTGTCTATCTAAAAAATATAAAATTAAATACTAATAATAATAATGAAACTAATTAGGACTGATCAAATTCACCTGTCTGCTGCAGAAATTTTAATTTAGTTAACAAAGATTCAATTTTTTTTTCTTACAATATACATATATAATTAGTAGATAATTCAGATTATATTAAATAACTGTGTAAAATTTGTGGGGATCCCACCATAGAATTCTCTTCAGGACTCTCGTCCCCTCTCGTTATATATATATATATAAACACTACCCACTGCTTCATTTATTTGTATCCATAACTTGCAATAATTAAATCAAAGAAAAATAAAATAAAATTATATAAATAACAAACGACAGAAAATAATTCCGTCGTTTTAATTATCCAGTCAGATAGAATTCAGCCATGCCTGGAGCTCTGTGTGCTGCTGTTGCTCCTAAACAAGACACCATTGATCCCCACGACACCAACGCCCGATCCTTTCTTCAAACACCTTCATTCTCCGTCACATTAAAGGTACCAAATTGATCGATCAATCCATTTCTTGTCTGTATCTGTTCTAATGTAATGTTCTTGCATGGCAGTTTGAAGAAGTTGTCTACAAGGTCAGCAATGGCGGCGGCGGATCGCCGGAGAAGACGATCCTCACCGGAATAACAGGCATGGTGTCGCCGGGGGAAATCCTGGCGATGCTCGGCCCGTCGGGAAGCGGGAAGACGACACTCCTGACGGCGCTGGGTGGCCGCCTGACGTCATCCGGCCGCCTGTCGGGGAAGATCACCTACAATGGCGACCCATTTTCCGGCGCCGTCAAACGGCGGACCGGGTTCGTCCCTCAGGACGACGTCCTCTACCCGCACCTCACCGTCTTCGAAACTCTCCTCTTCACTGCACTTCTCAGGCTCCCTAACACTCTCTCGAAAGACGACAAAACGCAGCACGTGCAGCACGTGATCGACGAGCTGGGCCTGGCCAAGTGCAAGAACAGCATGATCGGCGGCCCACTTTTCCGGGGGATTTCCGGCGGGGAGAAAAAGAGAGTCACCATAGGTCAAGAAATGCTCATTAACCCTACCCTGCTTCTGCTCGACGAGCCGACTTCAGGGCTCGACTCGACCACGGCTCAGCGGATCTTAACCACGGTTAAGAAGCTGGCTCGCGCCGGCCGGACCGTGGTCACCACCATCCACCAGCCGTCGAGCCGGCTTTACCACATGTTCGATAAGGTAGTTCTGCTGTCGGAAGGGTCCCCTATATACTACGGCTCGGCTTCAGCCGCCATGGATTACTTCTCCTCCCTCGGCTTCTCGGCTTCCATCACTGTCAATCCTGCGGATCTCCTGCTCGATCTCGCCAATGGTACTTTTTCACTTCATCATCAATCATCATCGTACACTTTATGGCCCACTTAATTGAATTCAGGTTAATTATTTTGTCAGGAATCGGACCTGATTTCCAGCACCACGACGACAACAACAATTTGCAGCAAGATCCAAAGTTGGTTAGGGAAATTCTCATCTCTGCATACGAGAAGAACATATCGACAAGGCTTAAATCTGAATTAAATTACACAAAGGAAGCATCATCTACAGCTACAAGTGAGTCTTTTAATTGTCTAACTAAGTCATGTGATCGTCTTCTTCTAACAAAGAATGATCTCATTTAGGACATGGTGGCGGTGGTGGTGGTGTAAGAGTTATTAGATCACAAAAATGGTGCACAACATGGTGGTACCAATTCAAGATCCTCCTTTTACGCGGCCTAAGGGAGCGTCGATTCGAGGCCTTCAACCGCCTCCGGATCTTCCAAGTCATAAGCGTCGCGATCCTCGGCGGCCTCCTATGGTGGCGCACTCCTTCTTCCCACATCGACGATCGCGTAATCAATCAATCATTCGAATGTCCTAACGCAAGAAATTCTTACAAAAAATGATCCAAACAACTAACTAACTAAGGTTCTAACACCTGCAGATCGCAATGCTGTTCTTCTTCTCAGTGTTCTGGGGATTCTACCCACTCTACAACGCTGTCTTCACCTTCCCTCAAGAAAGAAGGATGCTGATCAAGGAAAGATCGTCGGGAATGTACCGGCTCTCCTCGTACTTCCTGGCTCGGACAGTCGGTGATCTCCCATTAGAGCTCGCACTTCCGACAGCCTTCACCTTCATCTTCTACTGGATGGGCGGGCTCAAGCCCGACCCGGTTTCCTTCATCCTCTCCCTCCTCGTGGTCCTGATGAGCGTCCTGGTGTCGCAGGGCCTCGGCCTGGCCTTCGGCGCCATACTAATGGACGTCAAACAGGCTGCCACGCTGGCATCCGTCACGACAATGGTGTTCCTTATTGCAGGCGGATATTATGTCCGCCAGATTCCTCCATTTATCGCCTGGCTCAAGTACCTCAGCTACAGCTACTATTGCTACCGCCTGCTCCTCGGAATTCAGTACAGGGACAACGATTTCTATCCCTGTCGGGAAGAACAGCACCTGCGTTGTCCCGTCGCCGACTACCCTCCGATCAAAGCCGTCGGCCTCGACCGCCATTGGGTAGACGTCGCCGCCATGGCTCTCATGCTCGTCGGATACCGCTTTCTTGCGTACTTAGCGCTGCACCGCGTTCGGTGATGTCATTAATTACGTATTATATAGTTGTTCTTGTAGTAATAGATTGATCATTATTGGCGGAGCCGATTCGACGAACTCAATAAACTAGAACTTGTTCGTTGTTACTACTTGTATTAATTTTGTAATAATAATGAACGTGAACTTCTTTGTCCAAATATGAATCTCATCATTAAGATCGTACGATATTGAATGGAAGCCCCAATGTAATTATAGATATAGATTTAGTACAGAGTAATGATTAGAAAAGTGGCGTCGTCTTCTCGCACTATGAAGGTGAAAAGGACAACCATATATATGTACCATCTATCTATCAACTTCTTCCTTTTTTCTCTTTTGTGTTCTTGAATTACATTTCTCTAGTGTTTGTGCAATGGACTAAGGACCAACCAATTAAGGCAGCTGAGCTCAGCTCATTGATCAAAATAGAAAGTGGAAAATGGGTTTTTTTCTTACCACTTTTTATTCCAATTGACTTGTGTATGCGTACGCGTATGCGTATTCTATTGTATTGTATTGTATGTACGAACTCCTCCTCGAAATTGTAAATGGTCATCCAACTCCGGATCCGGATTCGGGGTTAGACCGATTCATTTTGTTGCTCCAAACCCGAACCCGAAAGCAAAGATACGCAACGTCGTGGGCCTATGCGGAGTTTCCCTCATCTTTCTTCTTGCGGTTCCAGGCTCCACCGCACATAGATCAACGGCTCAGATTCTCCGATGATTTTCGGGTTGTTTCGCCGGAGATGATTGCTCGTTCCGGCCCAAACTCAGCTAGGATCGCACTACTTCTGAATCTATACGGTTGAATTGGTTTACTTCTGCGATTTGTTAGGTTTCGGCAATTTCTATGGCTTCTGACGACGAAGACGAAAACCTCGCCCACTTCCTTGAATCGGAAGTCCTCTCTGAGTTATCCGATCAGGTATGCATAGCTTGTTGGTTCTTGGAGATGTAAAATTTGTCGATTCAAATATGCTCTGTCGGTGATGTTATGGGATTGATGGTTTAAAATTGAACTTTTATGATCTTCTGTTTTGTTTTGATAATTTAGGGTTCAGAGTGTTGATCGAAACTGCCAGTTTTTATTTTTATTTTAGCTGTTCATTGTTAAAAATCGCAACAGTCGGTGGTGTTTCTAAATTTGTTAGCTTTATTCCGTCGGCATATCACTATTATTGAGGAGTTTTACCCTTTTGTTTTGTATGCAGCCGTTTGGTTATGAAAATTCACTGATGGAAGTTTTTTTGCAGGAAAACTTGGAAAGAGTGGAAACAGATAACGAGATTGAGGAGGTGAGATGCGGGAAGAGATTATTCATTGATGAGAGTGAGCTTAGTGAACAAGAAGAGAAAGAAAAACAAGAAGCAAAGAAAATTAGAGTTGATGATGGTGAGATTAGTGATGAAGGATTATCTAGGGCAGTAAGATCTTCGTCTTCGACATCTTTGTCATCTCTTGATGAGGAAGCTGAAGCTGAAGTTGAAGATGCATCATCAACTCCCCCAAAAGCTGAAACTGTGATAGGCAACAACGGCAATGATGGAAGAGTCGATACTGAAAGTAGACAGATGCCTAAGAGGATTGAGACAGGGATTTTCAGTCAGATCCCTCCCGAATTGCTGTTTCACATCCTCAAATTTCTCTCTTCTGAGGTATCTAGATATGTTGCATATTCTTATAGTTGCTTATATTTGGTTTGTGTATGCAGAAGAGGGCTATATCTTTTGCTGACTTATTATTTACCTATACAGCTTATTCTCTTGTGGTAATTGCTGTGCAGGATCTTGTTTCATGTTTGTTAGTGTGCAAATTTCTAAATTTCGCTGCTGCAGATGAATCCTTGTGGCGTCGCCTGTTAGTATTCTTTCCTTTTTCTGGTTTTATCCCCTCCCATCCCTCTCCCCAACTCATACAACTTAAGACAATAGTAAATAAATAGAAGATAAAAAGTAAGCAAAAGAAAGAAAAGATACTTGTACTCTTGTTCGTGCCCTACGGCATGTAAATGTATCACTCTAGTCTTGATATCTCATACACCAAAGCTCTAAGTGATGAAAAGGAACTTCTTCATTCTTTTTATTTTTGTTTATGCGCATTGCATATGGATTTATATTGTTAGTGGTTCTTGTAGATATTGCATGCGTTGGGGTCTATTGCCTCCTAAAAAGCCTCGGGAATGTGCTTGGAAGAAGCTTTACATCCAGGTAGTATTGATTTCTAACCTTAACTTTTCTCAGATTTGAGGATATGATGTGATAATGCTTAATCTTGTCGGAGCCCTTGTTCTGTTTGTTTTATTTAAGAAAGAAATCTAGCTTCAGGTTTGTGTATGCTATTGCAGGGATTTTTTGCTTCACTAGATTATCTTAAGAATGATTATTGGCTTTTGTTGTGTTGTTTCGTTTACAGCGTGATAAAGAAGATATGGTGGAGTTTGCGCGAAATTGCCCATCTGAATTCAAGCAATATTACATTCAAATGCAGGTAGCAAAGAGAAGCCAAGCACCTAATCTTTCTCAGGTAAAAAGAAACTACCTTTTCAATAAGGCTTTTAACCTGACGAATGCAAAATCCAATTTCTATTAATTGATTGATAATAATATATAGAATATGTTAGCATCAAATCTTGAGTGACAACTATTTAATTAGCTACACAAAAAAGGTCCATGAGCTTAACCCTCATAATTTATAGACTGCCTATACTGCCTATCTTATTAGAAGTGTATTGTAAACTTTCCAGCTTGATTTAAGTAGTCTTATAAATTTTACGAGTCCAAAATGGAAGAACTGACCAACTTAGCAACTCACTAATTGATGTTTAGGTAAATGATGATCGAGTAATTCTTGACAAGACTCTTGCTGATCAAGTCTCTATGTGGAAGAGTAGCAGAGGTCTGCCTGATAATGTGATAGTCAATCACGCATGTTCTGGGGAAAGTTGCACATACTATCGAATTGGGGATGTGTTTGTTTGTGAAAAGACTGGAAACGTGCACGGTGAGAAAGGATTCGATCTTTTTGAGGAGGACATGAAGTGATCTTCACGGTTCTATAATATACATATTAATATAACTTTTCCTTGTGTTTGTTCAGTTTGTGACGACACGTGCAAGGAAATTATCATGGACCCTACAAATGAACTCTTGGTCTGCACCATCTCGGGGCGCTGTTTCGACAGATTACTCTCACCAGCAGAAGAAGTTGATACAGTAAAACATTTTCTTTTCAATTCCTACCTGTTTTTGTTTTCCCAATCGAATCACAAAATCTGAGTGGGTTATGAACTCAGGAACAGCAGCAAGGTGGAGTTGGCGACGAGGCAGAACCGTTCATGGGATCTGGACGCTTCGGTATTGTCTTGTTGTTTTCGAAACATTCATTCATACGTCTTTCTGTGTATTGTATTGTATTGATCGTGGATTTTGATTTATGAATGAATCAGCAAGGGCTTATCTTCTTGGATACAATTGTGAAGATGAGAAAGAGCTGGAAGCTGCTCTGAGGTTTTGCTGAGCTGCTACTACACGCCATAGCCATAGGGACTTTGAAACTTTTTGGGGTTTAGAATGTTTTATATATTTAATCAGTTCAGTTGGCTCTGTCTGTAGTGTTGGTGTTGCCCTTATTTTGGAACAAGCCGTGGCTGCTCCTATAAATGATCCCAAAACGTCTGTAATAAATTTTTTTCTTAGGCTCATATGACTGGAAATTGCAACCAGGGGCCCGGCCGGAGTCTGGCTAGGATCACGAATCGGTACTAGGTTTGGTTCGATTAATTTATTATATTTATATTTAGTTTAGTTGGGATTTGTCGGGAACTTGCAGCCGCTACGAAAGTGCACATTTTTTGTTGAACCTAATATTCTCCCGACAAAACAAATTTTACTAGACGAACCATCATGATGCTTTTTTAGGTACTCCCAATTTTGGTCTGTCTTATGAGTTTAGTTAAACCACTGTACAAACATGTTTCATGTTCTTTTGTTTATGACATTATATCATAGCAAAGACAATGATATTTGGCTGATACAATTTATTACGGACCTCAAAATAATTTAGCTTATCTTTTCCTGAACTTCAAGTCAACATAGGATACTTTTGTTGGGTTACTTCTACAAAAACTCTTGTATCTGTAGAGGAGGATGATCTTCAGATTTATCCCGGGGAGGTATTGGTTTCCACCCGGGTTTTTCGTCCCAATACATGTCGTAGTATATGTGACTGAGACTACGAGGTCTGTTTTGCAGACAACACCAAATGCCTGTATACTTGTTCACGCGATTCCTGAACCTTTTTTCCTTAGCCTGATCATACAAACAATCACTCAACGATATATGTGAGAAGTTCGACAGTGGTTGAGAATGACTTGCCTTGTCGATGAATCCTGAAAATGCGTCTTGCATTGTCAAGAACTGAATCACTTTGACGTCCTTGAAGGATGAAAATATGGCCTTTAACTGAAGCATAACACAAAATGAACAATAGGATCTATCCAAACTTTGCAATGTTACATGTAATTAAAATTCAATATGTAAAACCCCTGTCTGATTTTGATGGAAAGCATGTAGGAAAGAAACAACAGATATAACGACTTAAATAAATGTTACCTCTTCCTCTGTACGTTGCTTAGGGACCTTGAGCAATCCCCATCTATTTGTTCTATTTGAAATTTCACAACCATGTGAACCTTCTTCACAAAGCTGCACATCAACCCATGATTTTTTCACCTGAAATTAGAAAGGGAGATGTTAACCGCAGTAAAAAGATAATCTACAGCTTTGTTCTAAGTGAATTCGAAAACTAGACCTGGTGAGGCACAGAAGGATTGTCAAAGAAAGAATACTCCCTGAAGCTAATTTCTGGCCCGAAGTCGGCCTCTGGTAATTTCTTTAACATCAGATGCACCTGTATGTAAGCATCATAGTAAGGTGGAAAAAGGCAAGAAATTGTATCTAAATAAAAACTAAAAGACATACTCCTGTTAATAAATTAGGAACATGTAAGTTGGCAATAATCTTGCTATTATATTAAAGATTGTGCTATTGTAAGTTCCAAGAGAATCAATGAATACCTCAAAGACATGATCCATAGGACAGATAAAAGGTTGTCTAGTCAAGCTTGCTGGCAGAACCCCTGGATGTCCAAACCAAAGCCGATCGAAGCTGCACCATAGTGGAGGCATGACCTAAAATCACAAAACAAGATCACAACATGAGCTCTACAGAGAGTGGAGGAAGTGATAACACTTTTAAAGTTGAATTTACAAAGATGATTGCTATTTCATTTTTCATCCTAAATGTCCAAAGAGAAACCACCATCGAAGTAAAAAGAATCTGGACTAAAGGATGTTAAAATGCCAAAGATCATGTCCTACCAATACACGATTCAACATTGTTGCAATTGCAAGCGCCGTCCTTATCTGTTTAATCTGAAAGTCATTGTTCATAGTTAGCTAAAACAAATGGTTGGATCATAATTCTCACTAACAAAATTATCTATTCAGCACACATACTTGGTGATTGACAAGATTGAAATGTGATTCAAGAGTATGTTCTCCAACCAATAACAAGCTCCTTGGAATGTCAGGTTTAAATGTCAGGAAACCTCCTGCATAAAATTATCAACAGTAATTGACGAGATCAAAGGGAGAGACACTTCAATGCATGCTAATAAGAATCAACGACTATTGCAAGCCATACAATTATTTCCGGCATTATCAAATTAAGATATTCTTAGAATGTAGAAAATTTTGGAACAATATGAACCTGGTGCATCATAATATTCAGGTGGATCATGAAATAGCATGGCTTCACGCATACGATGTCTCTTTCCTGCAGAACCAGCAAACTGGAATGTGGTGTGCACAACATATGGCTCCAACCTGAGTTGCTTGTAGGCGGCCTGCAAAGAAATGCAAGAGTTAATAATGCTTTTATTTTTCGATATTTAGGCCCCCCTTTTCTTAATCAGGAGACTTATATCAGTAATAACCAAACAACCTGCACAAAGTAGGTATGTCCACTACAGAAGATGCTCACTGGGAGAAGACCTAGTTTAAGGTTTCCATCATAAGCATATGCTAGACCACTGTCTTCATCAACAGGTGGACCCAGCCGCCTCTTAACAAGCAAATTGAAGGCATCTTGATCCCATATACTTGCATTGGCCAGAAGCCATTCCCTCCATTCTTTTACTAATTTGATTGAGGACTCAGTTGGCCTCCAGTGAAAAATTCCAATATTGTAAGCTTCTCCAACTGTTCATGTACCAGAATATTAAGGGTACCAAACATGTTCAACAGCGCTAAGTAGGCATGTGTAAATCATCTACATATAAAACAAATACATGAACAAAGAATACATTGTTATTTGTTACAGAGTTGAGGCATTTCTTATCAAATAGAAAGCACAACAGAAGTAATAGAGATAGTTCAATCGATCGTCATTAAAAATATCTACACTGCTTCTATCATAGAACTTAAACACATAATGGAATTCTTTGATTGAAGTTTACCTAGTGCCCAGTTATCCAACTGCTCGCCAGTTACCGTAGGCGAAATTTGATCAGTAGATACCAGCACATCAGCTTCAGGATATCGTGCAAGATAAGGCAGGGGGTTCTGATGTTAAGAAAGGAAGTGTAGAAAGGGAGAGATCACACTTTAAAGATTGAAACATTCCAAAGCTGTTAATAAATAGGCCATGAAATTTTTCAATAGGGGAAACACATGAAAGAGTATACATGTGCAACAAATCTCAGGAACACATTTATGCAGAAGCATATTTTTCATAAATATGATTAAAGCAGCAGTGAATATTGTGACAGATAAAGAAAGCGAGCTGCAAAACTGCAGTATATCTCTTTCTCTATAAAACACCATTTATTGCAATCCAATGATGTTTACAAGTAGAATTAAGAATCGACTGAACTTGTGAATCAACACATGGGCTTATATATGTTGAAAATTGTATTTAATCATGGAAAAATTACCTTTAACCAAACCGTATCGGTGTCGCACATTAATATCTCAAACCCAAATTGCAGGAAAGAATCTAGAAGAGATATTTTATCTCGTCCGAGCTTGTTAAATGTCGCAGAGCCCCAACCAACACCTGTTGTATTTATGTAGCTACCCATATCAAAAACTGGAACACCTTTCCAATAAAGAGCTTCCAGCAGTGTTGTGTCCATTGCACCTGTGAATAAAGATCCTCATTGACTACAAGACAGCTAACCAGAACAACAAAAGATTCATGGAGTTCTCACCAACAATAAGGTTATGAATTCCCATATCAGTCAAGTGTTTAGCCCAATTCAGAATGAAATCCATAAAGGCAAAGTTCCCAAACGTCAGAATGATGACATTGTCCTTCACTCTTTCTTGAACCAATTCCTTCCTCAGTTTAAAGGTCTCCAATGGTGGCATTTTTGAACCAGGAGGGACCTTCCAAACAGGTGCCAAATTCTTATTTTCCTGTTGAGAGGCTGCATTTTCTAGTTTATCTGCTATTTTTTTAGAAGAATTGGATGATCTACCCAGTGATGGAGAATAAACTTCAACAGTACACAAGAGATCAAATAAAATTAAGGTTAAGGAAATAAAATATCAATATCCACCATAAAAAAAATGCATTCATTGTGTCCAATCAAGCCATTGAATAAATAAATAAAAATGTCAGTGTAAGGACAGAACATACACATAGAACAGAGATGGATTCTAAGGTTATCCTCGTATCAATATGAAAACTAATCCTTCATGACAGTGAAAAAGAATGCAATTGATAGTCATAGTTTCTATAATGAAATATTTACAAAGCAGAACTGATACCAGAGCTAAAATTCATAGGCTGCATTGGTTGGTGCTAAAAAGTTAGCATTTTACAGTAAACCAATGACATTTCTGGACATTGAAGCAGAAATTGTTAAGTTAAAATTCATTCAAACAAGCAAAATACAACCAAATTAAATCACAAGCCACCAAGATAGATGCAGATAAACAACGAAAGTTGCACACCAAACAACACACGAAACTACCCACATTTAAACACAGTTTATCATTCAAAAAATAAAAATCCACTCACTAATTGCAGTATCGTCACCGGAAATACCTGAAGTAGAGAATCTAAAAGACGAAACGACGCGATTCGAGCGAGCGATGACGTCGGGAAATACGTACAGAGACGACAAAACCATTCCGATCATCAGAACGGCGTAGATCGTCAAGAATAACGGCCTGTAATTCGGAAACTCCTTCAACGTACTACTCAACGCCATAGCTACTGTTGAAGCAATAAGCGTGCTTGAAAGAATCAAAACTGCCAATTACTTCATAATCATCAGCACTTCCTCACTACAACTCATTCCACCTTCAATCACGGCAGTTTCCGGCGCCAATCGAACTGAAAATCACACAAAAATTTCAACCGGAGCTTCAAAATACGGTCATGCATTCGCATCAAAAAGCTTCGAAGGATCAATCAGAAATTGGAATGCAGAAAGAAAGAAGAGAAACTTTTTAGCAGTAACAGCTGCAGATTTTTTCATTTATTATTTTTCTCATAAGCAGTCAAATTTAATTGACTATTTTACCTTCCGGATTGTATTATTATTTAAAAAAAAAAAAAAAAAAAAGACAACCAATATTTAATGCTACATTCTATATTAAACACTGTGAAATCATTCCTTCCTATCTTTATTATTAAAATAATTTATTTAGCAAACTCTATTACAGTAATATTATTTCTTTTCTTGAGGGATTATGGCAATATCTTTAATGAAATACTATTAGACATTCATTAGATTGTGTCTCTGGTTATGTTAATTTCTGCACACGAACATAATTATTGTATTAAGTTTTAATGTGTGTAAATTTGTATTTAACAATACAGACCATTTGATCCAATTTCAAATAAATTAAACTAGCCCAATTGTTAAAAGTTTAGGCCCATTTTTTAGAAATGTTGGGCCCAATTCCGGCCCACATTTGGTTGTCTAAGTTCAATGGCCTATAAGTGTATTAAAGAATGTCCATTTAATTAAATATAAATGTATTTAATAGGCAACGTATTAATTAATTTGGATTTGAAATCAAATTAGAATAAATTAAATGTTATAGTGAATTAATTTAATTTATAAATTATATATATATGCAATTATAGCATCTGTATATCTACGCATTGAGATTTGAGACTAGAAATATAATCCTACTTATATATATAATATATAATAATAAAATGAGTTGACATACAATATTTTATTTATTTGCCCCCAGACTTAATTAATGTAAATACTAATACTAGCAGCTGGTTTTAATAAAATAAAATATAATATAATATGTTGACTTATAAATAATAATATAACAAGTGGTGACAAGTGATGGATGAATGATTATTCATTTTGAGGCCAACTGGCTCTAATTACTACATTTTGACTTATCCTCCAAATATTTATTTATAAATAATACTAGTAGCTCGTAGTAACTGCTGTGCAATTTATTTATTTTTTAATTATTATTATTATCCACGTCAGCCGGATGTACGTATCATATGTATGTTCGTACGTACGAATTAAGAATTATGATTAAATTAAGGATGGGACAAAGCACGTGTTTGCAGTTGTATGGCTTTTGACGTCCATATATATTTAATTAATTTTTTACTGGACGACTACTTGCATGTAAATAAATGTAAATTAAAATAAATATTAATTTAATTAGTGCAATGAAATGCTTAGACGTTTAGTTTAGTTTAGTTTTTTTTTTACGAGTTTTATCGTTTATTTTTACTATTTAAATTAATATATTTTTTTAAAAAAATGTCAAATTAAATAATTAATTTTTTTATATTATAAAATTTTAATTTATTTTCAAAATGTCAGTAAAATTCATATAATGTCTGCGCTACATACATAATATATATGTGTATATATATATATATATATTCCATTTCAATTTGGGTGTACAATAATATTTTAGGATATTATTGTTTTTGGTGTCAAACTCTTGTTATATTAATAATAATATAGTAATATATATATATACAGCTTTTAAAAAAAATATATTGTAAAGTATGTATTTTTAATTAATTTTTCATTATTAGAAGAATATTATTATCTTCATATGAGATAATTATGGGTATATTTCTTTTGGTTGAGTTTCAAAAAATTTGGTTTGAATTTGATATTAAAATAATGTTTGATGGAATATTAGTGTAAATTTAAAATAATTTTTTAAATATAAAAATAAAATATTAAAAAAAAGAAAAAAAGTAATATTATGATAAATCTATTAATTTAATTTTTTTTATAAAATAACAGGATAAATAGAAAAAATAGTAATAAAATTGATTATTATTAATTAAAATAAAAGTAATGAAAATATAATTATATAAAATTTTAAATATTAAATAAATTCAACGAAATAATATATTTTGTTTAAAACTGATATATAGTTTGACAAACTTATAAAGTATAGTAAACTTACAAGTTTTATACAAGAATTTACTCAACTCAGCGTCATCTGGCGCTGTAGTCCAGGGAGCTGCAAAGTAGGTGGGGGAACAGCGATGCCTTATCTGTAAAGACGAGGTTAATGACTTGGAATGAAAGTGATTGCTTCCATTAATTATTATTATTATTATTATTATTATTATTATTATTATTAAACCCACAAACAATTTCTGTATATGTGTACATGCAAGATAAAAATAAAATAAGAACAAACATTAAAAATGGGGTTAGCAAAAAGAAATAATACTAAATGCGTATTTAGGTGAGGGCTAAGGAAAGTGCATAAATAGACACA
Organism: Andrographis paniculata; assembly: GCF_009805555.1. NCBI lineage: Eukaryota > Viridiplantae > Streptophyta > Magnoliopsida > Lamiales > Acanthaceae > Andrographis > Andrographis paniculata. The sequence goes on from NW_026137610.1 coordinate 751,723, forward strand.
TACATATATAAAAGAAATCAAATCAAAATGAAAGACCTTGTTTATTTTATTTTTTATTTAAATAGTGGCTTATATGTTTGATATTTTATAATATCATAATAATAATAATATATTCTTTTAAATATCACGATAATTGAAGAATAAAAAAAATTAAAATAATATATCCCCACACACATAGGAGCATATTATGGCAAAAACTTCGTAAATTTTACTATGTAGATTCTATATTTATAAAATAAAAAGTTATAAAATTATAAATTTAAATATTATTTAAATACATAAATTTCAAATAAAATCTTTCAGATCTAACCAAAAAAATAAATAAATAAATAAATAAACACTATAGTGGACATGTAAATGAAAAAACAGGTGGTGCGAGACTGCGAGTAACATGAGGACATATATATAAATAAATAAATAAATAAATAAATAAATAAAAGTTGTAAGTTATTCTAATAATTAGGGGTTAGATTCGTTAACTATCATCCTCAGCGTCAATCATAAAGTGCCAATATAAATATACATATAAATAAAATAAAATAAAATAATAACCCTAGTGGCTGCCACCCCACCACTTGCAGTTGCATGCAATATAAATTAATTAGTAGTATTATATTGTAAATTAAATATTTGCATGAATGGTCCTTCACCTATATTTATATTTATATTTATATTTATGTATAACCTCTTCATTTTTGTACTATATAATATTATTTCCATAATAGTCATAATCAACGTGTTTATCTTATTATTTTAGATTATTCATAACTAATATATATTTATTTACTAATTTAGTCAATATAATCCCTATATAAATGATAAAATACAATTACATTCAAGCTAAAAATACAAATATATTACTCCCTCTGTCCCGGAAAAAATGAACCTTTTCGTTAAAGATACGGTATTTTAGGTAATATAAATTAGTAAGTTATTAATAATATGTTGTGATATTATTTTATTATTTTTAATATAAATAATATTGTTGGTATTTTAAATATTTTTAAGATCATATTCCAATAAAATATATACAATGTGAATATTATTTTGTAGATATTAAATTTTATATAATACGAATAAATAAAAAAATACCATTTATTTATTGAAAAGAGAAATAGAAATAAAAAAATTTAAATATAGATAAAAATATTTATTTATTTTATATTTGCTAATATAAGATAAGAATTTATTAAAAATAAAAATAAATTATTTTTTAAAAGACGGACAAAAAAGAAAAAAATGATCTTATGTTGTGAGACGAAGAAAATATTTATTTTCAAAAATATTTTAATTAATCAATTTTTAAATATTATATATCATATAAAATATTAATATTCTTTAAATCTAAAACAAAATTCAAGGGGTGCATGAAACGTTACTGAGGGAATATGCACTAAATTTGTACACTTACAATAATATTTTATTCGTCTCAATTTCAAAGTATTTTTTTTATTTTAGAAAAAATAATAAATATTAATATCAAAATACTCTTAAATTTTACTTAAATTATAAACATACTATTACACGTACAATTAATTTGTACATAAAAGTCAAAGGTTAAAAATGTCAATAGCTCTTATTCATTTCCACTTACTAATATCCGTCTCAATACAATAATCTTGTTTACTATTTTCTTCAAAACAATAGTCTTATTTTCATAAATAATTATATCACTATATATTTTTATTTTTTCATTATTATTACACAATTGTCACTGTATTTTACACAGACAAAAATGTCTACTTTTTATCCACTATCAATATACTATCAATATTCTTTAAATTGCGTGCCCAACACAACCAAAATTATTGTTTCGGAACGAAGAGAATTATTTTTTAATCTAATACTAAATCTTAGACCGTTTTGATACGAAACATAGTGAATATATAATATTAAAAAATTTTATTTTATTTTTTATTTAAAAACCATATTTAAAATATTTCTTATTTGAAAAAATAAAAAATGTTTGTATAGTGGCTACCTACAGTTGCCAATGATTAATTGAAACGTCATGATTGCAAATCGGAGCGTGTGATGATTTTTTCATGCACTAACGAAAAAAGATTGACGACATCATTTTGAAGATCATATTTGATCATGTTTATTTCAAACTTAATTTTCTAATGTATAATTATTACATATATATATATATATATTTTTAATAATCAAGACAAATATTTATTTATTCAAATATTTCTCTAGGGAAAATTGAAAACTTGAGTTACAAATTGGCGAGCCATAAAATTTTGTTACTATATTCGATAGTGTGATACCACATACTTGATTAATTAACAGTGTGATACCATATCTTGTAAAGAATGGCTTGGTGATGTAGGAGTTGGACTTGTGACTATGAGGTCATGGGTTCAAACCCCCTACGCCGAATTTTTGAGCTCGAACTCGGTAAATCGACGAGTCAAATTGTTTGTAATTTGTTTAACTACTGTAAATTCTCACATTATTCAAAAATAAATAAATAGTATGACCACATAATAGAAATTATTTCTAAGTAGTTGAAGGCATTAATTAGTGTACATTCTAAGAGTGTATTTGTTTAATATTTTTCAGCAAATAGTTTTTTTATATAATAATATCATCTAAAAGTACAATATATATACATATATATAATAAAAATCAGTAAAAATAAAAAAATATTTTCTATAATACTGTTATAATTCATTGTATTTTTTTTTTTTAAAAAAAAATAGAAAGCTAAAACAATAAACACTATAAAAGCACTCATTACTCACACCACTTTCTTAAAAAAAAAAAAGTAAGTAAAGAAATAAAAGCAGGCCATGTGTACGGACACAACCAAATTGGGACGATACAATAATCCTGGCCGTACAATAAATGCCCTCCTTAGTCTCTATTTATTTTAAAAGTTATTATGTTTTCTACATAAAAATCTACTTTATTAAAGTACTTTCGAAAATTTAACACAAGTCCATATTTTTTTTCAAAAAACATTGTATAAATAATTTTTATCTTATAAAATATTATACTAAATATTCATTTATATTATTATTTTAAGAAATTAAAAAAAACCTGTATGTAAACAAAACCCTTATATTTAGAACGTGGTAGAAGGAAGATAATAAGACACAAGGGGTTGACAAAATGTAGCACGACAATTAATGTTAAAAGGTGCTAATAATGAATATGAATTAATAATAGGACCCCAACTGCAATATAAATGGAATTAATGGACCTACGGAAACACAACTTGCATCCATCCAATTCAATTCAATTCAATTCAACACACAAAAAACTTATTTATATATATTCTTAGGTCTTCTTGCAAGTGTGTAGTGTAGTATAGTGTAGAAACCGTGTGCATTATTATTATTATTATTATTATTATTATTATTATTATTATTTGATAAATATTATTCAATAAATGCATTTCTGAAGTGAATATACTATTTCAACATTCAACCAATTCTCTCTATAATCAGTAATGTAATACATATCATCAAATTCATTGATTGATGGATTGAAGGGCAACACTTTATTACACTAGCCATGCATGTCCCCATAAACTAAACTATAAATTTTACATTTTTAAATACTTATGTCCCTACTTTTATTTATTTATTTATTTATTTATACATCTAACTTACAAATGTTGACCCCACCCCCACTTCTAATCGCCAAATCTGTAAAGAAACTAATGGCCATAATGAGTATAATTCATCAACTTGTCTGAGGTTACCATCTGTTTTCAATTCAAGTTAGTGGTTAATTTTTAAATTTGTCCCTAAAAAAAAAAAGAAAGATTTTCTTCATTTCCTTTTTGATTTCGACAAATATCTGATTTAAGAATTACCACAGAATAATTAATTAAATAAATAAAACTATATTTATAATCTCATTTCAAGAACGCTGCCTAAATTGTCGACTACATGCTTACTTACACGTGTGTATCGCCCGCTTCTATTTATTTATAATTAAATATTTTAATGTGTTATGTAGTTCAAATTTTCTTGAATTAATTAATTAGTGGGCACTAAGTTATATTGAGTTAATTAGAAAAAAGGAACTTGTTTGCAAATAAGCAATTTTAAATTTTCCAATGTATATAACAGGGTATTCCACATTTCTTGGTTGGGAGAAATTCTTATATTCCTATGCATAACTTAACATGAAACATATTAATCTAGACCACACGTAATATCATGAATATAATAATAAAAAGGAATTTATTTAAATAATTGATTAAATTATCCTTGACTTACATGTATATAATATTTGGTCCAAAATGTGTTGGATGCCAAAGACTGCAGCAGATTAAAAGCCTTGCCTTAATTGGATTGGACGACTGAAGAGAAGAAGACAGCTAATGAGATATATCAGCACCAGAAATTAGTTATGTCATACAAATTCCATTGAAATGAACCTAAATTAAATGAATCAAGATTAAGAAAATTTTTCCGAAAAATTAAAATTAATTTGCGGACAAATTATATTGAGTAGCTAAGCAATGATATATTGATGACAAACTCCTCCTCCTGTTCCATTAGGCAGCGCCACGTGTAAATGAAGAAGCACTGACCGTACATGCCATACCTAAATTAATGAAATACTCCATTTATTTTTACTTTTACCTATTACCAATATAGTATCAATATTTTTTAAATCTCGTCTCTAATATAATAAAATTACACTTTTGAGACAGAGGAAGTATAAAATAAATAAGGTTGTAAATCATTTACTACCGGACCAAGTCAGTATGGTGCCGTTTTGACTGAATTAATATAGATATTATATGAGTGACCGATATATATTTATATATTTTTCAATATATATTATATTATTCCCACCGTCCCATAAACAAGTGCTGATTGTGTCCTACACTGTATTTAAGGAATATTGATATTATATTGGTAGTGGATAAAGAGTATGGATAAAAAAAAATTTTGTCTTGTGAGTGTATTATTATAAAAAGTAGTGGCAATTATGTAATACAAATAAAAAAATAAGGATAATTTTATAGTGACATAGCTATTTATGAAAATAAAACTATTATTTTGGGACGGATATAAATAGTAAACAAAATTATTATATTGGGACGGATGAAGTATAAGATAATATAAACTGAGTTAAATATATATTATTCACCCCTATAGCATATTCTGAAATCCGATCATACTGAATCGATCGGACCAATTTATACATGTCCAATAAATAAATACCACAACACAAAAAAGAAATTAATTTTTAAAACATACCAAGAAAGTGAATAGTCTCATGAGCTAACCAATCTTGTGGCGTGCAGTGCTACAGATGTAAATATAATTAGTTACCCAAATTAAATATAATTACCCACCTGATTACTCATGATCTCAGAGCATCAACAAATACACAATAAACAATATATCAAGTGGTTAAAAAAACAATTATCAATTAAACTACTCCCAAAAACAGTATTACTATTAGGGATGTTAAAATTCATCCCCTCTAACCCAAAATTTTTTCCCAAAATCACACAGTTGACACATTCTTGTTGTCTGTCTGAGCCAAAAAAGGGGGGCTTCCTCGCAGCTCATATATATATATATATATATCTCCCAAGTAGCTAGGGTAGGGTAGGGTAGGGGTCAAAGAAAAAAAAAAATAAACAAAAAACACTCCCCAACCCCACACGCCCTTTTGCTTTAGTGTTGATCTCAAAGATGATCCTTTTTACGTGTCCTTCTCACAAGCCCTACCCATCTGTATACATACACGTATATACATATACATATACACATATGTATGATAAGAAAGATACAGAGACAAAAATGGCTCTTACCCCATGAGCTGGAGAGGAGATTCCGTGTGTGGGATTCGAGCTGTAACTGAATTGAAAGGGTGGCCCTTCTTCTTCCTGCACCTGCACCTATATATACCCCTTCAGCTCCACTTCGTACTCTGCACCAAAAAAAGAAACACACACACGAACGAACACTAAAAGCTCAGTGTTGGCAGTAGAGATAAAAAAGAATGGAATTCTTTACCACTTTGTACTTGTTGTTGCTGTCTTCATCAGCAGCAGCTTTAGTTTTGTCGTTCTTCTTCCAAAAATTCTTCATGTCTTTGAGAGAAGCTAAGTTGCCACTGCCACCGGGGTCGATGGGCTGGCCTTATATTGGTGAAACCTTTCAGTTGTACTCTCAGAATCCCAACACTTTCTTTGCTGCCAAAGTCAAGAAGTGAGTATTATACTTACTTACATATATATATATATATATATATGATTCATTCTCAGTTTCTGATTAGTAATCTACTACAGGTATGGTTCGATATTCAAGAGTCATGTATTGGGATGCCGATGTGTAATGATTTCGAGCCCAGAGGCAGCCAAGGTTGTCCTGGTGTCGAAAGCACATCTCTTCAAGCCCACATTTCCTGCAAGCAAAGAGAGGATGTTGGGGAAACAAGCAATATTCTTCCACCAAGGTGAATACCATGCCAAGCTTAGAAAACTGGTCCTCAGAGCATTCATGCCTGAAGCTATCAAGAGCTTCATGGCAGACATTGAATCCATAGCCGTCACCTCGCTCCAATCCTGGGAAGAAAAAGACTTCATTACTACCTTCCAAGAAATGAAAACAGTGAGTCAAACAAGCATTTTTATTTATAGGGAGATTCCTGGCTGCTGCAGGGGAATAACAAACCAACCAACCAACTAACTAATCAAACCTCCTGAGTTGCTCCTTTTTACTTGTTACTTTCTCATCTTTAATTCTGGATGACCAACCAGATTCAATCTGGATTCTTTCTTGCAGTATGCTTTTAATGTGGCATTGCTCTCCATATTCGGCAAAGATGAATTCCTGTACAGAGAAGACCTCAAGAGGTGTTACTACATTCTTGAAAAGGGATACAATTCAATGCCAATCAATCTCCCTGGAACACTTTTTCACAAAGCAATGAAGGCCAGGAAGGAGCTCGCACAAATCTTGGCTAAAATCCTATCCCTCAGAAGACAAAGACAAAGGGATCAAGCTCACAGTGATCTTCTTGGATCATTCATGGAAGACTCTGAAGATCTCACTGACGAGCAAATTGCAGACAACATTATTGGTGTAATCTTTGCTGCCCGTGACACTACAGCTAGTATCCTTACCTGGATCCTCAAGTACCTTGCAGAGAATCCAACTGTTCTCCACTCAGTCACTGTAAGATCCTATGCTCTATTCAACCCCAAAAACAAACAAAAATTTATATATTTAATATTCCTGAAAATAATTATAGTTTTGTTTCATATGACAGGAAGAACAAGAGGCAATAATGAAGCGTAAAGAAGAGAAAGGTTTGAGTTGGGCAGATACTAAAACGATGCCAATTACAAGTAGGGTTATCCAAGAAACACTAAGAGTTGCTTCTATCTTATCTTTCACTTTCAGAGAGGCTGTTGAAGATGTTGAGTTTAACGGTGAGTTTTTTACAATCAAATTGATCCAACAATAACATGATCGAATGATCCTTTTTATTTACTGAGTCTGCGTCTCTGAGTGTTTGATGAAATTGATCATCAGGGTATCTGATCCCAAAAGGATGGAAGGTATTACCACTCTTCAGAAATATCCACCACAGCCCAGAAAACTTCCCAGAGCCTGAGAAGTTTGATCCTTCAAGATTCGAGGTAAATAAAATATTTATATATACATGTATATAATATCCTAGCTAGCTAGCTAGCTAGAAGATCTCTCCAAGATCAACAAATAATTGATATGAATTTATGTGACAGTTTACTCCTAAGCCCAACACATTCATGCCATTTGGAAATGGGACCCATTCATGTCCTGGGAATGAGTTAGCGAAGCTTGAGATCTTGATTCTCTTACATCATTTGACTACAAAGTACAGGTCAGTCAGTCAGTCCGTCCTTATGAATTTTCTTGTTTCTTATCTAACCCCTTACCCCCCAAGGAATTGGAATTGTGAACGTGATCATCCTAAAAATAGCACGAGCATGATCCATTCATTCATTCACTCATTCTTCTATTCTGATGAGTTTTTATTGTTTTATTTGGTCCAGGTGGTCCACGATGACCCCACAAAATGGAATCCAGTATGGACCCTTTCCCCTTCCCCAAAATGGCTTGCCTATTAAACTCTCCCCCAAGGCCAAAGCCGAAGCCAAGGCATAAAAAAGCCCAAATGTACAGGACAAAGACTCCAACTATTGTATGTATGTATAGGAGAAGTTAGTTGTGTGTCTTTGTGTACATCATCAAGACTGGGACTGGGACTGGGAGAGAAACAAATAAAGGAATATCACATCACATCAAGACCCCACAATCACCAGAAGAAGATTTCTGGTTGCATGCAGAGTAAGGGTAAGGATAAAGCAGCAGCCTGCCAACAAGTTTCCTTTCCCTAAACACCACACATAAACACCACATCATTCTAAGATGCAATTCATTGAGTTGATAAACTTTTGAGGATAGGAGGACTAGCAGCAGCAGCAGCAGTAGTAGCACGTAGTTAGCCAAATTCTTTTTATTTATTCCTTATCATTTCTCTTACTTATATGTTTGTGCCGAGTGTGTATGTAAAAAAGTCCGCAAGGCAATCAATGAAAGACAGAAAGGCTGATTATACACACAAACAAACGTACGTAACTATTTGCAGATATACATACATAACTATACCCTCTGTCAAGTCATGGTTGAATACACACACAAACAATTCAATGAATTCAACAACTGTCCAAAGCCACGACTTTCTGAATTCAACAACTGTCCGTACATGGATGGAAACATCAACATATCGCCACATTTGTCATTGTCAACCATCATAAACACGAGACACGACCAAACTCCATTTTTTAAAATTTCTTTTCAAACTTTCTTCTTTTTCTCGTTTTTGGTCTCGTTTGAAGGCTTTTCAAACTTATTATTATTAGAAAATGACGGTTCTTATATAATCTTTCCCCCCAGTCATCATCGGCAGGCAAAAATTAACACGGAATATCTCACTATCTTATTTATGAAGAATGCTTATAATTTTTTTCTTATTTTTCAAAAATATTGTTTTCAAAATTTAGACTATAAATGAATACATGTTCCAGTCAAATTAAGTGGGTTGAGTCACTATAAGTATTACCAGACCGGAAAAATGGTCTATATATCTTAAAGTACTTTCTATGCCTATTATGACCTTTAATTCTCTCTCATTCTTGATCGGACAGCACACTTATCTTTTATAAACAAACAATATTAATAATAAAAATTTTAATTGTAATATTTCTAGACTAAACATGTTAACTAAAAAAGCAAATAATTAAATTAATTAATCCCTTATAGTTAGTAAACATGCCTAATAATATATATTAAATCACAATAGATATAGATATGATTGATATTTGAGGCAGGCAGGCAAGCAGGCATGCCTAAATATAGGCAAATTGCAGCCATAGGAATGAAACAACTTCATTCCCTGCCTGGAATAAAAACAGATGGATAATCAATCATATTCCTTTCACAAAAACTTGCCGGAATACCAACACGTGTAGTTATATTATAAAAAAAAAAAAAAAGAAAAAAAAAAGGAAGACTATAACAAGATTTTATATTTCAATTCAGCCGTTCATTGGATACTGACTGAATTGAATTCATCACGTCAACTTTGGCACCTATGACACAGATAAACCCCAACAACAAGAATCAAATAAAAATGTGATGAGATTGAGAAAAAGAGGACAGGCCAAGTCATCTGGGAGTGGAAAGCAGAAAGCCACTAATTACCAAGAAATCCTGCTAGCATAGCAGAAAGGGGCTGGCCAGATGCTCATCATATGAAGATGATAATAGAACCAAGGAAAGGAACAGACAAAGAGGATGGCATCTCCCTACTTCTTGTTTTCAAGGGTGGCTCAAAGGAGGAAGATACAGTAATATAATGTTCTATACTTCTCTATAACAACCACAGAATGACACAATATATATATATAACAACAGCTTTTTTGTGATTTGATGATCTAGGGATATGATTTTGGATTTTATTTTCTTGCCAAGACATATGTCCATTGTAGTATGTCTGTATGTATGTATGTATGTATGTATGTAAAGGAGTCAGAAAAGTGACTAAAGATCCAACTTGACCAAATCCTACATCATAATCTTTAATATACTCAAATATTTCTACAGCAAAGAACCAAGCCAACCTTGAAGGGTGGCATTCTTGGATGTAGTTTGATGGTTTTAGTAGTACTAAAATATTCCAGAAGTTTAAACTCCTCCATTAAATTAAACGAATCTCTACCAACAAATCATTTGTAATATTCTCATTCGCATAAAGCAAGTTCTTTGCAACTGCTATAACAATCATCTAAGACTTAACAATATCAAGTTGAGGCAATATATACATCTTTCCAAACCAAAAGTAGATGTTCAAACAATCAAAACGATAATGCAAATATACATATTTTCCGTAAAATTCAGATTTGTAGTAAAATCAAACAGGATTAATAACTGAATATTAAAAGGACTGCAATACATTCACCAGAAAGAAAAATTCCCCTGCTCTGCTGCAGTCAAACCATTACATATAAAAGTATTTATCTAACTTCAACAAAAATCTCACCTCATCTGCATAGGAATTTAACTTAAGAAGGAGCGAGACTTGCGATACAGCGCCGAGAAAAACTGAAAAGACGCGGGAAAACATGTAGGAGAGACGACCGCACTCTTAAATAAGTTGGGCTGATCGGCCCACGTATCGGCCCAATATATTTAGAGAATAAAAATTGAGGAATATATATTATTGAATTAAATAATTAAACCCAATTGATTAATTGATCCTCCATATAATAGCATTCTTGTATAATGTACAAGATATTTCATATTTATTTATTATGTAAAATATCATGAGTTAAATTAAACTATGCATAAAATATTTTTATATTAAATAGTTTTTAATAAAATAAATAAAAATAAATTGTTACAATAAAATAAATATCAATTATTTATTTATTTATATAAAAAAAATTAAAATATTTTTCTTTTTTTTTATATAAATTAACATAATTAACTTAGCATTTTGTGAAACACAAGAAGAAGTATTATATAATTCACCTTCTCAAAATTTAACATATTTTGCGAAACATATGCACATTTCTCCATCTAAATATATATAAATTTAAAATATTTCAATACGCAGTAAATTTATTTTGTAATCAAATATATTCTTGCATATCTTAAAAATCATACATCATTTCAAAATAATAATAATAATAATAAATAAATAAATAAAATAAATCAAGGTTTTATTAGATGATTACATATCCGATAGGTGATGCATCTCAAGGTCTTATTTATCTAAGCAAGTCTTTAAGTAGGTTAGGATTCTGACCTAATGGTGTCACTCCCGTATGTCTTACCAGTGCATCTTTTTCCAATGCTTCCTTCAAATTTGATCCCTTGTTAAATTGCTGTGCCGAGTGTTCAACTCCATTCGACGAATAGCCATTTCTGCCAAATGCACTTGGCATCGAATTGTTATTGCCATCACTCGGGGCATTTAGAGGCATGTCTGCAAAGAGGGGCATAAAATCCGATGTTCCAGCTGCACTGGCAGGGGCATTGTCTTGTGTGAGATCAAGAAGACCTTCAAATTGCTTGAAAGGATCCACAGTGGCGGCAGCAACAGAAGGTTCGCTCATGTCCAGTAAATCTGGAGGTGGTCGGGATGGATTTTCTGCAGCAGTCCGGGATGCACGAGCTTTACCAGAATTCTGATATTTTGAGGATACCTTCTGGTTAGAAGAAAGCTGTCTATCCTCCGGTTTAGATGCATCCCCAAAAATCCAAGCAGCCAGTCTTCGCTTTTCAGGTGAAATCTTGGTCCCTGGCTTTCCTGAATTGTAAGATGCATCCCTTGCTATGGAGTCAGAAAGACTGACTGGATTGCTCTGAGTTGGCTCATGCTGAATATTCACAGTGTCGGTACTTGAAGTAGATGGTCCAGGAGATGAGTAAGTAGGCCTGCCCCATTTTCTTTGAACCCCGTCAAGTCGGAGCTTGAGTTCTGTTGAACCAGCACCAGAAGCAGATGCAATTGCTGGAGAAGGTTGGTGGATATCTGCAGCGTATGGTAACTCAGAGACGGGAACAAGCTCGGTTGAGGGTGTTCCATTAGGTGCCACTGAAGGCTTGGGTAGCTCGTAGGCCTCAAACCTTAGAGCAGGTGATGTTGTAGATTCTTGATCTTCAAGAATCTTGCTTATGATCGGTAACCCAGATCGCTCATTCTCGGGGATGTATGGCTGAGCACCATTCTCCAATGCTTGTTGAACATAAACATCGAGAAAGGAAAGATTCTTGTCGAGCTACAAACAAAACATGAAGATATTAGCTATGTCAATCTTAAGTCCTAACACATGGAACTAGTTGTTTCTTGAACTCTAAAATGGCTGAAGAAAATATTTATAACTGACAAAGAAGTACTTCACCAGGCCTACTACTTAAATTTCTAGAGTAAATGACAAAATATGAACCAAAAGTTTTCTATAAAATTAGATATAATAGGCAATACAATTCTTGGCCTAAATCAAATAATAGGCAAGCCAAAAGGTATGGAGCATTGTCCAACAGATTTTAACAGAAGGATATGAAATATTAATGCTTAAAGTATAAGATCTTCCCATAACCACACATGCAAGAAAAGAAAAAACTAAGCAGCACCTCATATTAAATATGTGTAGTTAGCTATTCCAAAATTAATATCCATATGTTGGATGTCAAGCAAGCAAATGAGTCGATCCATTCCAGTGCTACATTGTAAGCGTAATGAACTCCATCATTCTGGTGGAAACTATTACCTCAATGTCATCACATGAAGAATCCATCGGCATTATTGTTTTGACAGCTTGGGCATCTAAACAGAGCACTGCTTTAAGCTCATAGGCATGCTGCTGCAGGATTGTTGAATGGGATGCCAACATATCTTCAATCAATGATTTACACTGTTAACAAACAAGATATTACAAGTAGGCAACAGTAGGTGGGACCTCAAATGAAAATTGTAAGGTACTTAGCAAACTTCAGTAAAAATGTGTGGAAGAAGTAGCAAGGAGTTATTTCGTCCACAACCTACATATTAATTACTTTTTGATAACTTCCTGCACCCAAATGTGCATATCAAACTTCTTTAAACTAAAGTGTCGTGACAACGAGGTTAAGAACACAACTTACATAACACTTGACCTCTATGCAGTTTATATTTGAACATATCATTTCGGCATGTCAATGTGATATCATGGCAGGAAAAGCATTTCCAAAGTGCAAATTATCGGGCAGGATGGTGAAATATAAGGGAAAATGATTTCAAAGGGTAGTTTAAAGATGGGGTTATGTTTAGGTAAAGACAATATTGGCACCAAGAAACACCAGCATATAACTTCTAATATATCTGCATATTATATTAAACTTCAACCGCCATCTAAAACAGCAAAGTACAACACGAGTATGCAGAGAATGATCGATTTAAATGCTGATGGATATCTTAGTTACCATTCATAATACTAACATCATACCTCAGGTAGCATATCCACTGCTCTCCCAGCTGCAATTTCAAATGAATATATCTTCAAAAGTGCTGTTGCTACAAAGGCCTTCAAAATAAGAAGAAGAAGTTAACAGACAAGAAGGACAAAAAAAAAACAGAGAGCGAGACTGCAGTAACAATAACAATTTATAATCTAGAGCAAGGAAAAAAATATTACATGCAGAACAATGGGCTCACTAGAAAAGAAACAGTAATCGTGTGGAAATATCAATTAATAGCTAATAATTTTCCTCAGATGGGTGGATTATTAATTGAAAAGAATTATGATTATCAAACAAAACACTTCTTCCATTTGAGTTTCAAATGAGGCACATGCTTTCCTGTGGAATTAAAGTAATCAAAAACCTTTCACTAATCTAATTGTAGCATTCTAATTAGAATCTCTTTCTTTAATCTGGCTGAAACTTTGTAAAAAGATAAACAATCGATTCTCACTTTTATAAATAATATGTTCTCCCACAATGATGTTAATGGTTCAAGTACAGTTATATGAAAGGGATTCTAAACCACATATTTTGAAATAACAAACTCCAATACAAAATTTTGATCAATGACTAATTAATCACATAAACTTCAAAAGTTGGCTACTAACATGGAATAAAGTTGCAGTATATTAGTATGAACAAGTCATGGAATTGGAGCATTCATTCTACTCTTAAAATTAATAATATGGATTAATCATATCTATAAAATTAGTAGCACTAAAAAACCAAAAAATATATAATTAATAACTATATATATGTGCAGAATAATTTACAGCACATAAGAGCAAGGATGTTTGCCATGTGAAGCATAATTGCACAAACACTAGGACGCTATATACCTACTTTTACGACGTCATCTGATGCATTTGCCTCTGCAACATCACACAATTTTCCAGTAATATATGAGGCGGAATACTTCCCATCTGCAGTCCCATATTCCCCCAACACCCAACAGATCAACTACAAGATAAGAAGGCACAGTGCAAGAACAAGAAACATATGAGAGACTTATGGAGAGAGAATCTATAAAGGAGAACAAAAAGTATAATTCTGACAGCAATAGAAAGATGAAGCATACTTGAAGAAACGCTGATGGAACTATCGGTTCTCCCATAATTTGAAGATATGACTCCACCTTCAACCCACAGAACATTCCAAATTCATGTCAGTGTCAAATAGAGCAAAAACATGCACTAACAGCTTCCATCATTCTTATTACAAACGTTATGCCCCCCTATCCTACTGAAAAATAGACATATTAAAGGTGAAGGTAACCAAATCTCAAGTTAATCACTAGAAACGATTGCAAGAGCACACAATGGATCCAGAAGATGAAAAAGAGTATCTAATGACTTGGAGTGAAAAGAACTATACAGGTCAGAACAAACTTGTAAACAAAAAAATACATACAGCAAAAGATCTAAGCAGGCTATTGGCAGCATTGTCATCCTCTCCAAATCCCTCAGCAATCAGCCGCATCAAGTTATGAGCAACTTTAGCATTCACAAGGTCCCCTGCATGCTCAAATACTTTATTCATGGTCTGACAAACAAAACATGGGAGAAAAAGAAAATGATCAAACTCCTTAGATATTAGTCTCACAATAAAAATCACTATAGAGTAATATCAAGAAGCTAACCAGAATAAACCATTGGTGGCTTGGAGCAAATTGTTCTGCAAGTTCAACACATCTAGATGCTATTTCTGCTTTATAATGAGTATCACTGATGTTTATCATGTACTCAATCATTCGCTCCACAATTACTTCCACATTTGATGACTTCGTCATTTTATAGAGCAATTCAAATGTCTTGCGTTTCAGGGTATCATCTGGGTCCTTAATCATGAAACATGCCGATCTACGCTTATTACAATGATAGCAAGCATAATCATAACATACATAAATATATGTAATAAAAATCACATTGTCAAATAGCATGAACCTAATGGTCCCATACATTCCATATCATAATCAGTAACATCAATTCAGAACACATTTATAAAAATAAATCAAAACATCTCACCTCTAGACAATCAATGACGGCCAATTGGTGCTGTTCAGCTATTTCTGGACCTATCTTTATCAGACGACTAAGAGCATCAATACCAAGATACTTCATATTGTGGCTCTCACTCTGCCCACATGATGTAAACTAGCATTAAAATCGGCAAACAGAAATTTGAATATTAAAAAGAAATAACACCAGGTTGAAGAAATGCAGACTTTAAAAAATTTTGAAATGGCCTCAGCAACAGCTTCAAGCAGCTTTGGGTTGGGGTGTAACGACGAAACACAGCAGATGCATTCATAAAGAATGGCATTCCCAATGTTACTTGTTGAATCAATTTCTCTCATGATGTCACCCACTGTAGTGTACATTTGCTCGCTCGCCTTTTTGTCACCACTACCCAGTAGGGAAAGAATTTTCAACAGCTTGATCTATTAACGCAGGAAAATAAACTATATAAAAACAGATATGTACTACATAGAAATCTCAACAACTTATCTATTAACATAAGAAAATTAAGTATGTAAAGCAAAAATAAATAATATGCAGGATAACAATTTCAAAAGGCTGATATGTACTACAAAGCAATCTCAAAATTTCTCACAGAAAGGGTGTATCATCTAATCTATCAGTCACTGAGAACCACACTTATCTCTTACCAACAAATGCATTATACCACAAGTGTTGGGGGGTCTAGAGGAAGGATTCTACCAATTACTTAGTAGCAATCATAAAGTCAAGAGAACTAAGCTTAGGTTCCACATGTTAACAAACTACAATGAATGAATCTAATGAGTAATGACAAAAATAATAATAGCAAGACCAGAACCCAGTCTTACTCCTTATTATGATCTTGCCCAATAGTAACAACATGAAAGGGAAAAAAAAAAAAAAAAAGAAGGAAGAATTGTCACGAAAACAGCCATGGTTACCTGAATGAATGGAGCAGGCATTTGGCGATAATCGTAACTCTTTGGTAGTTTGCGTTCAACCACTTGCTTAAGAATATTAACAAGACTAACCACCAGATCCTTATATACATCAGGTTCAGCCAGAATAAGGTCAAAAAGGGGGCAAAGTGCTGCTCCCATGACACCAGGATCGTTATCAGAAAGCCTCTGCACCAAAAGCATGTGCTAAATGATAAAAAATAAAATTAATAGTTTAGGAATGAATAAATTTCCAACATTAGTATAATATCAATACAGATATCGACTCCAAACATGAATTTATCACTCATACAGCCAAAATCATCTCTAAACACCTCTTCTATGATTAAAATGAATACAAGGAAAGCACCAACTTTTCAGTAATTATTCGACTATTTTCCTATCTTTAACATTAGATGGCCTTTTTTACTTCACATTTACATAAGGCTTTCAAACATCAAATATGCAACATTCACTCTCAATCAAGGTGAGACTTGAATTCGAAATGGTTAATAACTTGCTTCCAATAATCAAGTCAATTCACTATTTGTTGATTTGTGTTCTGTTCCATTATCTGCCTGTGCAGTTGCAAAATCCACACAATTTCCACAGATAATTATATGAATAAAAAATAAAACAGACTTCCAATTTTTTCTGTTAGAGAAATCCAATCCCATTTCCTATGTTCAAGAATCAGGTGGCACACGCCATCACCAATTTCTTGAAGAGAAAAGGAATTTTTCAAATGTCTCTAAACATGGATAAACCCAAAGAGTCATGCGCAAATGTAGAATAATCACCCTCCGAAAATTTGAAATGAGGTGGGATACGGACCCTGGGGACTTCTGATGAAATCGATGCAACGCCATCACAGCTTTCTTCCGCACTGCCTCCATCTGATGACCCAATAGCTCCACAACCTGCGGTAAAATTGCTGGGATCGTCTCCTCATTAATCAATTTGCACGCTGCATTCAGCGCCGCGCAAACCGCCAAATAGTTATCGCTCTTCAAATCCTTCTGTATTGTGTTCACGATCAAAATTATCAGATCGTGATCCTCATTCAAAAACAAAGTCACCGCCAAGTAGCCAGTTCTCTTCAGCAGTAAATTCTCATCATGGGTCATCTTGACGGCATGGATGTACCCAAAGGAGGCGTCATGGCCAAGCATCTCGACGTAGAGGAGACGGATTATGTACTCCCTGAGCTTGAGCTTAGTCGTATTCGGATTAGATAGCCTCGATTTCAGAGTCTCGATCTCGCGTAACACAATGCGGTCCTCCTCCGCCTTGGATCGAGCCTCGCCGATAGACTTGATGAGGTCTAGGAACTCCTTCGACTGCCCGAATGCCCCCTGGGATCCCATCGCAAACTCCCTACCGATTGTTTTTAGCTGCTCCATAATAGTCTAACGATCCACAATACGGAGAAGATTATGCTTAACCTGGGTTTAGGGCTTTGCAATGGGTTTAGCTGCCCGAATGCCCCCTGGAGAAATGTGCAAGCGCAGAAGTCAAGAACGAAACCCGAGAGTTGCAATGTTCGCGATGAATCTGCAAGTATGGAGAAATCCGTCTGTCGTTTGTAACTGTTTCCAGACAGAGTCGCGTGAGGGTCCAAGACTAGGAAGACGACAATTGCTTCGAAGAAAAGACAATGGTTTAGGTACAACTACAAATAATGCGAAGTGTACTTTCACAATTTAATTAAATACAAATATTAAATTCCTTTTCCTGCATTTTCTTCACTTCGCGGTGGACTGCAAGTCCATCCTTAAGCTCCCTTTACAGGATTATTAATCATGAGTAAATAAAATTATTTATAATACATTAGAATAAAAAATTTAACATAAAATATTTACCAAGTTGGGAATTAATTTTGAACAGTAACAATCTACATGCATATTACTTAAAAATGAAAATTAGGTGTGGAACTTAATATCATGTAAACTAGACTCTACAAAGTAAATTACATAAAGTACGGAATTATGAAAGAACATTTTTGGTTCATATATTAGTCAATAGACAAATAAGAAAATATGAGTAGATTTTGAATTCAAAACGATCACAAATTCGCCTACCACATCTATTTCTCGCTCTTCTTGTTAAGAACATTGAGAATAGATTGTGCAGTGCAATAAGCAATGGCCTGGATAGTAACCATGGGGTTGACACCCAATGCACTCGGAAAAACACTCGAATCGGCAACGTAAAGCCCCTCGACTTCCCACGTCTCGCCCGTTGGCGCCACCGCCGAGTGCTTCGGGTCCGTCCCCATCCTGCAGCTCCCCATCTGATGCGCCGAACATATCGGACTCGACAACTTCTCCAGCGCCCTCGACATTTCCTCCTCCAAGAACCTCTCCAACTCCTCGGCGCTCGCCTCCTTCACCTTCAGCACCCGACCTTTCTTATGATGAGTTCCAATTTCGTCCGCGCCGGCAGCTGCTAGTATCCGCAGGACTCTCTCTAACCCTCCTCTTAAATTGTCTTCGTCGCATTTTGCCATTTTGTAACTAATGTTCGTCGGCGAAGTCACCACGCCGCTGCCTTTGTCCCTCGCCAGCGCAAAGATGTGTGCCGTGCGCGAGAATTTGAGCATCCGTTGCCTCATGTCCGCGCCCGATTGCCAAGGCATCAATGCGGAGAACATCCCCGGATGCAAAGCCGGCGTCTGAATTATCGTGTCGTAGGTTGACGATTCCGTGACTTTCGACATCGCCGTCATTATCCCTCCCTCGTAGCTCTTCTTCTCGCTCTCCGGCCATTCGCCGTCGGGAAAGTATCCCCACCCCATCACCACTGGATGCAGATGCAAGTTCTTCCCTATACTTGCATTCCTTAAACCGCTTCTTGTTAACAACGGCGGCGTGCAAATTGCACCGCACGCCACCACCGTCACTCTGGCATCCACGACTGCAGTTCGACGGACTCCGTCGTAGTCGTCGAACACGAATGACGCTCCGATAGCCTTTCTCCGGCTGCAACTTCCCCTGTTTTGCTGTGTGATGACTTCTACGGCTTCGCATTCGGGGAGGACTATTCCGTTGCCCAATTCGACCATATCCATGAGCCACGTCTCCGATACATCTTTTTTACTCCCGTCTTTACACCCCATGCAGCACGAGCCGCAGTAGTGATTCGATGGCGCATTGCGCGGGATCGTATCCGTAGGGAACCCCAAACGCTCGCTGCCTCGCCGCAAAACCATGTTATTGAATCCTTCGTTATCGATCTTCGACTGCACTCCCATTCTCCCGCACACGACGTCCATCGCATGCTCGTAGCCGCGGCTACGAAAGAAATGCAGCCCATGGTTCTCGCTCCAGTCTCTTACAACATGCGGAGGGGTCCGAATTGACGCCGACCAGTTGATCTTCGATCCGCCTCCGACCGTCGATCCTGCAAGAAGCAGGACATCCATATTGTCTGTCCCCATAATCCCATGTCCTAAGTACATTCGATCCATGGCTTCCCCTTCCAAAAGGGACAGCTGACTCCTTGCAAAATAGCTCCCTTTCTCTAAAACAAGAACTTTGTATCCGGCCTTAGCAAGAACTCCGGCAACGACACCGCCTCCGGAGCCGGAGCCGACGATCAAGGCATCGCATTTGATGATGAAGGAGGGGTTCAGACAATTGGTTATGTTCTTGGTCGAATGTTGCGGGGTCGAGGCAGGGAAGCCTAAGCTTTGTAATCTTTTAACAGACTCTTCTTTCGATCGATGGCTTAATCGAACAATGCCTTTTTCTAAAGGTCCAAACTTTTCTGCATTGTCTGGTTTTGGCCTGCGATAATCTATGGCTGCCCATGTATCATTCTCTTGTTTCTCATTCACCTACAAGATTTGTCTTTTAATTAATTATTTTCATGTAAAAAGAAATCAGAGATATGAAAGCTGGAATCTTGAAAGTAAGATTCTAGACCGAGGAAAATTTAATACGATAACATACATAATATAAGTTGGTCCCATTTCATAAATAAGATGGGGCCAAGTTCCCAAGTTGCCTACAGCAATGGCCAACTAAGGGTTCTGATTAGCTCCAGGACAACATTAAATTCTAACAAGTAATAAATCAGAAGAGCATAAGTTAAAATGCCAAAAATGTGTAGTCCTTTAGGTTGTTGGTAATAATGGTGTTTTCCTGTGACAACTGCCCAAGTGGTTTGTTTCTCAGAAGTAAAGCAATATTATTCACATCAATATTATCATTTAATTTGGCATTGCATGTGGTGTGGATCATCATCTTCTTCTTCTTCAGATTTTATTTTTTCCTTCTCCAATTAAAAACAAAAGATTAATTAGTTTAGCAGGAGGCAGATCAGTACCTGAGTGAAGAAGAGGAGAAGGATGAAGATCTTGAGAGCAGTGAAGAGTATTCTTAAGAGGTAGAAATTGCTTTCAGACCATGAGTGCAGTACAGCTTCCCTTTGTTGAAGTGAAAGCTCTGAAAATCTCTTGAAATATGGAAACTGAGGAGAGATGCTTCTTCTCCCACAGAGTATGAAGGTCCCTATCCATGTCGACAGCAGCCACACTGCAAGTTTACTCAGGTATAGCTTCGGATGCTCTAATTTTTCTTCAAGCAACACAGCAAGCTGCAACACAGTTAACCACAATAATTAATAAATTGCTTGGGGCTTCTGAAATCCCTAATATGTATCTCCATTGTGCATATAAATTAAATAAATGAGAAAGAGAAGTAATCAGTTAGGTTATTTACATGGTGAGGAGTGCCTGCCATGGAAGCTGAGGTTTGGTAGAAGTGAGTGATAATGGAGGAAAGAGGATGAGAGTGGTTAGAGGAAGAAGAAGGAGGGTTTATGGAAGGCAAGAATGCGTCGCATAGGGCAGAAAGAACCTCCATTTGGCTACCAGACCACCTGCTTTTCTTCTTCTTCATCTTCTTCTTCTTCTTCCTTCTGGGAGCAGCAGTACTGTAAAATATAAATATATATAAATGTTGAGTATGAATGCAGGTAGCTGGAGAAGCTTAACATGTATATATATAAGTGAAGAATGCAATATATAAATTATAATTAATTATAAATTATATATATATATATATAATAGTGGTTCTGCTGCTGGTTTTACAAATCCAGATGTCCTACCGTACACAGTTGCTCTCCACCTCCACTTTATGACGTGTTCAAATCGCGGGTGGGTAATAAGGTGACAAGTCAGCAGGTTTTGCCATTTCTGAGTACGCATCCCCACCTTGTTAGTGGCCGATGAAATATTTTATGGACAAAAAAAACAGGCCTGGAAAAGAAACCAGACGAGTTCTATGTCTGTAGGTGGCGAACCTTCTACAATTATTACTATTATTTTAATTATTTAATTATAGCTAGCTAATTTATTTATTATACTTAAAATAATCACGCAGGTGCTTGCATGGGCATGGAGCCCGAGCCTAGGTAGGTTGGTTGACAGTGCACATGCAACCTTTAACTCCTTTATTATTATACCATCGTGCTAAGGAAATTGCTATAGCTATTTTTGAACTAATATCCCAGAACCTAAAATGTGGCTAATTTTGAGGTTTGACATGCTTGAGAGTTGGATGAACATCACAATCCAATTTCTATAATTGATCTATAATTGAATTTTGTTGGTTAAACATCATCTATGTCATGTCCACAACCCACTCTGATGTACCTTCTTACTTACTACCTACCAATGCTCATAAAGATCATCAACTAAAATTCCCATAATAGGGCACCACAACAAACTTATATTATTAATAAAGCAGCTTTAATTAATTAAAGTAGATGAGAAGATAACAATAACAAAAAGAAGAAATTATTATTCTTAATTAATTAACATATATAAATCTGCTGCTCAACTGTCTCTGCTCGTATGAACTAACACGTATGTCTACTTCTCTGCTCATTTCACTAACCACGTCCACAAATACAATCCTACCTATAATTTTCAGCACTTGAATCATCAATCAATCGCTCATGCATTGTCTGAATGTATTGTGTTATAAATAATATACTAAAGGAAGATTATTATGCATGTGTTGAGGATGCAAAACCTTAATTAAAACCGCCTTCGGAGGTTGTATCGCTTAGTGCACGAACTGGTAGCCGATGAATTATCGTTGAATTCCTCCGGCAATAAATAATCTGGATCCTCCAACAAATTGACTTCTTCCGGAAGCTCGGTGTCGACCCACTGAGACCAATTAACATCACTATCATCTGTCTCCATGTCCCATGATATTAGTCCTTTGTTCCCTTGAATGGAGCTGACCTTGTCCATTAGGGTCAGTAGCATTTTGTGGTTCAGCATTTCATAGTCTCTGCATTATTATGTTGCAAAAATCCACCGTTTAGGAAATAGGATACATGTCTTGCAAGAAACAAAATCAATGTTGTAGATGTAATAAGTATGAGTTGATCATAATTAATTTCTACCTGTAGGTGATGATGGAATATATGTATTGGGTCGATGCTAGAAGTGCGAAAATAGACCTAATGATATGAATCAGCCACCGTTGCTGTTCTGCATCATTTGCTATGCCCCGCAGTATGGCTATCTCGATTGAGAATGCAAAACAGAGACCTTCATAGGAAAAAATAAAGTTGAGACAAACAAATGTAGGGATTTATTGAGGTTGCAAATGAAGTATTTTCTTTACCTAGATAGAGTCTATGCCTCACATTGTATGCCTGCCTTACACTTGTCAGCATGTAGACGACGAAAATTGCAAGCGAGTATGTGAGGAAAGCCATAAGGGCACGTGATTCAAAGAACATGGCGCTGTGCAGGGCGAACAGCTTGTCCAGGGCTACGAACATTCTTGCTTGCTTCGATTCAAATTCTTCCTGTGTAATAAGAATCAGGTACAAACTGTGATCAGTGCCATTGAGGAATTAGACCCTAGTTGGAGGTTTAAGGGAAAATATAATTAGTGACCTGAGCTGCTAGTATAAGTTTCGAATTTTCCACAAGATGATCATGGGACTGGTGGAGTTGCTTCTGTCTTTCCAGTAGCTCCTCCTGCTGCTTTTGCCCAAACTCAGCCAACCTCTGTAGATTCAGCCTGTGAACTCATACTGATTAAGATTAAGATACATTCAAGAGAATAATGTGTGTCCTAAGAGAATCATAAAATCAATAAAGTTTAATTACCTGCTCTCTTCAAGGGCTTGGGACTGAAATCTGGTAAGAAACTGGATTCCATCGAGAGCCATCGATTGCCCATCTAGAAGCTCTTTTTGTTTATCTAAGGATGTCCCAGCCAGATTCCCGATATCATCTGCCTTACTCTGCAATGTGTTCATCTTGGAGAACATTGTATCTCCAACCTTGGTGATCTCCTTCTCTATTTCAGCTGCTTCATTTCTCAAGTTAACAATTTCTCCTCCCAAGTTATCATAGGACTCCCGAATCATTGCCATTCCTTCTTCCAAGTTCGCCTTCATTTTCGTTTGGCCTTCATGTAACTCAAGTTGAGATGCTGCTATACCCTTGGACTGCTCGTAAACTGATTCTGAATACTTCAGCACTGAATTGACATGATCCTCGACTATCTTCGAAGTCTCTGCAACTTGCTGTGTTTTCATGTCTATTGAAGACAAAGAGTCATGCATCTGCTTAGAATTTTGCAGCAATAGCTCCCCATGTTCTTCTATCCTTGATAACTTTACTTCAGCGTACTCGGCAGTGCTCTTTAAATCATTCACTAATCTCTCAGTCTGATGCTTGAATGCTTCGTTTCTACAAAAGTTTTGAAAAGACATTAAGATAAATAGCATTTTCTAACAGCAAGAAATGGCAATAAACAAATATAAGCTTTTTGGAACAAGCTGCCTTACTGTAGTTGATGACAGAGAGAGTTCGTCTCAAGAAAGTATTCCAGATAAATTTTGTGAGCATCTGCGTCAAGCTTCATTAGACATTTCTTCATGGAAGATTTGGCATCGCAGTATGGGAGAGGAGATCGGCCAGTGTGGCGTTGAAAACAGTCGCTGAGATGCCAAGCAAATCTAGACCGTAATTCTTCATCAGCAAGGGTCTTTGAGCATCCTTGGAAAACATTTTGGTAGGCAGATTGCCAACAGGAATTTGGTGCGAGCATTTTGTTCTTAGCATTCTCGACGACCTGGAGACCTCTCCGATCATTCAGAGACTCAATGGAAAATTCAGAAACCACCTTGTTCCCTGAGAGTTTGTTGCTGTCTGAATGAACCTCCTGATTGGAAAAGAAAGACCAGCTCCATGACAGGGGAGTTTGAGAAAGCAACGTTAAAATTAGCAGAAAATGGTGAGGAAAGAAACGATCCATTTAAACTTCAATTCCTTCCTGCAACTGCAATATATTAATCAACCTTAGTAGATGTTTATTTCATCCATAGCGTAGATATTAAATCACATGACAAGAAGAACGTAGGAGAATTAAGCGTACGAGGCGATAGTGATAAATATTAAATTAGGGGAGAATAGAACCAACCTTATTAGCAGAAATCTAAAAACACAACAAAATTGCAGTATTCCATTGGAGAAGACAACTTCACATTTAAGTTTTAGACTAAGATGAAATTTACACCAACAGAGTGCCTGTAATTCATTCAAAACCTAATTTCTTCCAAGTTTGTTCTTTCCTGCCCATTTCGTTAAGCTGATATATTGATTTAGAATCTCGGGATACCAGCAGAAGAAGAATTCAATACTTTCTAATAATCCAAGCACGAAAGTAAGAACACGCAATTCTCACAACAGGATCTCGAAAACAAGAAATTTCCCTAATTATCACCCACGCATGAATATACTACGAACTACACACACAAATTTCAAAGCATCCGGAGCAGAGAAGTAGTGCCTAAGAAAGTCTCTTCAAAAACTACTGAATAAAAATAATAACAAATGGTAACAAAATTCAAAACCAGAGTAATGAAGTGGAAGAACAACTCACCAGAGGAAACCCGCCGTTGCAGCGAATTGAAGAGATTCAAAGAACCGCCGGCCAAACGCTGTGCATGTTCATTGTTTATTTATATACAAATACAGCTCACCCCGGGAAGCGTCCATTCGAAGAGTCGTTTTGACAGTTACATCTCGGGCAGGGTCGGTTAAGACTTCAGACCCGACCCGTTTAAGGAAATAACATGATTTCGATGCGTTGCACTCGTTCTTTCCTCTTCGCACTAAATAAGGAAAGTCAAGATTATGTCACATTAACTGAATCGAAAACAAAATACAGTAAGGGTGTGTTTGTTTTAGGGTTTTGATTTTGAGTTGGGATTTGAATAGTAAAAATTTTGAATTTGAATAGTTGTATGATGATATAAATAGGTGTTGATGTGATGTTTTGAATGTAAAATTGATTTTTACTATAATATAAAAAATGGAAAATAGATGTTTGATTCGATGTTTTTGGGGGGAAAAAATTGGATGAATAGTAAAACTCCAAACAAATCCCTCAAACAAACACACCATAAAACTATTTCTTGATTAGTTTCCATAATTTACATGTCACTAACATGGAAATAATTTATTTTTTTAAAAAAAAACAAATAGACCCAAATTATTATTGCTATTGAGGCTCGACCAAATAAAAAAGAAAGTACAAAATAAATCCTCATATAAAAAATATATTCCCTCCGTCTACAAATTAATATCCTATTTTTCTAGCTGGGACACTCAATAACTATTGTCCTATTTCTGTTTTTTTTTTAAACACACAGTTTACATTTTTACCCTCTATTCATTTATTACTTTTAATCTCGACCGTACAATTAAGGGCAAATTTGTCGATTCATAACAAAAAGACAATCACCTAAAAAACCGTGCAAATATACTTTAGGACAATAGAAATTGGACGGAGGGGATATATATTAATATCGCACTCAATCGCAAATTATGTGTCAAACAAATTATGGTTGTGTTTTTTTAAATTTTACACATCTTTTTACTATTAATATTTTTTTTTCTCCAAAAATATCACTCAAACAATTATTTTTCTTTAAATGTATTTTATATTCAAAATATCACAATATCTTTTTTGTTAAATAACTATTCAAATTGAACTTTTTAATATTTAAAATTTCAAATCCAAAAATTTTACTAAAATCCACACCATCACAATCATTTCTTGTTGGACTTGTGACTGATATTTTGATAGAGAAAGAAGCTTGAATAGTGTATAATTTATTAATTTCTTGATATAATTAAAGTATTATATTTTATAAAAATAATTAATATGAAAATTATAAAAATAATATAATAATATATTTATATTTTAAACTTTGTAATTTTTTATTATATAATTATATCTAATTTAAAATATATGAATTTATTTGTTTAGGATTTTAATTTACATAATTGTTTTAGGTAAGGTATTTGTATCATTAAAACCCATTTTTATCTAATACATCAATACTTTTTATAATTTATATTTATTTATATTAATTCAAACATTTGTTTACTTACTTATCAAATTTATTATTTTATTTAACTTTTATATTGTAACTATTATTATTTATAATTTTTACAAAATAAATCATTAATAAATAGTATATATTTAAATAAAATTAATATTGTTGAATAAAAGTGATTTTTTAATAAACAATAGAAGAAAATATATTAAGAATGAATAAATATAAATAGGCAGTTCAGGAAATGTTGATTTTTTAAAACTATAATAGAAATCGTCGAAATTGAAATAATGATTTGAAATGTTCGACTTTGGTTCAAACTTTTGATAAACCAAAATAGACATATTTCAATCCTCTAAATATAATGTTTATATTCTAATATAAATATATAGAATGAAATATGTGTTTTCTTGTCTATTGAACTATAATGTAATATATAATTTGTATATTAATAAAATATATTCAACACAATATAAATAAAATTTTAAAGTATCTAATAATATTAATTAACAAAAAGTAATCTATAAGAAATACTCCCTAATCTATAAGAAATACTCCCTCCGTCTCATGTAATATGGGTGTATTACCGTAGACACGAGAATTTAAGTAAAGTAAATAATTATAAAAATAATTATAGATTAAGATTAAGATAAATAAATAGTTTAATTAAAATTAAGAAAATTATAAAATTTAAAATATAATTATATTTTCAAAAATAGAAAGGACAAGTTACGTGGGACAGACAAAAATAGAAAATAAGGACAAACTATATGAAACGGAGGGAGTAGCAATGTTAAAATATATATAATATTATATACTTAGGAATACATAAAACTGTAATAATATAAGTATACCATATCTTTAAGAAGTTTAAAAAATAATTGGGGCGAACAATATTGGAAGCATAATAATTTAATATTATTTTCATATATTTAAAAAAATATTATAAAACGATTGATGCAAAGTGAGTTGATGGGATGTGATGTATAGAACAATCTCCTTCGAATACCAACAATGGATCAACTTCCGAATTTTCTATCAAAAACTTATTTAAACTAAAGAAAATCGATATGGATAAAGGGTTGAGAGCTTCACTCAATATTATTTTTTTTAAAGTATGATCTTAAAATCACTCATCACCGATCTTCAACTCTATAAATCACTCAAATTCCTAAAATAAAAGATTTCATATTAATTCCTCTTTGCACTGAAATGAAAGGAATGAGTTTTGATGTTTTGATCTTTTCTCAAATATATCCTTTATCTTATATATATAATATTAAATAATTTTGTTAATTTTATATTATATTAAAATTAATTTAAATTTAAAATATCATATTAATATTTATATATATTACATCAAATAATTATTTTTTTTTAAAAAATTACTATTAAAAAATTAAAACAAAAAACACCAACCTCAAACAATCGCACATATATTTATAAATACTTAAAACTAAATATGTAAACAATATATTTTAAATTTACAAATATTTTAATTTATATTATACAAATATAAAAATAAGTGTGGCTAACGCATGGAGCATTTGATTCGACGACCTCATCTCATCTGATCTGAGTAAGACTAATGTGAAGGCAATAATTTCGTTCTCACTATGGAAGTCAAGAAACGATAAAAGCGTGCCAGCTTTATAATTGTGTGCAAAAACCAAAATACGATTTTATATTGCAATTCGTAGTCCACCATCAACCGACACGTGGCGACATCAGCTGCGTCCATTCCAGCTATAAATATGCCCCTCAAACCCTTTCTCTGCAGGCGCAATCGATAGCGGTGGTGATGGTGCTCCCCCTCGGATCTATGGCGGAGGATCGTGAATTAATTTTGCCGAGGCCTCTAATTCGCTTGGTGCAGGTCGGGAACTCTCTTCGCCGATGTGAGTTAAGCATACTCTGCGGATCGTACGCGGTACGGAGGTTTGCGAGTATGCGTGACGGTGTGTTCATAATTTGATGTCGCCGGTTCTTTTTGTCTGGCGAAGATCAGGTTCCCGCCTTGCATCAATTGAATCGGAGACCGTGGTGATTCTGATGTCTGTTATGCGGTGGCGTTAATCGAAAAGATGGATCTACTGTTTTCTGTTTTTGCAGGGGTGTTAATTTGCCGCCTTGAGATGGGGAATTTACGGATCTGAGTATGACTCTGTCAGCGCCTGATAATATGAATGATTCCTATTTACTTCATTCGCCAACTATCGATTTATCAGTTGTTTCTCGCATCCTCTCTTTTCTATCTTACACGAGTATCTCATCTTAATGTTACGAATAATTTTTCAGACGTTAGGAAAGTTATATCGGCTAAATTGCTTCGACGTTAATTGTTGATTGGCTTCACCATGTTATTATACCTACTGTCTTGGAAACTGAGAGACTCTCACGAGATCTTGATGTGTTTTATGTTACGTGGATGATTGGGAGAACTTGGAGATTTATATAGATTTCGTTTTTATTAATTTGTAAGTGTCGAGTCTAGTTTGGTGGTGTGGTTCCCGTTTGTGCAGGAGATCCATTATTCTTGTAATCCAACAATAAACAATTTTCTTTTTCCTGTGGTGTTAGATTGAAGTTTACAGTTTTCCTTTGACAAACATGTGTTTCTTTTACTCTAATCTCATGTCTTATTTCCTATCTCGCTTTGTTTTACTTATATTCAGATGGAGTCATGGGAGCATATCTATCTTGCTCCCTTCAAATGAATATTTGGTAATATGTGGCATAAGTATTTGCTTTTATTCTCATATTTGTCACATAATTTACTTTCTTGACGTCTAAATGGTAAGTTGATATTTTCTCTTGGAATCGGTCGGGTTAGTTGCTTCTATATGCTTATCAATCTACAGATGGCTACTTCTGTTTGGTTCGAGAGATATTCTTTTAAATTCCATTACTTTTTTTATTATTAATAGTGTTTAGAATGACGACAATTTTGCAATCAATATCTTGAAAAAAAGTTCAATTCATAGCACGTGTCATTTTGCTCGAATATCAGAAATTAATTGAGGGATTTGGGTTTAAAACCCATAGATCAGAATATGGTAACTGCATCCGTCTTACGTGGCACACTTTGTGATTTAATGTAAAAAAGCAGTGTATTGTATTGTCTTGAAGATGGCCTAGACAGTTGTCGATAAATTATTTTGTTTAGAAAGTGGTGTAAAGAAATCCCAGCCAGTTCCTGCCAACCTATGTGTGTCTAGTGAGCTGCATAAAGCACGAACTTGTTCTTTTACGTGTTTTATTACTCTCAAGCCATTCATCTTCAACGTCAAGCTCTTGTTATTTATCAGGTGGAACCTCCCGACCATAGCAGATACTTGTCTTTTTATTGTTTCCATCAAATCTGCAGGCATTGCGGAATGATGCAGCATACAGACAAGAATGTATGGTGCTATGTGGTCCTGTTATCGTAAATGAAGGTGAAAGGAAGGTATAAATGGTCCTGCTACGATAAGTGACAGAGAAAATGAGGTAACAATGGTAGGTGTGTTTCATATAACCCTGAAAGTGACTGTTGATGCAATTATAACTCATGAAAAATAAGTGAGAGTTTTTCACTCCACAAATT
Organism: Andrographis paniculata; assembly: GCF_009805555.1. Classification (NCBI taxonomy): domain Eukaryota; kingdom Viridiplantae; phylum Streptophyta; class Magnoliopsida; order Lamiales; family Acanthaceae; genus Andrographis; species Andrographis paniculata. Next base: position 782,174 of record NW_026137610.1, read on the forward strand.
TCCAATATAATAGGTCCGGTCGTTGCCTTGATGCAATCACTTATATACAGTGAGAGCATACTTGTAAATGTTACTATTGTAACAAAAATATCACATGATGCGTTTGATTTGCCTGCTAGTGAGTTGGCTTTGGGTGTATATGATATGCCAGCATTGAAGAAGGTTGCCGACTATATGGAGAACCTGCAGTGGGTTTGTTGTTACTAAAAGAGAATGTGTGTAATTGTCAGCTGCTATATCTAGGATGAAATTGTGAGTCTACCCCTCCGCCGGGTGTTTGTATCAACCTCATTTTGTGTCGTCAAAGAGACTTAACACTTTTTCATCTTTGCAGGCCGGGAATATTAGAGGAAACTTCAATTCCAATGGTGGAAAAGGTGCTGACCGATGATCGGAAGCGTTGGGAGGTTATGACAATGGTAAGATATACAGGAGGACTTTTCGGGTAATTAACCAAATTTTTGGGCAGTGCTTTCACTGGAACTGAACGTGAGGCTACTTACAGGTACTATTTGATATCTTTGGTGATGTTTTGGAACTGATGCTGAATCATCACCTCTGGATTTCATCTGTTCGGCCATGGTTTATTTTTTAGGGAACAGTTGTTCTCTTGGTCTTTTGTTTCAATGTAAATTTGAGTTGTGTTGTGATGGGGGAGATTAAATGATTTTTTGTGTATGGTATGGAAACATAAATATAAAAAATACTTTATTACTTTAGGTTGAATACTTTAAGTTGAATATTTATTTTTTTGATTTTTTATAATGAATATTTTAAGTTTTTTTTTTTTTTAATAAATAATTGTATTGACTGTAAAATATTGATACATGTTATTAATAATAAAAATTTGATGCAAAATTTCTAAGAAAACAATATTTATCTCATGAAACAACTAATAGTCTTGCATGTTATTGCAATTTCAAAGAAATTTCAAATATGAACAGTGTAAATTACTACTGGAATTACAATATAAATATTCTTGCATTGTGTTAGAATAGGATAGTTTGTACCAGACAATAATATATATACCTATATAAATTACCATTGTTGGAACAACATTTGTTAAATTTATGTATTTTTTGTATTTTTTAATAATGACTCTTGACAATTGTTTAACTATATGTTACCCTGCACTAAAATCGGATTATGCAATTATTTCTCACCCTTAATTAATTTAAACAAAAAAAAATAATAAAAAAAATAAAGTTCAACATTAGAGGGAAGAAGAAAGCAAGACATCATTCACTCTATTATGCAATGAATCCTCAATTTTCCATCATTATAACTTTATAAGGAAGGAAATGACATGAATATATATTGTCTACCAAAGAAAATATATCTACCAATGTTTTAACATCACCAAAAACTAATGCAAAAAGCCTAGTTTACAAAAATTTTGAAAATGGGATCATCAGACCCTCCCAAGTTGGGAATCATTTTCTTACCTTAGAGAATCACAGTACTCCGGGAATTCACACCGGCAAGGCCCTCGCCGCACCTGAAAAACAGTCTCAATAAAGAAAACTTAGGAAAATTTCGAAAAGCCTAAACTAGCCAGGGAAAGTGAAAAATGATGCATAAGTTCGATCTATGGTCTGAAAATCCTCATAAACTGAAGGATCATCAGTGTAGTGAAAGAAAAGTTTTTGGATGCTTCGATATCTTGTCAAAAAAGCTATGCTTTAGAAGTCGGATGACTACATAATTGTATATGAAACCAAGATGATCAAATCGGGTAGTAGCTAAAAACAACACATACCTTTCGTATTGTAAAGGACACCCTCCTTGAACTCCTGCGGATCAAACTGTCATTCACTTTGTCCACCTACATCAAAAACACTCACAAACCATCATCCAAAAATTCAAACTCTTGAAATAGTTGCAAGATGTTCGTACAAGTATCTGGAGCAGGACCTTCAAGAAAATATAGACAGAATGTAGTATGCCTTGAAATTTTCATTTCATTATTGACATAAAATTTGGTTCATTGTATAAAAGTGACATCAAGCTGCACCAATGGTGATTGGAAAGTCTTGTGAATTGTACCTTGTGATGTGGAATGTAGTGATGCCAAGCATATCGAGCCTCCCCAGATAACAATAGCAGTGATCTAGGTGGAAGATAAATAGCTTTCCTTACGAAACTTGAATTGTTTTCATCAGCCAGTTTCTCTACATCAGAACTTTGGGTAGGTTGATCCTGCCAAACACCAGCAGCATACTTTCTGAATTCCATGATGCAAGGGCCGGCTAGCGAAAGGCTGAAAATTAACCTCTCAAATGCTGAATGGGTGTCTATATGTGGGGACAAACCCACACCGGGTGGGTACTCATTAACCTGTTGTTTTGATATATAAAGACAATACCAGTTAACTATTACACCTCAAAACATCCACCAGAATCGACAAGGAAATAAGTTCTAGAGAGCAGAAAATAATAAAATATGGTAAAAATTAGGTAAATCCTGCAGTTTCATAGCAAATACACTTACAGTTAGCTGATCCAGAGAAGTATCGGCGTCCTGATGGAGAAATGGAAACGACCTGATCCTTTCAAGTATTGGGGACATAAAGGATGGGAGCTCGCCCAGGTTATGATTTGTGTTAACATTCCTTATCTGGAATATGGGATAAAAGAGAAGGGTAAAGTAATCAAATAATATGACCATGAATCGACACTTTCTATAGGCTCAATATTCAAAGTGTAACATAAAACCTAAATTTATCTTCTTTCACATCTTATAGTGTATGAGTGGGGAATATGGGGAATGGTCATAACTCAAAGAATCATCCTAGTTACATTTCTTTACATCAACTCAAGCAAGTTAAAATGTTTCATCTCGAATACTTGACACTTGAAAATGGAGTGAAATATGAAAAGTAGTAAAAACGAATATTTAGTTCTTGTGTTTAAAATGGATTGGATGCAACTCAAAGAAAGCAAGGATAAAGATAATGAAAGAACCAACTGCCTGCTTGGCAAACCCGTCAGACTTACATCATAGCAAAACTCATATCCATAATGTTGAACTCTTCTTTTGGCAAGGTGTTTCCATGGCCTACTATCAACTGCATCGAGTAATTCCTGAAAATGAAGGATCAAAGCTTGCAGAGTGAAGCATGAACACTTGCTAGTTGCTAAGAATAAGTGAAAAAAGAATTGACAAGGTGTCAACACATTACTCCAAGATGTGATTCTTAACTTGCTCTTCTGTGTTTGTAACGAAGTCATGAAATAAATAAAGTCCAGGAATGTCCATGTCCGAAGCCGAAGTTGATACTGGCACTGAAGCAATGGAATTGACCTGAAAAGATGGTAATATCAATAAACAAAACATTGCTACTTGACCTAATCAATAAGCATTTTTCTGACTTCTTGTCAAAACTGGAAAATCAGTTAAATTAGGTGGTAGGACTTAAAAATTCAACTGAGGATCAGCAACCATAGCTCATGCTGAAAAGAAAATTAATTTAGGAGACTTTAGTGATGGTGATAATCAACTTCACATGATACCTTAGTATCGACTGTTTGGACAGAGTAGCGAATGTGCAGGTATCGCCCTCCAAAACTACGACATGGATTTCCATTCAATGCCTTCATTGCTGCTTGTGAACTACTGATATCATTATACGAAATTATAACTCGAGTGCCGCTCTCATCGGCCGGGTAGATTCCCTTGACCTCTCCATATGCACCAAAAACAGAGGCTATTTGATCATATGAAAGTCCAACTGCTGGTCCACAGTTGGCCACAAAAAGGTGAGGACTGTGTCTCACAATCCCGTCCTTGGGACGTGTAAATCTTGGCAAAGCCATCAGTTTCACTCTGCAACATCACCAAAAAAATATTACTTGTAGAAACCCAATCTGCAAAATCATTACTTTGATTATGCAAACGAGTGCTCAGTTCATCAATTTGATTTCTTACAGCGTAATAGCCACCACGATCAACATTCCATAACAAGTATCCATAATCCATTACGAAGTTAAAAAGCTATGAGGAAACAATGATCTGAGGAAGTGCCCAAATTCTAGGGTTCTAAAACTTACTTCATCAATTCATAACAATCAAGAGCTACAATAAGAAATCGAATCAAATAGAATGAATAAAACATACCCTAATAACTAGAAACTCTAACAGCATTCACCACATACAAACAGTGACGGAACTGCTAGGGGCGTCGCCGGCGAGATCTGCAATCTGCTTTCCTTAGTCTGGTAAGGATCAAGGAAGGTTTTTCTTGACTTAATGTCGCGTTTCCAAACCGTTATTTTTCTTGACCTAATGTCGCGTTTCCAAAATCCTAATAACGATTTTCCTTTTGGAACGTATAAAAGCTATTAACCAGCTGTTTGGCTGTTTCCCTATTTTTCCGGAGACGGCGTCGTTTCAGAAGAAACTGTAATTATAGGCCCGAATGAATATTGATCTACAGTTTAACTGTAATATAAAAGATCATCGTTTTATCTGAGATGATTTTACTGTTGGATCAACGTCAAAGATGTTGGTAACATTATATACATACAGATAGGAGATTTGGAGTATATCAGGGAGAGTTTGGACAAGATATGCTCTGAGAAGCTTCTCTCCCGATACACCATACTCGGTTTCTGCTAGGCGTCGCACTTGCCAAACCGATCTTGGTTTGTTCATCATGGCATTCAACATCAGAAGCCTCTGTCTCGCTGGAATTGGTGAAGGAGTTTTGATTTATACAATTTTTCTGATAAATGAGGGAGTGACGAACTCGATCAATTACTGGACTATCTGATATTCCAGGAATTCTGGCTCCAACGAGATGCGAGATTGCTGCAGAAGAATTTGGACTGCTCATTAAGTCCTCTTGCAGAATGTCTCCGATTCGTGAGAGAATGCTGAATGCCAAATTAGCTAGAACTCGGGAGTACGCTTCGATTATCGCTTGTCCAACGTCCTACGTGCGGAAAGTTCAAGGAATCAACAATAGTTGGGAGTGAATTGAGGTATTTATAAAACATCGTCGTTTACCTTCCCGTATTGGACTTTTGTTGCCTCAAGGAACGTCGGAGGAAGATTTGGATACTTACTCCTAAGCTGCTGCAGCAGTGCTTCCGCTTGGTTCACTAACTCTCTGGTTTTATCCATCTCAGAAATTGGATCTTTCATGAAGGACCATGACGTCCGAACAGGTGACTTTCCGTTCCCTTGTTCCGTGATGCTCTCTTTCCACACCGATATAGCTGAGTCTAATTTATTGATAGTTTCGAGAACATTGTGTTCGGATTTCAAGTTTAGGCAGTTGATCATTTCCTCTGCAGGCATCGATTCTGAGCTCAACATCCTGTGGAGCTCCTCCCCGAGGGCTGCCTTACCAGACTGCAAAAACAAACAGCAAATAATGTGAGCATCTTTAATAATAACAATGCATTTCTGCGAATAGCTAAAATTGTTGTGACCTTTGGAAGGATATCTTTGATGGTGGTAGGAATCGGCATTTCGGCCAAGACGCTTTCATTGATGGCTTTGACAGCTTTGAAAACTTGATATATCAATTTACCGTGATGCAGTAACCGTTTTCTCTCCATGTCTGAGAGGCCAGATCTAGGTACACATGGAGAAGGAAGCCACCATCGTTTGCTCTCTCCTGCGCTCCTGCTCCGCCCTTCTGCTCGGCTCCCCACTTCCGAGTACCAGAATTCGGTGCCAACCATTGAATCGAGTGCTTCCTATGAGTTCACAAAATCAGTTTAAGTAATCTGCTGAAAAGTTAAAATCAATTCCAGAGCGAAGAGGCCACCTACAATTAGCATGGAATCCAACTTCCGCAGCGCTGGAAGATTCATTTGGACGTCAGCACGAACTCTTGGAACCATTATCTATTCCAAATCAGAGTGAAGCCTAAGAATCACTACTACTGAAATTTTGAAGGATTGGAAGTAAGGATTATGGAGCACGTACCTCCATCGAACGCCCTTTAGTACCGGTTTGTTTTGCAGGAACTAACTCAACCATATGTTCAGTCGGCGAAAGCAGCCAATCCATTTCTCTTCGCCACTGTCTCTTTCTCTCCTCCGGCAATGGCTCCAGCTTCCACAGCTCTCCAAAAACAGAAGCTGCTGAATTTGTTATGGCATTGGACAAAGCTAATGCAGTGGAAATCCCTTTAGCACCTCCAGTGATATCCTCTCCAAGCAACAAGTTGGCGAATTTTTCCCTCATTGCTTCAACTTCCGGAGGGTGGCTGGTGCAGCCGAGTTGTTTTTCTTTTTCTGCTGAGGTTGCTGAGCTGTTATATTCGTCTCGAGACGTGTCCTCTTTCTTCATTGTCATCCAGATAGATGAGAATGACCCAAATGCATTGGTACTGGAAGAACAGGTGGAATCATCGTCATCGAAGGAATCAGTGATGCAACCGTCTCCTCTGCTCGTCCCGCTTTCGTTCTCGAAGGAATTGCTGTTGTGAATGCACGTCTCCAGGCCACTGTACGTCATTATTCCTGAAAGCAGATGGTTTTCGAGTTAGTGTTCTTGAAGATGATCCTGGCTGCAAAAAGGAAACAAAAACAGGTACCATATTCCTACTCAACATTTATCATTTTGTCCTAATTACTACAACCTTATTAGATCCACAGGCACACACTAGTTTTCGTAAGATTCCACTTGTTCTGAGCAAAAGAGAATCTAAATTAGCTAGAAATGCATAGCATGTTAATTATTCAGTAGATGGCCTCAAGCGTAGGGTATACCATAAAATATAGGGCAATGCTTTTGCAAGCTTTAATCCTGTCCTCTGTAAGAATCAGAAAAACAACCTTAATCTAGTGGAAGAAAGCCAAAGGGAAAACAACTCAAGGGTGTTCACTACACCTACCACTATTTGTTTATTTAGCTGCCAACTGAAAGTCAATTTGAAGTAGAGCATGGAAAGTAGAAAGTGGTTTCAGTGATTTATGGATATAAAAATTCTATAAAGGTATATATCCAAACAAAACTATACAATTTAAAAAAGGGAAATAGCATAGGACAGTGACTTTCATGTCTCCACTAAAATTTTAAATAAAAGATACTGCTAAGAAAAAGGTCTACATATAAATATACAAATAGCAATCATACATCAAGCCATGGCCATACAAGCCCATGTCATGAACTCCATTATTAGACTGGCATTCTGCTATGTCTAAACCCAAATTTAAAAAACTTCAAACATCATTAAAGAAAGAAGGGAAAATGACAAAATAACAAAACAAGAAACCCCAAGAAAATGAAATGCAGGAGTAGCAAGTTTTCGAGGGGAAAAGGACAAACTAAAGGCTTGAAACACTGTAATAAGTGGTGAATGGAGAAAGAGTGTATTGGGTAGTAAAGGCAGATTGAATATTGTAAGAAGAGGCAAGAAACTACTCCTTACAGAGTGACATAAATGTCTGTAAATGGGAGTCACCCCACATGGTCTAAAGCATGAAGTGAAGGTACACCTTTGTGTTTAATCAAAAACAATAGATAGAACCAACCATTAACATCTTTCTTGGCAAGAACCATCTTGGTCTTATTCTTGATAGAAATTTACACCACAAAACTCAGAATAACTCATGGGACTGAAGCTACAAACAACAGCTTTCATAAAGAAGCCATGTGGTAGGGTAATCAATTAGGCTTATCACCGACGAATATCTATCAAATTGTAAGCATTCAATGGCTTCTTACATGCCACTTTAATTCAAAATTGAAGTAAAGCAATGGCCCACCCTTTGTAATAAAACCCCTTTACACAAAACATGTGCGTTTAAAATCAGTTGCTCATAAAAGTAGCCATATAAACGAAGGGTACCTATATCTGGTGAGTCATTTTTTAGTAAAAAAATGCATAGGGAATAAAAGACACAGAAATTTTAACAGTGAAAATGACGTAAAAAAAATTAAAAACTTACTTTCTTGTTCATCAAAGTCAATGCTGGTTTCCCTCGTGTCTCTAGTCCAGCAAGGGAGTTTCTTCCCCATGATCATTCCTGTGCTGCTCATGTGAAGAAATTGAAAGAGAAAACTCTTCAGCAATCAAGAAAACACAAAATGGCACCATAATTGGAAGGTAATGCAGTGATTGTATTTTTATTCACTTTCAAGACTAGCTTGTGAATTAGGACAGGGAATAGTCATTCTGCCATAGATTACGGGACAGGGGCCACAATTGATTAGAATCTTTATAAGCCAATCTTTCTGCTGATATATATATATATACAGTAGCAAAATACTAATCAAGATTGCCATAAATGGATGAAGAAAAGTGAAAAGATTGAAACTTGAAATGAGAAAATATATGGAAATGCCGGATTTTGCGGTGGTAGATTAGAAAAAAAAACAAAAAACAAAAATTTAAAAGAATCTTTGACGTTGTGAAGCAGAGTTTTGTTCTTCCATTCTTTTTGTTTTCAGATGAGAGAGTCTTGTTATTTGTCATCTTCTGAATAGAACAGCCATCTTTTACTATGCACGAGAAATTAGTTGCTAGTGTAAAACAATAAATAATATATATATATATCTACATTACTTACCCACAGAGAAAACGCGAAGGGGGAACAAGAACTACTGCGTTTTTGTACCCTGAGAAGAACAGAGGTAAGGATTCTTGCTTATCAAAACCTTGGAATTTCAGGGGAAAAGGAAATGGAAATGTGAGATCAAGAATGTGAGAGAGGGTAAGAAACAGATGAATGGAGGAAGAAAGATCACAAAATATTAATAGTGGGAGCAATGTGGTTTTTGCATCAGAAGCTAAAGACAGGAAATGGAGAGAAGAGAGAGACAGGATTAGCGAAATAGGAGTGAGATGGAGACACAGAGAGTAATGGTGGGAAAGCTGTAAGGAAAAGTGGCTAATTCCAGATTTTAGGAGTGTTTGTCCAAACAAGTAAATGGGGTTTCTTTTAAACACCTAAAAAGCATACGATTATGCCTAATCACTGGAAAAAGGATTAAATTGAGTTGGTATTATCATCATTACATATTTACATTTACTGCTAGAGCTACATAGATTGGAGTTAACTATTTTCCCTCTAATTGTGGGTCTTACTGCTTTGAGCTGTTAATAATTTGAATGTGATAAAGAGCTAATTTAGGAGCCTCTTAATAATAGTTGCCTAAATCTATATCCACTGCTTTGATCAATTTTAAAATTTTGAATTGATTTAGTGTAGCCAAACGTCTAGGAAACTAGCAGTAGCTCATACTATTATTGATATACCTTTTCTAGTTTGATTAGTTTTTATGAAATATTAAATGACTCAACTCAACATTTATGAAATTAATTTATGACATTTTGTTTTTGTGGATGTGATTGTGCCCCATTATTCCAATTGTGAGAAATGTTCAAAGGTTTCTTCATTTTTATTGAATTTCTTGTCTCAATAAATAGTGCAATGATGGATGAATCAAATTTGGAGCCTTGTAATAATATCTATCAAGAACTTTCTAAAAAGGTGCGACTGTAGGACCAAACCATGAGATCGTATTAGTAAAAGGGCTTTCTGTAAAAACGACTTTTTGATCTGCTACATTCTGAATTTGCAAAAATACAACTCCTTCGGTCCCACTCCTTATGTTCACCTATTAATTATATTAATTAGTTATTTTAATTTATAATTATTTATTTTTCACTGATATATTTTTAATTACTTACTAATTATACTCTTCATAAATTCTCGTGTATATAGTAAAACATACTAAATATCCGATAGCGAGCGAATAGCAATGATGCTTATAATTGAATATATTTTTATTCTTTTCCTTTTTGACCAAACGAATGTTGGGATTTGGGGTAAAATATTTTAGCATTTTACCAAATTATTCTTGATTTGATTATAGCTAGACGCTGGTTAACTGACTGTTTGTGTGGGGGGTGGGTGGGTAGGAGAGGCATAAAGATATGTCCATAAAAAGTCATGAATCAAAAATTGAGTCTTTTTAAGTGAGGATACTAATTTAAACAATTTTTTGTTTTAAGTATGATATATATATATATATAGCCCCATAATCATACTATATTGAAATGTTACTGCATTTTAAATCCTGGATGGATATATAACAGCATCCCCAAGGTGTCTCATCTCCAGAGTCACCTAATAAATAATCATAAAAATATTGAACATACAGAAAATTTGAATTTTTGTTTTCATGTCTCATCACCACTGCTTTCAATAACAACAAGAGGGTTCTTGCATTTCAACTTCCTAACAGGCCTGTTTGCAACAGAACTACTGTCCTGCTCCTCACCTGAAAAGCCTTCTTCAACCTGATTGTTGTTGGCCTCATAATCATTCATTTCCTTAAGAATTTCCTCCCCATATTTCTCAGCTTTCAACTTCCCGATGATTCTCTCCAACTGAAACAACGGAATAAATGCACAATTAGATTTAATGTTGGTGCTTTCCTAATGTAAGAGATCACAAAGTATAAAGAGCTTTAGCCATATGGCAAGACAATGCCTGCGGTTTCGACCTAAACAAAGTATGAAAATATGTCTATAGTGACTGCAGTGCAGTCGGCATTTAGCATTATTGAGCAGCATGATGGTAGAAATCAAGCAATGATCACAATACACAACAAAAACTGTACCTCTTCCATGGATTTTGGCTTTTCTGCACTCAGTGCACTAATTTGCTGGGTGGATAATATTGAGTGAGGAAAAATCCCCCCATCGCGGGATGCAAGTTCCTTCCGCAGTTTGTCAAGCATGAATTCCAAACCGCTAGATCTGAGGCGCTTTCGAGTCTTTGAATTAGTTGTATTATTTTTCTGGCCACAAAGAACTTCAAGTTTAACCGCCTTCTTCCCTGCAAGCGACGAAATGACAATTGGCAACCACAACATTTTTATAAAAAAAATAGATTAAAGGTGTCTTCTAGGTTCGCTTGTGCCCAAGGTTAATGCACTGCAGAAAATAAATGCAGTGTCTTTAGTGTAAAGGAGTGTGGGTTTCAATTTGGTAATGAAGACATATGTCAAAGATTTTAAAGATTACAGTCAAGCATCAGAAAATCACAGGCAAGTAATATGTAGGTGGAAGATTTTAGTTATTGCCAAGGCGTAAATGGTTGTCGTAATAAACAGGTATCTACTAGTTCCACTGATTACAGATTTTAATAGCTGAAAAGATGAAGATCCAGAAGATTTGAACTAAAGAGTTTCAAGCATTCAATCGGCAAACTCACCGTACAATACTTGCTTTGCGAGAGGACCTGTTGTCACATAAGCATTTGTAGCATAAGCAGTATGCTGGAATTCTTCTTTCTGCACAAGAGGCGCAAGGCATCATGCACTAATAAAATATAAAGGGCATATATGCAAATACTTGTGCTCTGACAGACTATTGGCTGTCCTGAATCGTAGATAGAATACCACTGTCAGACAATAAGTCGAATGTGTATCATGATGTTTATTAAGATATCCAGAAGGGAATTGGTGCAAACAAACAAGGTAGCCACTATATAAAAGAAGAAAACAAGTAATTGCTGAAATTTCAAAGACGAACCAGAATGCGATCCACCACAAGCTGTACAACAATAAGTTCCAAATCCTCCTTTTTAAGCTCAGGGTCTGTGCATTCAAGAAATCTATGATTAAAAAGAGAGCAGTGCAGACGGGGTTTTCCAAATCCTCCTTTTTCTAGACATCACCCCACAGAAGTTGGACATTCAAAGGAAAGAAAGATGCATGGATGATGATGTTTTGCAGATTTGAAACAAAACAACAACCAAAACTAGATGTGAGAAATAAGCACATATGACATCTCTTAACTGTGAGAACAAAATAGTTTCAAAATCTTGTAAGAATCCATCTGATTTGAAGAAATTGAAGATCAATAACAACTTTGAATTTATATATATATACAGCTCTGAAATCAGATAGTTGAATATTGCTGTGTAAACAGCTATGATTACTTTTTTGTATTGCAAAATTTCCTAAGGCACAAAAAAAAGGTATACACCGACACAAATAACACAGAATTTGCATTGCTAGCACAATTTATTTCGGAATGGTAGAGGAGACATTTAAAGGGAATGGCATAGCATATCAAAAGTTTTGAGCAGGAACACTCACCCACACCCTTGTTCCTGACCTTTAACTTGTCAACTAACTGCAACATCGTTACTCTTTGGTCATTTTCTTGAATTTCTAGCAGCAACGATACAATGGATTTCGCATGAGCTGCATTAAGATAATCAGAACATTATTTCAATCCCATCTACGCCAACACTACATAACTCCATGATATGCATACAACAAGAAACAAAACCTCAAAAACTACAGGACTACTGCACCAATCAAATGCTAAAAGAGAGAAGGTGATGCAGGTACTGGTGCAACTTCAAACAAATAATAATGTTTCATTTTCCAATAGGATTATCAATTGGTTCCCACATGGCTGTGCTCAATCACTCTCTTGGCTTTTTGGTAATGAAGTCAGGTTCCCTATATTCTACAAATATGTCCCAGTTTAGAAATTCTTCCTACATAATATATAACCCTTTTTTTGAGTAAATTGTACTTAAACGTACCAGATACATCCAATTCCTTGATCTCATTGTAGGAGGCACAGTTATCACACATCCCTAAAAAACAAGGAATACAAGCTTAGTTAGGCTTTGAAGAAGAAGTTATAAGATACAAGTAGTATCCAGTAACAAGTTGTACCATTGCAATCTTGTAGAGGTTCAGCAAAATGCCTAAAGAAAGCTGCTCTCCGGCATTTCTTTTTAGACTAAATCAAAGAGTGAAAACTAGTCAACATTAGTGACATATGCTCATTTGTACATAAAATTTATTATTATAGAAAATAAACACAGAAATCCATGCATATATATACACACGGCATACCAGGCAATACTGCACAATGTCATAAAGATTTTGCAACCCTGAATTTTCATAGAAGACCATTGAGCTCTGCAGAAAAAATAAAAAATAAACTATTGACAACAGAGGTAGCAAATAATGGAAACAAATGAAAAATAGAAATTAATAATTAACCAGCTAATTACCTGTCTAGTAACATCAGCTGGTCTAAAGAATAGCAAGCATTCAGAAGGAAGCCCATCTCTTCCAGCTCGTCCACTCTCCTAAAAAATGAGAGATTACAACAAGACTTACAAATGAAAGAGTATTCTGCTTAGGAAACAACAAACCTGGTAATATGTTTCCATTGATTTGCTTAGACTGTGGTGAACAACAAACCTGACTACAACCAATAATCATTATCACTCATAATAATGCATCTATGAAAATCCAACACATCCAGACATTCTTAGATCGATGAAATTATGCCCATGAGGAACTTTAACACAACAAACTCAATTAATTTAATATTTTTTTCAATAGATAATGGACTGTTTTTTTACCTAGAACTATCAAGAAACTTTCATATCAATAGGAGTAAGACTCTTGAGCTCTGAGATATGAACAGTTTCTTTCTTTCCAATTTAATCGATAAAAAGCCAAATTCAAGAAATCTTTTATGTGTGTTTCTTTTGGTGTCACTGAAAGGACATATTCAGGAACCACAGTGTTTATTTACTGGTACATAACATAACAGAAGTTATGTTTCCAAAGCATAGTATCAGAACAAAGTGACTGAAAGTTACCATCTGGCTTGTTGATCCCCATTCCAAATGCCACCTGCAGCAGAATAAGCTTCTCTCATGACAACTTGAATTCATTACATTCAAGTACCAAATTCTCTAAAGCATACCGTGCCAACAATGACTTGCAATTGGCCATTACTCCACCTACAAGGCTACAATATATCAAACATTTGATAACACTCACAAATTGATATGTATCATTGTATTGTATTTAAAATAATCACTCTTGCCAAATGCTGCTAATCATCAATCTCCACAAAACAGTTAACTATCCCAAAAACGTAGAACACTGTAATACGATAATATGCGTGTGCGCATCTAAATAGTATCATAATATATCCATACAAGATGATATATACTTTATTAAGCTTGAGAAACCTTAGTGTACTGCACATATAATACATAACACAATGAATCAATGACTAAGATAAAGCAATGTAATGTCCAAAAGCAAAGGTATATTTCAATCCAACTCACTCAATAAAATATCCTTATAAGAGACTCTAAACTCTAAACACTAAAGGGGGTCATTCATTCTCAACATCAGATTAGTACGTAGCCACTCCTAGTTTGACCTCTTAAAATATTAAGATTAGATTCTTAACTTGTATTCCCAATTGAACTATCAAATGTCTTCAATGTGAGACTACAAACGTGTTCATAATTCGAGAGTTCAAAGACCTAGCAGCTGAGTCGGTCCTCTTGCAATCAATAGGACTGCCATGTATGTTATCGCATGTATAAAGTCTTAAAATATCTTTTCGCATGAAGAAAACAAATTGCAAACTTGTACCTCGTATGAACTTTCTCGCGTGCATGGGTGTGCATATCTGCATGATAAAAATCAGCTGAAATTCCTCTGTCTCGCAATTCTTTTGCAACCTACAATTATTTGGTTTATCTACAATCAATGGGGCATAAATCAAGAGCCAACTAACCTTGCAAAGCCATACAAAAATAACGCCATGAATCTGTCAAACTCAACCCAAATTGTTGGGCATGTTTTGAAAGTCTTAAAGCATGAAACTTAAATATAGTCCATGCAGAGCTATGCGAACACTTTCAATTCAAGCCCCTCTATCCCACACAAATCTTTGTTCTTTGGAAAAAGATGATGATGAAGCTTCTTAGCAAGGTGAGTCGAGAGAATAAAAGATTCAGACAAGGCCATTATTGGGCAACAAGAGAATATATACCTGTTCACATTCTTTTCTAGAAAAGCAATATAGTATCCCAGATTCATTGTTTGGATATGATGTTTGTATGTATTCAGCTATTCCATCAATTACTGTCTTTCCAACGGAAGATTTTTCACGTACCTACATATTTCATTACATCAGGGCTAGGCAGAATTTTGTTAATAAAAATAGAAAGGAAATAGAGATAACTATACCATGTAAAAGAGATTGGGTCTGTTTACAGAGGTGACAAATTTCACACATCTTGGAATGCGAAGCATATCCATCAGATCATCCTGCACTTTCTTTGTAGCAGTGGCCTATAACAGAAAATTGTGAGAAATTGATGAGATTAATGTGATACATAACTATATACAGAAAGAGTCATAACGTACTCGATCAAAGTGAGGTGGGCTAAACAGATAAGATGAACTGAATAACAAAATGACATACAGTTAATGCAACCACTGGCACACCAGGAAACTGTGTTTTTAAGATACCAAGGTTTCGGTAGTCTGGACGAAAATCATGGCCCCACTGACTGCAACAATGTGCCTCCTGGAAATTAGTTAAAAATATATGAAAGAAGTTAATACCATCTTGTAGATATTTGATGAAATCATAACAACTCAACATTAACGGAGACCGTGAAATGGCACAAAGTGATACATCCACCTCAACGTGGATTAAAATTGAAGGGAAGGGAAAGAAAAGAAAAATCAAAAGCTACAACTCAGTATGTAGAATCATTTGGTGGAATAGACACAGCATATTTCACAATTTTAGCCACCCCGAGCTCCAATCTAGCATGGGTGCACAAACCAAAAGCAACAACCAAAAAGGGAATGATAAAGTATGCACTTCGAACCACATGAAAGTAGTGTGAGAAACCAAAAGTCCAAATAAAATGCCTCCATCACTCACATCAATAGAAATCAAAGAGAGACGGCCAGCGTGATGGCATTTTTCCAATTTTGACATAAATCTCTTGCTCTTTGATATCTTTTCTGGTGTGACGTATAATATTTTTAAATCTCCTTCCCCCTTTTCCAAACCTTTGTATATGAACTTCTCATCGTCCTTGTTTGTTGTTGATGTCAACATGAATGCTCTGATACCTAAAGCAGCCAAACCCATAACCTGAACAAATTAGTCACAATCAGGATTTGACTACATCATCACTAACAAAAATTGGTATTTATCCAACAATAACCTGATCCTGAATAAGGGATAGCAAAGGACTAATAACTAGAGCTACGCCGTTTTTAAGGAGGGCAGGAAGTTGATAACACAGGCTCTTGCCTCCTCCGGCAGCCATAATTACTAAAACATCCCTCCCTGCCAAGATTGCATTTATGATCTGTTCAGAGGAAACAGATACTACAATGATCATACAAAGTAAAAACATAGCCTTAATGAATTTAAATTATCCAAATGACTGCAAAAAAAAGTGCATATGCTTAGGTTAGTTAGTTAGGTTCAGCTGACTAACCTCTCTCTGATTTGCACGATATGAAGATATGCCGAAAACATTAAACCTAACATCATCTGCTTCTGAGTCCCATTCAAAGGATCCTGTCCAATCCTCCATGGAAACAGAAGCTTCCCCTTCTTCTTGGCTTCTAGAAGATTCATCATGTTCGAGGAGTGCCTTGAGCTCCGACTGCCTCGCGTATAGCTTCTCTTGCTGATCAAGCAGCGTCTTTATTTGCTCTGTTGACAGAAACAACAAATGAAATCATTAGGAAATAATGTAAAATACAGCTATTGAACTTGAAGAGCTTCGAAATGTATCAGCATTTCCCCTAAGCACTAAACGCAGATTTCTGAGGAACATTTCACAAAGTTTCAACACTGTGAAGAAAGATGAGGAAAAATCAGAAAAGGAAAATAAAATACCTTGAACATCCTGAAGCTCCATTTCAACGCCGAGAAGCTGCGTCAAAATTTCTTCCGTTCTCCCCATGCTTCCTTCCGATGTCGAGAATGGCAAAACCAGCGGAGAACGGGAGAAGGGGAATCACGCACTCGTACCTATACCTCCCTCTGTCAAAAATTTGTAGCACTGAAAATCGAAATGGGCCTTAAAAGAAGATTGGATATTGCGCCTTAGCAAATGGGCTTAAAAGCCCAAATAATTGGGAGCAATAACAGGTTAACAATATCCAATTATATAAGAATGGGCTTAATATCAAACCATGCCCAAGAACAACGATTGTACTGTCAACCGCTTTCTTGATATTTTGTGGTATTTTTAAAAATTATTATATTTAAATAATACTCATACTAAATATTAGAAAATAAAATAAATTGAATGTATTAATAATTGTATTATATTTATAAATAAAAAAAATTTTAAATTTGTGAGTTAAAGAGTGTATTAGAAATTTTTATTCTAAATAGAATTTTTTTTTTTTTTTTTATAGATGTGAACAGACTTATTATTGTTTGAGTTTTTAGTTTAATTTTGAACATGTAAATTTTAATTTTAATAATTATTTAATATGATAGAAATAAATATAAATAATCATATTTTTGATATAATATATATATATAAAGTATTTAGTTTAATAAAATAAAATAAAAATAATTAAACATGGAAAAATTCCTAAAAATACTCAAACAAACACAACAAATATTTGTTTCTATTTTGGGTCATGTTTATCCACCTCCTTCCTTCCCATCTTTTCCTCTTGCGTGCTTCACGATGTAATAACTAATTATTGGAGTAAGGTCTGTTGCAATACTCCTGATGCAGGAGAAGAAGACTGCCTTCCTTCAACTTGCCTCATTTAGAAAGTTATTGCACTGTTTAGCAAAAGCACCATGTCCGTGTATGTATATTTATAGCCTTATTTACTAGAGCCTTATCTGTATGTGTAGTCTTGCCATCTTGTCTGTGGGGTAGAAAAAAAGGGTTGTTTAGGTTTGTTAATTTAATTTTTTTTTTACATAATTTTATATATATATATATATATTTTTTATTATCCATAAAAATTAATAATCTCTCCGTCCATAAGTAAATATCCACTTGCTTTGAAATATAAATGACTAAAATAATCTTATTAATATGTGTTGTAAAGGTAATTAATATATTTTAAGTTGTAAAGGTATTTGTAATGTTAGGGGATAGTACAGTTACTAAAAAAGAAATTAATAGAATGACTAAAATGAAAAAATAGATACTTTGTTATGGGACGGACAGAGTATTCAATATCAAATACTTCCTCCTTCCCGCAAGAAAAGCACCGTTTGTTTTTTGCACATATATTTTTCAATATTAGTATTATATTAGTTTGTAGTAAAAAAGACGAAAATGCTATGATTGTATTTATATAATATATTGTAAATTGTAATGGTATTTATTATGTTATATATATATATAGTACAATTACCTTATTGGACGGATAAAAATATAAAATAATATCATTCTTGTGAGACTGATGGAATATTATTTTTTATATTACCATCCATTCTTTATAACCCCAAATTAAAAATATAAATAAACCCAACCCAACCAAATTCATATAATTAAATAATTGGTGTGGGCCATAAAATGGAAAAGCAAAATCTTGGATTTTACTTTGCAAGTTGCAGCATGGCCACTGCAAAAATATAAATAAATAAGATAATACAACATTAATTTGGACCACACACCACATCCACATGTATATATGCATTCATATGACCGTTTCATCTGTCATTGTCTCCTTCTACAATCTACACATACATACATACATACATACATACATAATTATAATTAAATAATCCATATACTTTTAATACATTGAATTGGGCGAATAAATTCATTCAACATACAGCTTCTTATAGGTTATAAATTACATGTATATATATATATTTATTTAACTAAAATATTAATCAATTATAATTAAAAATAAAAATAAAATAGAATATAGAGAAGGTATAGAGTATTGAGGTGAAGTAAATGAGTTGTGGGCCACACGTGACGGCCCTTATTAAATAACCAAAGGCCACGAATCTCGGAACACGACAAAAAAACCTTTTTCGCTACCTTACACGTGTCAACCATTTAGCTTTCCTTATCCTTTTTCCCATTGATTATAATAGCTAACCACATGTATTAAATATCTAAACTTTTTATGTATTTAATAAAATCATTATTAGCTAAATTTAATTAAAAAAATATTATAATGCCCAAAAACTCAGAAAACATATCCTTGATTTTTATTTATTTGTGGTCACACCCCAATTTTATTTTCAAAAGTTTTTTCTCTGTTGCATTAATTGCGGGCGGCTCCTCTTGACTTTTTTAATACTGGATTGCAATTCTAAAGGTTTGAAGCGGGGATAAAATAATAATAGCAAAAATATTAGGGGGGGCTATGCAAATGCAAGTTGTTAATAGCGTGTGAGCTGCAAAATGCGACTTTTAAGCATGGATCTTCCAAGACATTTTTGGCTCGTACATCTTTTTACATTTATTATTCTGAGCGGATCTACCCATTTGTCCCACAATTTAATGCTCAAGAGTCTGAGCCAACTGTATCTGTTCATATCTATTTTTTCTGCAATTACCATATTGTCCCAACGCTATCGTTTATCTTTCTCTTAGGATGTGTTTGGTATATAAAAATGAGATCAGATAAATAAAAATTATTTCTCTTATTTATTTGAGTTAGAAAAATGAAACTTGAGAAATATATCATTTTTATTTCTCTATTTTCATTTCTCTTCTATATGCACGAAAGAAATGACAGTATATATATTTTTATTTTTTTAAATCTTTTTTGTATTATCTAATTTATATATATATATTAATATATTATTTTAATTTTACAAAAATTAAATTAAATTTATCGTTAAAATATTTAAGTTTTACGATTTTTTAAGAAATTATACTAAAATATAAAACATCTTATATAATTTATAATTTTTTTTTTAAAAAAAAGGTCATCAAAAATACTTTTCATGAATTTTCATTCTTTAAAACTTTTTTTATTCGGTTAATCATTTATTCTTGATCCATTCGTGTATAACTGCATTTTTTTATATATTTCTTAATTGAATTCTTTATTTTAACAAACAAGAGAATTAATTGTCATTCTCTACTCAATTTCATTTATCTCCAATTTCATTCTCTATTTTAATTTGTCTGCAATTTCATTCTTAGCACCAAACGACACCTTATATTAGTTGGGATGGGCGCAGATGTCTCGTGGGCAAAATGGGAAAAGGCAAATGTATGTGGAGTTGGTGCAAGGATTTGTTTGGCTGAAATTTCATATATATATTACACACACTATTGAAAAGCACATACTGTCAATATATATTTTTAACTAACAAAACACATATTCATTAAGTTATAAGTGATGACAATTATATTATATATATATATATATATTTTATGACGCGAGAATCCGTAACTGCTACTTGAAAGTACATAGTGAATAAATTTTCCGCAGAACCTAATACTCTAGTATATATTTTTGTTTTATTAACATATGATATATACTGAATTAATAATTGTATGTACGGTATAAACTATGGTTAATATATTGATGGTTCATTTGTTGTATTTGTATACAGTATATAATGTCATCAAATGTAAGGTGATCACATTATTGAATATTTTTATTAAAAGAGTTTATACAAAGCCTATATTTTAAATGAAACGAAATAGGTCAACTTTTTGGTTAGTAAACGCTGACTTTACTCACTTCGGCAATTTGGCGTTTTCAGTGGCCATATTAATTTGCATGTAAATGAATAAAATTCTTTTAGGGGGGCTAACTTGATATTTCTGTAATACGAGGGGCTGTTGAAAAATATATGTTTTCATATTTAATTAATTCCACAAAAGTATATGAAATTAGTTCTCAGCCCCAACTGTAGCTTTAAAGAATCTGAGAAGCCATGGATTCCCACTCTCTTCCTCACGTTTCCAATGAGCAATTCCACCGCCATAGCTCTCTATACAGGTTCTGCTGCCACCACCGCCACCGCCGCCGCAGATTCTAAATATAGAACTCTGAAGCGCTGCCAGTGCATTCACCCAGACTGCCATGGTTTGCTCCCCGGACTCCCCGAGGAAATAGCGCAGCTCTGCCTGTCTCTAGTTCCGGCTTCCACTCTATTCGCCGTCTGCCATTCATGGCGCCGCCTCATCTACTCGCCGGAGTTTCCGCCATTTCTGTCGATCTACGCTCTCTTCCTTCCGGGGGAAACTCTACCAGATCTCTCGAATTCGATCCAATTCTCGTCCTTCGATCCAATTTCTCATAAATGGGAACCGCTTCCGAATCCGCCGTCGGATCCTCCTCTCTGCCTCCTCTACCGACATCCTTCCTTCATATCGCGCAAGTTGCCGATCCAATCGGTGACAGTTTCCGGTAATCTCGTTCTGCTTGCAGCCACCGCCGATCAGTTCATCCCCGCCCTATCCAGACCGTTGATTTTCAATTCTCTATTGCAGAAGTGGACCTACGGTCCAGATTTCTCCGCGCCGCGCCGATGGTGCGCCGCCGGCGCTTCCGGCGGAGCACTGTACATAGCGAGCGGAATCGGCTCTCAGTACGACAACGACGTCGCAAGGTCGGTTGAAAAGTGGAACCCTAACAACAACACTGCTCAATCTCACCACCGGAAATGGCGATGGGAGAAAAAAGCGAGGCTAAGAGATGCGAAATTCAGCCGCGAAGCGATCGAGGCGGTCGGATGGAAGGGGAAACTGTGTATGGTGAACGTGAAAGGCGACGCCGCCAAGGAAGGAGCAATCTACGACGTCGAGCGCGACGTGTGGGAGGATATGCCGGAGGGTATGCTGGCCGGTTGGAGAGGTCCGGCGGCGGCGATGGAGGAGGATACAATATACGTGGTGGACGAATCCAGAGGCTCGCTGAAGAAATACGATCACGTGAGGGACACGTGGGTGGAAGTATTGGAGAACGAGATACTTAAAGGTGCGCAGCAGGCTGCGGCCGGCGGCGGAAGACTGTGCGTATTGTGTGCCGACGGCGTCCATATCGCGGTGGTGGATGTGGCGGCGGAAGATCCTCCGGCGAGGTTGTGGACGGTGGAATCGCCGCCGGGGGTTCAGGCGGTGGGGATTCACATACTCCCCAGATTAAGCCGCCCCAAATTTTAATTAATTAATTTACTCTCATTTCCGGTTACTATATATAAATATTTTTATATTTCGTAAAAGTACAATTTTGTTTCATCACTATTCTTTATTTGATATATATTTGCGTGTGTATGATTGCCTGTTTGTTTGTTTGTTTTATTTTATTTTAATTTTTATTAGTTTATGCTTCATAGGAGTTAAAAGCCAGTAGGTTTTGGAGAGTTCTGATCTCCAGATTCATAAAAATAAAATAAAATAATACAAAGGTTCATGCATTAACAAAATAAAATAACATAAAAAGAAAACCAGGGTTTAGTTAGTTTATCATATCACTACTAATTTTCTGAAAATTTATATATATATATATATATTTCATTTTATTATTTTTTTTCTGATTGATATATAAGAGTGAACTATATTAATATTTATTTATAGATTTATATTTTTATCTAACATTGCTTTCAATAATAATATAAAAATGGGGCTAATTTTATTGACAGATGATTAACAGTGTTTCTGTCCAACTTGTTATTCTGGACTTGCATAAAATGGTTTTCTGTACTGTATATTTTGCTTTGTATCCTAATCATTTTAAGAGTTTATCAGTGCTGTTATTTCCACAGAAAAAGAAAAAAAGAACAAATTTTAAACATAACTGTCCATCAGGTAGCTTATTTCTGTTCAGCAAAATCATTCATATGACCACAAACCAGGTTGTAATGATAACATAGCTGTTTCTTGACATGTGAGAATCATGTGACAAATTCTTAGTCAAGTTGGAATATCGTCTCTCTTCTTTCTCATACATAGATCATAAGTACTTGTATATATACATACATCATAACTACTTATATGTATATATATACCCTCTTTACTATAATAAAGTATTTAATTTTTAATTTTAGTATGTCTATAATAAAATATTTATTTATTTTTAGTAACTGTACTCTGCATTATGTACCTAACGTTACAAATATTCATGCAACTTATAAATCTTTATATCATATATATATATACTAATAAGGTATTTTAGTCATTTCTACTTTATTCCTACTATAATATTGATATTTCTAAACATGCCTACAGAAAACAAATAAATATTTACTTATAGGACTGAGGAGTATATAGATTTTTGTTTACATAACCAGTGTTCATTCATTTAATATTATTTTTTTTTAAAAAAAAAACAGTATATCAAATATACATACATATATATATATTTTTACAAAAATATTAAAATCATATACTACCTTTGTTTAGGAAGAAAAGAGATTTTATTTTTTGCACGTAGAATTTTTTAATATAATATTATATTGATTTATAATAAAAAAAGACAAAAATGTTTATATAAAATTATATGATATAAAAATAAAGATATTTGTGTAATATATTGAAAATTGCACGATTATGTTAGATAAATATATAATTACTAAATAAAAAAAAATGATATAATTATTTAAGGACAAAACATAAATAAAAAATATAATTACTAAATAAAAATGTTGATATGACATAAATGAAAAATGCAGGGAGAGAGTATTAAATAAAATTTCAAAAATCTTAAAAAAATCTCTTGGCACCAACAACATGTAAGTATTAAGGGCATCTCAAATGGGGTTGCATTTTTGTACACAACCTCATAGATGGAGTTAATGCCGTCTAATCCAGCGCCAATCTTAGCTTATTTTTTTTTTAAATTTTTTTGTATATTATTTTTTTATTAATTTTTTTTTAAAAAATAATATTAATTGTAGAGATATTTGAATAATATTTTTTTTTTAAAAAAAAATAGAATTATAAGATAGAATAAAATTAAAGCTGGATAAACAGAAATTCTGTGTTAGAGATGACATAAGTAAGAGTAACAGAAATGGAAAAGGAGGGAAGTGGAATAAATTCACACATATACCAAAAATCCCACATCGATTGGCACGTGAGTGGCGTCGGTCGTATGTGCGGAATGTCGCGTTCACACGTGCCATCCATCTTCTCCCTAATTGGTTTACCTCTTCCTTTAGTCCAACTGTATACTTGTGTTTTTATTCGGACCTCTGCTACACTTTCTCCCTTCCTCGTTTTCTCACTTCTCTCTCTCTCTCTAAACCTCTGAAGCCCAGCGCCCCACTCCATTTCCATTCTCCTCTGCGCGCGCAAGGGTACATGCATAGATATGTGCAATTGCTTAGGGAAAAAGAGGGTGGGTTGGGGCCTTTAATTTTTTGCTGCCATTACACAGCTCTACAGCCCAGTTGTCAATTTCGGTGCGTACGTTCCTTGTTACTTATTCTTTTGAAGCTGAGATTAAGCTGCACGGATCAAATCTTCGGCTGGGGCTGCTGCCATTAGGTATTTCATTTGTTTATTGCTAATATTATTGTTTTGGTTGGGTTAGTGAAAATCGAGATTGGCCACATTCTTCGTTTGATCGTCTTGTGGCTGGATAGTAGGCTAGAACTATTGGATACTTTAGAGACTGGCGAATTTAGATATGGCTGATGGGAAGAATGATCGATGTTTTTACCTGTGCTTTGAGTGCTCTGTGGTTAGATGTGGCTTTTGGTTGTGCAGCTATTAATTGTAATATCGGGGAAGTATTGATGCAATTAAACTGGCTTGGGGAAGCAACCGTAGGTTGAGTAGTTAATCATCAAGGGGTTTGTTCTTGTGTAACTTGGTGCCTCCTTTCGCTAGCTGTAATTTGTTGCTGCTAGTTCTAGTACTGCTATATGTTTGTTTAGAGATGAGGGGCCTGGTCGAGGGGGTGGGGGAACTACGCTATGAACAGTGACATGTGCTGACTCTGGTGATGAGTGCTAATTTATGCGATGCTATTTTCATGACAGTTCATGTGACCAATTTAATTTGTATGGTATTTGTTTTTCTCTCTGCATAAATGATCAAATAACAAATTAAACTTATTTTGCAGGTGCTACTTTCTCTGATTCTTTCAGGGGCATCTCTATGTCACACAAAAATCTATTGTGTCTGTTGCATGAATGTACTGATTCACACTTCTGATGATTTGCATTGATCTTATTATGCTTGACTTGAGTCACAATGGGCAGCCTCACTGTGACTTTGCAACACTGGCTTTTATGCATCCTATTGATTCACACACTAGCAAATGGGAACGAAGCTCTTAGTCCTGATGGTATGCTGCCTTTTAAATTCAATTTCTGTTGGTACATCACAGTCACTAAATATAATAGCTTACAAGGAAAGAGCACTCTAATGGTTTAAGGGATTCAATTAGTTATTTGTAAATATAATCTAAGTAAAGCTATAGATGTGAGTCTGCATCTCATCTCAAAATGCTATATTGACAAAACCTTGCTGTGAATAAATTTTGATTGATTATTTTGTAGCCCTGTGACTTTTTGAGAGGTCAGATTCTGCTATTGAGAATGATATGTCTAATCTATTCAAGATTGGAAAAAGAAGGCCAAATTAATATGTTGTACATGTTTTTAAAGAGTTCTTATTCTTCCTCTTGATCTGCAGGTCAAGCCCTTGTGAATTTTAGGACTGCCATCATAAACTCAGATAATGTTCTTCTTCAGTGGAGACCAGAGGATGCAGATCCATGTGGATGGAAAGGGGTGACATGTGATATCAAGTCAAAAAGAGTGACAGCCCTGTAAGTTCTCAGATTCTTCAGTTGTCTTATTGTTGTCCACGAAATGTCCTTTCATGAGACAATTTTATACTTTTGTACTATATTTTCTGTTGAGAAAAACATCACTCATATCGGAGTTATCATCAATCTTTCTAGTTGTTGGGTCATTAGTTATTTTGATCACATGTATATCTTTATTATATGGCGGTGCGTGAATCCCACTTCAAGGTTGTTGTTTGTTTCATTTGTGATTTTCACCATCACCCTTTTTCTGATTGCTAAACTCCAGGCTCGATGCTTTGAGTATATGAAAGTGGATATGAAATTCATTGTAATTTTACCTAGGGATGATTAGTATTCCTTGGCTGCAGGAGCCTTCCGAACCACAAGTTGAGTGGACCTATATCATCTGATATTGGAAAGCTAGAAAATCTGCAATATCTGTATGTGCCCATTGCTGTTGCTGCTATCTCTTTTCAAATTCTGAAATCTTAACTGTATTTACTGATAAAGAGTTTAACTATTGTGTTAGTGCTCTTCATGATAACAATTTCTATGGGGAAATCCCTCCAGAAATCGGGAACTGTACACAGTTACAATCATTGTAAGTTAGTATCATGCTCTGTGAAGATCTGTATCAATTCTCAATGCTCACAAGCTTATTTTTTCTAATTTAAAATTCTGCTGATATGATTTTAAATGGTTTGATTTTGTCTATGAGGTGTTTATGTTCATTGTAAACCATCTTTTCTTTTATGTGACAAGAATTAATGCATTTTCTATGGAGCAGAATAAACTTTTATTTTTTAAACTTGTTTACTTGCCTTGCAATGTGGCAAATTATAGTGATTATATGTTAGCACACAATTTTTACTACTTACTGCAAAAATTTTGCATCTGCATCATTGTTTACTCAATGTTTCTGTTGCTGTTGCTGTTAGTGGTGATATCATTAGTATTATTCTTTATATATGCGTATGATGTTCTTTTAGCATCAATCGTGATTTCATATTTTTATTTCACACAGATTTTTGCAGGGAAACTACTTAAGTGGATTGATTCCAAGCGAATTGGGAAAACTTTCTCAGCTGGAAAATCTGTGAGTAAATATATTCATAGCTTTACTTGAATTACCGAGTCTCATCTCTATTTTGGAGTCATATTGTGGTTGAGATCCTCATTGGGGCAAAATATTTGTTTCCCAATTGTTTAGTGCACAAGAAAAAGATTTTTAGCTATTATTTCTCTACTACTCCCAAAAGAACGGACTATATATATGCTACATGAAAAGCTTCAGTACTGCCCCACTAGTAAGATCTGAAACTGGATTTAACATTATAGAACCTTTGCACTTCTAAGAAAGCTTGATAGCTTGTTTAAAAGAATCTATATCCATTATGTGTATAATATCACAAAGAAATTTGTATTATGCAGTCCATGATTCATATGGTATTTTTTTGAACTAATGTTTGATAATATTCTGTTGTAATTCTGATAAGAAGTGTTATAAATTCATTTTTAACTAACTCTCTTTTTATGTAATAGGATCCAGTGATTATCTTCAATTTATCTTATTTGATGGTTTTGTATTTTAGACTCTTCAATCCACATTAAGTGAAATATTGAATCCTCTCTAAGTTCACATATTATCCTGCTCTAAATTTTTCAGAGATCTTTCAAGCAACTCCCTCAGTGGAAGCATTCCTGCTTCACTTGGAAAATTGAGCAAGCTTTCAAGTTTGTGAGTGATACAATTAATTGTAAGTTGCATAATCGTGCAATTTTTTGTTTCCCCTAATCAAGTGCCTTTATTGATGTTTGAAGAAATGTATCAACAAATTTTCTGGTGGGACCTATACCAGCTGATGGTGTACTTGCCAACTTCCAAAATGATTCGTAAGTGATCTATTCTGTTAATTGCTTATGTCTTCGGTGGGTCTGAAGTTCTTTCTGGTTTTAATTTTTTATTCTTTTCCCATTTTTTAATGCTGTGGCTATGAACTAGTTGCATCCATTTACTTATGGAGAAATTATTTTAGTTGTTTTTACAGTGAGAATAATTGAAATTATTTTAGTTGTTTTTACAGTGAGAAATCTATTCTGTTAATTGCTTATGTCTTCGGTGGGTCTGAAGTTCTTTCTGGTTTTAATTTTTTTTTTCTTTTCCCTTTTTTTAAGCTGTGGCTATGAACTAGTTGCATCCATTTACTTATGGAGAAATTATTTTAGTTGTTTTTACAGTGAGAATAATTGGAACTTGGAGACCATGTAGAAAACCTGAACAGAAAGTATGGGTGTGATATTGTGATTTCAATAGTGATAGAAAATTGGAGCAGAGCCCAATTTTATGCATTATTCACTCCATTATGTTTTGTATATGTTCCTTTGTCTATCCTGAAAGAATCTGTTAGATTTTCATTCTGTAAACTTCTCATGTGAGAAGTTTACAAAACAGCAAAAACCCACACAACCAAAATTTATATTTGTATGAGATCAGGGAATTTTGGGGGGTTTTGATTGCCCATCGAATAACTTGCAGCATCCTCTGCAGAAATTGCCTATGCTCATTCTTGGGATTGCTATATGTGTGTGTATTTCGAAAGGAACCTCTTTGGTGTCTTGCAGGGTTTTGCCATTGTTATCTTACATTGGGTTTGTTGTGCTCCATGCTCCTCTTAGCAGTTTTGTTGGCAACCGGGAATTATGTGGCAAGCAACTACAGGTTTGCACGAGCAACAGTAGTGGTTCACCGCCAAATTCCCAGACTATAAATCCAGGTAAAGCATTTCATTCTTATTCATATGGCCTTATATAAATCAGTTTAATCACATTGAGGATTTTACTAAGCTAAAAAGTAAGGAGAATTTGATTTAATCTGTTGCCTTAATTAAATCTAACAAATTTATTTTTGGCTGTATGAATTTATCTAATCAACTTCTGTAATCTTCTTATTTCATCCTCTCCAATACACCATTGTCTTGGTGGTTTTTTTCAGCCCTAGCTCAGTCCAAGAAGAAATACTCAGAGAAGCTTCTTGTAAGTACAGTAGCCACTGTGGGTGCTTTGCTTCTGGTTGCTCTCATGTGTTTTTGGGGATGTTACCTGTATAAGAGGCTTGGTAAAAATGATGGAAAAGGTCTTGCAGCTGATGTTAGTGGAGGTGGGATTCTGATGCAAATGCATGAAAAATCATATTTGCTGTTTCTTCATTCTCTCTCTCTATATATTTTCTGGGGGAAATGTTTTGAGTTTTTTCCTTTACCATTTTCTTATGAAATTATTGAACCTGATTTTACTTTTTGATTTTGCTTTAGGAGCTTCGATTGTAATATTTCATGGAGACCTGCCTTACTCTTCAAAGGATATCATAAAGAAATTGGAGAATTTGAATGAAGAGCATGTAATTGGAGTGGGGGGTTTTGGAACAGTGTACAAACTTGCAATGGATGATGGCAATATATTTGCCTTGAAAAGAATTATGAAAGTAAATGAGGGGTTTGATCGCTGTTTTGAAAGGGAGCTTGAAATTCTTGGAAGCATAAAACACAGATATCTGGTGAACCTTCGAGGATATTGCAATGCTCCTACGTCCAAGTTGTTACTATATGATTTTCTAGCAGGAGGCAGTGTCGATGAAGCTCTTCACGGTTTGGAATCCTTTCCTTATTTTAATATTTACCTTTTTGTACCTATTGAACTGTATATATTTGTATATAAGTTTTATAACGATCAATGTAGCTTGTATTTCTCACATCTCTTTTCAGAAGTTTCAGAGTAGCATTGGGGATGGATGGCTAGGAGGGATTTCGATAACCTATAGATTTTGACCTTCGATTGCTCAACATTTTTCATATTCATTAGTACATTACCTTCTTAATAACCTTTGAAATCTATTTGATGTGAATGTGTTGGCACTATAGAATTTTCCAAGAGTTTATTTTTTCCATGTTTAAATAGTTTGTCCAAACATCTTCGGACACGAAGTACTAGTTAAGCAGCTTTATGGTTTCTAAATGCTGAGTCTTAAGACAGTATACTTCCAAACATCATGAATGTTCCACACTTGTTTTGTCTTTAATATTAGGATATTTTGTGATTGAAAATTTTTAAGATTCTTTTGGTATGTGATCAATTTGTGCTAGGATCACAACTTTTATTGTGCAATATGATTATACCTTTTATATTGCAGAGAGAGGCGAGCAACTAGATTGGGAGGCTCGATTAAATATTCTACTGGGGGCTGCGAAGGGGATTGCCTATCTGCATCATGATTGTTCCCCTCGAATTATTCACCGTGACATTAAAGCAAGCAACATTTTGCTTGATGGAAATTTGGATGCACGGGTGTCTGATTTCGGATTGGCTAAATTGTTAGAGGATGAGGAATCCCACATCACAACAATAGTTGCTGGAACATTTGGATATCTAGCTCCTGGTAATGACTGTTTTATCTTGTAATTTTCTAATTAGGGACTAAGTTCTCATATATTCAGAGTTTAGCCAGGTTGATGTCCATTGGAGCTTGATCAAGGTTGAGGTCAAGAACATGTGTTGGTCTTGATTAACTAAATTCTGTAATATTTTTCATACCCTGAGTAGTTGTGGTAAAATCCTTACGTATTTGAGTCCTTATAGGTCAATGGGGCCATGAGAGAAACAAACATTTGTTTCACCAAAATCACTTTCTAGTCGACTTTTAGTATATTGGGTTGAAGTGAATCAATGAATGAACCATTAGTCCCATACATCTTTCCGCGTAACTTTTGTGTGAATTAAATTTTATCTCCGGGATTCTCCTTCCTCCAATATTTAATATTTCCTGGTTTCTTTGGTGTCATAACCCCGTATTTGGCAGAGTATATGCTGAGTGGAAGAGCTACGGCAAAGACTGATGTTTATAGTTTTGGAGTTCTGGTGCTTGAAATTGTGAGTGGAAAGCGGCCTACTGATGCATCCTTCATTGAGAAGGGCCTCAACATTGTTGGATGGGTAAGATTTCCTTCTTCTAACACTGTATGAGCTCTGAGTGTCTGTCTTCTATAAATTTGTCCTAAAATTAATATTCGCATCACCACGGCTGACACGTGTATTATTCCCATGACAGTTGAACTATCTGGTCTCGGAAACCAGGCAACGAGAAATAGTTGATCCCCACTGTGAAGGAGTGGAGACAGAAAGCCTTGATTCTGTACTGTCTATAGCCATCCAATGTGTTTCTTCGGGCCCTGAGGATCGTCCCACAATGCATAGGATTGTTCAAATACTTGAGTCTGAGGTCACAACCCCATGCCCTAGTGACTTCTACGATTCAAGCTCAGATTGAGAGGGCCTATTAATCGTTGAACCATGGGATGCCCATCAGCCGAATCGACAGTAGCACAGGGTCTAGGGGCCTTAATCTATTCCAGGCTTTAATTTGTTCATCTTTTCTGAAGAATGTATGGAATTCGACATATATCCTCGCAATTGATCCCTTCTCAAAATAAGGCTGCATCCATCCTCTCCTCCTCCATTGGCTCTTCTGCTGCATCAGGTTTTACTTTCTCTTTCTCTTTTTCGATTCAAATATACATATACATATATATGTGTGTGCGTGATACTTTCTTCGGTTTCAGTAGAAGATACAATTCCATAGGAAACAATATGAAAGTGGTATATACTCATTCTGGTAATTCCTTGAACCATCTATCTATCAATCTGCATATAATGATGTTTAAGTTGATGATTAATTGGCTACTTCCATTCTTGTATGATAGATACAAAGATCACAGATTACTTTTCATAGACTACTACACCAATTTTCATAAATCGTATTATACTACTACTATACAATATACATGTTGGTTTTCTTAAATAGAAGTCTCATTTACTTATTCATATTCACTAATTTGGAACACCAAATTTTGTAGTTGAAACTCCTTAGGGTTCTCTCATAGAATCAATAAATGAATGAATGGGTTCAGGTTCAGGTTCTTTCAGTAGGTGGGTAAGTTTGTTTGTCTGCTCTGTGAGTGGTCTGCTCTAAAAAATGTTATTCATTTTATGTTGGGGGTTGGTAATAGTCACAATCATCTTTGCTTAAATAATGTCAATTTACTTGCTCTAATTCTTAATTTCCAAACTGTAATTTATGACTAGTATTTATTAATCTGTTGAGATATAAATAATACCACCAGTCCATTTAAGTTGTCCCCAGAGTTAGCTGCCTGCCCACAGTTTCCACTCTACACTACAATAAATATTAACCAATCAATTATTAGGAGCATAGTCAAATGCATTTTTGTTTTTATATGCTCCCCACTCATCAAGTGGCAGACAGATTGGATTTAAATCTCTATTTAGGGGTGAATACCAATAATATTATAAAATTCAAACCTCTAATCAAATTGAGTAATAAAATATTAATTATGAAATATATTGCTTAAAATTTATTTATTTATATATTATTTTATTTTATTTGCAGTATTTTAGTTTGACGGATTGGATTTTGAGTTGGGATTTGAACAGTAAGAATTTTGAATTTGAATAGTTGTATGATGTGATATAAATAGGTGTTGATGCGATATTAAAATTGATTTTTAGTATAATATAAAAAATAAAAATTAAGTGTTTAATTTGATGTTTTTGGAGGGGAGAGAGAGAAATTGGATGAATAGTGTAAATTCAATCCAATGTCCAAACAAACACACCCTAGATATACTATTCATCAATATAATTATATTTAATAATATTATATTAAATATATATATATTTTTTAAAATCATAATCAAAATTTGACAATTTTTTTTTTGGTCTAAACAAAGCAATTATTATATGTCAAACAAAGACATTCCAAGTTCTTGAGGTACAGCTTATTGGAACCATTAGATAACTTTTATAGGGACATTAATATCAACCTAATTATGCTGAATTTAATTTAATCCAACTCAAAAAGGGCAGCTTTCTCCTAACATAAACAAATTTTAGTTTAAACATATCCATCCAATCCACACGACATTGTCGCTTTACAAGTCAAATAATATAGTGTTTGTTTGGAGGTTTGGATTTTGAGTTAGAATTTGAATAGTAAAAATTTTAAATTTGAATAGTTGTACGATGTGATATAAATAGGTGTTGATGTGATATTTTGAATGTAAAATTGATTTTTAATATAATATAAAAAATAAAAAATAGGTGTTTGATTTGATGTTTTTGAGCTAAATTCAATTCAATCCCCCAAACAAACACACCCTTACTATAATTACGTTTACAACTTAATTTGAGTTAAATTTAATATAAATAGATATTAATACAATATTTTAAGTACAAATTTGATTTAATATCTTTTTAAAAATAAGGAACAATAAAAATTTTGGAGAAAAAATAGTTTTTTTTTTTTTTTTTTTTTTAACAATCACACAAATAATTTGTCTAAAAAATTTACACCAACATTAATTAGTATTTATTTTTTTATACATTGTTGAATATATAAAAATTATTTTATTTTATTGCAGTATCACATCAACTAATTTTAACTATACATTTTCTTAATAATTGTTGAACTAAAATGAGGGAAATCGAAGTGAGTGGATTTGTCCAGAATGTTGAAAATGAATTTTTTTTTTTTTTATAAAATATAAAAAATTATGTAAAAAATATTAAAATAATAAATATGTATAATATATTAATATTTTTAGACTAACGAATGAAAGAAAAAAAAAATGATACAAAGAACAAACATTGCACTCTCGGTCTAACTAGGACATTATTGTCGCGGCGGCTATTCCTACAGTTACGACTGTACAGTTCGTACGGTTGGGCGCCGGCCCTAGCTTAGGCCGGGCTGGCCGGCTCGGTCCTGGGTGGGTGGACGAAGCGTTTACTTGCATAGTAATTATTTTATTTAAAAAATATAAAACCTTCAAGATTGACACGTCATACTTTGGATATGGTTAAATCACAACTAGATCTGAGTCATTCATCTTTTGTGGGCCCACCTATTGTTATTGGTTGTGATATTTTAATAATTAATTAATGTATATAATTATATTTATTTTAGAAACCTAAAATGGACCTGACTGGTTTTTTCTTTCATAGTATAGAGATAGCTATAAGCTCGCTTTGTCTATATATCTCACTCTGGTTTGTGCTGTGTATCTCCGCGTTCGATTTGAATTGCTGTTGATTATCTCTTTGGTGAATCACTCGGTGTTTTTTTTATTTTTCTAGCTTATGTTGGAGGAATTGGATTGAGGAGACGGTCCGGCGAGCTCTCGCGGTAAGTTGTCGTTCTAGTTTGTTGATTTTGTGGTTTCTGGATATGTTTTTATATATTTTTGGTAGTTGATTGTGGTTTGATTGGTGTGGATCTAATATAAGTTAGTAGGAATTGAGTGTTTATGTGGTTTTGTATATATATATTTTTATATTGGATTGAAACAGTAGCGTAGCGTAGCGTAGCGTAGATGGAAATGCTTTCGCCTAGGGTTTTAATGGAAATAAGGATGTCACCATGAGTTTGGAATGGAGAAGGATCCGATAGCCTTTTATTTTTAACCGATAATTTTGATTGGTTTTTACAGTTCTCGTTTCTAGAATCCTGTTCTCTGGTCAAAAATCTTAGGTTTTCTTCCTTTGAAGGTGGTCAAAAATCATTCGTTGATTTTGATGAACGGAACAAATCCACGAATTCGAGTCTAGGTCGCATTTTTGTCGCTATCCGTTTTTCATTACTGCCTCACCCCCTGCAGCTTGGGCTCCAAGCCACACCATCACGGTATACACACGCTACTGTATAAACCTTTGCAGCTCTCCGTTTACCAAAGGAGGCGATCCATTTGCAGATTTGCATAAATCAGAACTTATTAAATTGCCCTCTGCAGCCGGCCTGTACTATATAGATATGCTTGGAAGCGTGTCATGTTGTAGATAGTGTCGATGCGTGACCGGCACTTTTGCCATATTGTTGACTCTACCCTACACATAGTCTCCACTGCATAATCTTCATCAATCCAGAGAAGAGAGTATAACATCTTCAAAAATGTGAAAAGCGAAATTTGGTCAATGAACAGTTGTTTGATGAAATCATAATGCTACGTTTTACAATGAAGTGGTCGCTCTTTTTCCCCACAACTTTTTATCGCAATAAGCTCATGAATGGGCATCATACTCATTATTCACGCCACTTGGGAGAAAGGGATGGGTAGTGGAGCTTTTGAAAATGAAAAAATGATTTCTAGAAACACGTGAAAACAGATATTGAAGGTTTTTCGTTTTTCTCTCCATCGACTTTTTTAAGTGGATTAGCAAACCATATAAGTGAAGCATAAGTGTTCTTGGATATTAAACTGTTGACAATGACAGCTCATTGACATTGTTCTTGTCTTCTACTTTGAGATTCAGCAACTGTTCTACCTTTTCATATCGCAAGTAATGCTATAATAGTTGATTTACATCTTTTATGATGGCATTAGAATCTAAATTTAGAGTTCTGCTTATGTGACTTGACTTGCTATTGTTTGGTTATGCCATAGATATTTGAAATCTCTCTTTTTTATGTTTCAGGCTACTGAAAATGAATTGTGTTATGAGATCTGACGTTGATTTCATCACTAATCTGCCCAACAACATCATCGACAATATTCTTGGATGCTTGCCTCTAAGAGATGTGGTGAGGACAAGTATTTTATCCAGAGAATGGAGGTACAAATGGGCTTCTTGTCCAGAAATTGTGTTCGATTTTTGGTTTGATCAAATGTTTCTGGGAGGTCACAAACTCGAGCCTCTTGTTTACCAAATCCTAAAGTTTCACCAGGGTCCATTGCTAAGGTTTGCCCTTCAAGTCCCTGATCTGAAAAGCAGTCCCGACATTGATCAATGGATTCATCTTCTACCAAACAACACTGTCCAAGACCTGACCCTCCATGTATCCCGGGGGGAGACACATAAGTTGACTCCTTGTCTCTTTACTTTCCAACATCTGAGAAATTTGAAACTCTACAACTGCTTATTTGATCCTCCACCCGGGTTCAAGGGATTTAGCAAGCTCGAGAACCTTCAGCTGCAAAATGTCGACCTTGTGCCTGAATCATTTATAAAGTTCATTGCTTTGTGCCCGGCCCTTGAAAAGCTCCGGATGATTCATTGCACCAGCTTTGATTCCCTAGAAATCACTGGCCCCAATTTAAAAAGTCTTGAGTTTCATGGGATACTCAAGTTTATTTCGTTCGCAAACTGCCCTGTCTTATCCGATGTTAAATTAACATTCTCATCCATGGATTTCAAGAGAGGAAACGGTTTCTCCCTCGATCTGGTAAAATCCCTGAGTTGTCTCCCTGCCCTAGAAGACTTGCACTTGCAAGCTTATGCATTGGAGGTAAAAAGAAATTTGGATTCTAAAACTTACATTATCCTTATGTACTGTGAAT
Source organism: Andrographis paniculata (assembly GCF_009805555.1). Classification (NCBI taxonomy): domain Eukaryota; kingdom Viridiplantae; phylum Streptophyta; class Magnoliopsida; order Lamiales; family Acanthaceae; genus Andrographis; species Andrographis paniculata. Next base: position 818,089 of record NW_026137610.1, read on the forward strand.
TTAAATAATTACCGTCTTTGAATAATAACCTGTGCTTTCGGAATCTTTGCAGGACCTTGTAGAGCATGGTGCCCCCAATCCATTACCCGTCTCCTTGACAACGCTGAAAAATCTTCACCTTTCTGACATGTATTTCGAGAAAATTGACGAGGCCTCCTGCGCAATTTGCTTCATCAGAAGCTCACCAAATCTGCAGAGGCTTAATATCACGGTAAGCTTCTAACCTTGTTTGGAATTCTTTCCAAAGCATTGATAGAACACCTAAACTAATGGTCTTGTGTATTTATTTCTCCAGGCCTTCACCTTTGATGTGGTAGACTCTGTTGCAGACTTCCTCAGATCACAACAGAGCTCTGAATCTTTGTCTCAGCTGAAAACAGTGAAGATGCAATTATTCTCAGGGATCGAGGCCGAAATGGAATTTGTGAAATACTTGTTGGCATCAGCTACTGCACTCGAGGAATTGGCTATTACGCCTCATGCCAGCAGCATCGCAGATGGAGGCGAGTCTATATTGAATGAGCTCAAACAATACCCTCGAGCTTCTCCAAGCGCAGAGATTATTAGCTGGGAGAAAATTCGCAGATAAGTAGATGTATTTTGGGTCATTTTGCAGTTACCTTGTTGTAGATGTTGTTTCTGAGCAGGTTTTTAGATATATTTCGAAATGTGGACAGTTTATGTATATGTAATGCAGGTGTATCTCTATCTCTGTTTTGTGCATTCAGCAGTATTTTTATATATATATATATCATATAAAATATTTATTTTTATTGTGTAGAATCGAAATTCGAAATAACAGCTCATAATCTTTCTTCAATTGATATGAACTCCAATTTATTTCCCCTTGCAATCACACCCTGTATGTGTTTTTCTTTCAACAATCATACAAAATATTCAAATATTTGTGATCCACTAGTACCAAACCTTGTGGGTTTGCAATTGAAAGCAAATGTGTAGTAGATATAGAAGGAAGGAGGGCAGATAATTTATTTATCTAAAACACAAATGATTCTCTCTCTATTCTTAATTGATATGTCGATAGGAAAACATTGAATCCTCTGTTACATCAAACAGAATTGCACTAAAAGATTTCTCAGTTGCCTTCATATTTTGGGTCAGCCATCACAAAATGATAAGCAATCACCAGCACAAATATGAAAATACCGAGAAAGTTGGCGAAGAAACCCAAGTCCTGATCGTCAATCATCTGTTACAAACAGTTACCAAACATAATCAGCATCAGCATAGTAGATTTTATTAACATCATGATCAAAAGAGTTTACAATCTTTGCAATAATACAGAGGAAGTTCCAACACCACTATAAACCACACTGTTGATCACACATTCATTCATTCATTCATCCATCCATCTAATTTTACATTAGTAGCCAAATTTCTATGCTTTGAATCAATGGAAAGAGAATTGCAAGTAGATAAAAAGAAGAAAACAATTTCTAGTTGAATATAATCTCACATTTTCTGGGAAGGCAACTTACTAATATCCCCTCCTTTCCACTCCGCCTTATGAATTACCAAATAGCTCACTTGTAACTTAACCATATTTTAAAAGTATAAATATATCAACTATAAACTTCATCCTAATCTGAAAAAAAAAGGCTCCACCATTGTTGTTAACAGACCAGTCAAATCCAAACAATCAAAGCCAGCAAGCAGTTGGCTTGCTATGTGATCAAAATCCTTGATATGCATTATAGATATGCACAATGTTTCATCTTTATATGAAGACTTAATAAATAAAAATTTTCGGGTGTGTTTCACCTTTTGCTTTCCATATCAATCAATGGAAGATATTAGACTCCAATTTAACAAGATACCAAGGATGAAAATTTGAGTAGGGCGCGGACAATAATGTGAGATCGATAGAATTCAACCAAATAATGTGTAATCGAGAGATTTAAGCAAAGTTATACTGCAAACTAGTAAAAAAATTGACAAGTAATTCACCGAGTCAGAAACGAAATACCGGTATCGGTACGTAACCACAAACCAGATCACGAAGTGAACAAATTGCCTCGATTTCATATTCAAACAACCGACAGATCGAGAATTATATCCCAATATTTCACAAGTACATCAATTTAGGTTTCATTAACAGATCACGAAACAGCCAACAGAAGCGAAAGCACGTATAAAAACACAACATCAAACTCTGAATATAGGAAAAGGAAATTTGAAAACAACAATTCAAGCATCTTACCTTGAAATCGAAGTAGGTGAATTGCAGAATCGCCCGCGTCGCTTCAGTTCCGACCAAAAGACCTGCAGGCTGCAATCCAAGGCCGCTGAATGCGGCCATTATTAAATAGCTCACACATTTCATACCCCACTGTTCTCAGGTCGAGACGAAAGTGGACAAAGGCCCATCAAAAGACGGCCCAAAAGGAGGCCCAACCAGTCAATGACAGAACCAAAAAAAGGACCCGCCCCATTTAGGAGGCTTGGTCCATCACGGAAGGTCCATTCGAAAATAGAGATGACAATTCAGCTCGGCCCGATTTTAAAGCGGGCCGGTCAGACACAGCCTATTTTTATTAAATTATATTTTTTTTTAATTTTTTTTATTTCAAATTAATTTAATAAAAAATGTAGTCAACTCACAACCAAATATAAGAATTTTAATATCAAACCTTTTTGGGCCCATTTTTAAAAGCCCAAGCAACAACTTTTTCATGTCAGATCAGATTTTCGATACACGGCTATTTTTGGCGGCTCTGTTTGAAAGTCGAGAATATACTTCGGAAAGGGAAGCAACAATTTTTATAACAGAAGATGTAATAAATTCTGCTGGATCTCAACTTATTCGTGTAAACTTCCACATCAAATAACATCCCAATAATTAAAAAATCACAGTAAATAAACAACCAATACAAGAAAAAACTAATATCTAGGCAAATCATATGCCTTTTTATAACTTAACCTTAGCTAAGGCAGACCCATAGAATGAATAAAATTCTATGGCTCAACATCAAATTCAGCCCCAATGGGGAGATGATCGCTAGGATGGACATAATTGGGCAATCCACCACTCACCTCAGGGGATTCCAAGCCCGGAAGCTGAAGATAACTAACCGGTTTTATGTCTCCAGATGGGGAGAAGAAGATATAGTCGAGGGTACCGGTGAAGCCAGGCGTGCAGTTTGTGAACTCAGGTTCTCCCCCGATGAGCTTATAGACACTCGACAATGGCGTTGGAAGATCTTCTGTTGCTTCTGGCTCGGTTGAACTGGTGCCTGAGACAATGTATTGATACACCTGAAACAGTTGGGCATATTTGCAGTAGTCAATTTTCAAGAAACAATGGAGGATGTAGTAATATGTGATCATTAAATGAGTACTGACCTTATCTCCAGGAACTGAATTGAAGTCGCCAGCAACAATTATTGGAGGTGAGCAATCGAATTTTTCTGACACTAGGTCCTTGAATTTGTCTAGACGAGAAAGCAAGTATTTAGCCTGTGCTATTTTTACATCAATCCACTCGGGATCCCTACAGCAGATTTGGGGTTCATAATGGTGAGGTTAATCTCCATGAAAAGAAAATTTGGGCAAGATTAAGGAGCTTACCAGTATAGATGAGTGTTTGCAATAATAACATGATGACAAGAAGGGTCTCTGAGTCTAAAGGCAGCCATAATTCCTACACAGTCACGCTTCAATCTCACAAGAGGATCATTTGGATCTCCACGTTCTGCTTGATCGCATTTCGGGTCTACACCTGCCATATTTTTTTTCATCTTATCATTCCGAATATAATTATTATAAAGCAAGGGCAGACTAACCGGAATTATCATTATTTCCATTAACAAGTAACTTCTCATGGGTATCTGTGGATGCACTTTTCCCATCTTTTACAATGTCCACCAGATCATTGTAGTCTATTGTCTCTTCTAAGACCAACTCTGCACTGACAAAAGCGTTTGGATCAATGGATTAAAAATTTTACTTTATGCTAAAGACTTGACTTTGATGAATGCAAGAATTCCAAGAAAATGAAAATGCTAACTCGTATCGCCTACTAAATAGTTTTACATTGGTATAAATATTTACAAGTCATTCTTCATCAAACATTTGACAAATTTCAAATTACCAATCAATGTCAAGGTAAGTACACTCTCTAGATATGAATATCATATTTTAAACAGGGAATAAAACATACTTGTTCTGTTTATAGAAGATTGCGCATCCATCTTGTTTTTTACCACTTCTTTGAACGTAGATACTTGCATAGCCAAGTTGCTCCATGTTCTTTTTATAGAAATAATCAAACTCATCTACTTCCTGGTATCCACCAATAGCATTCAAAGGTATGAGGGATTGCAGAGATGAGGAAAACGACAAAAACAAGATCCAACTTCTTTTATACAAGGGGGAAAAAATAATAATAAAAAAGTGATAAAGACACCTGCAGACAAAGAAAATCAGCCTCCAGGCCCTTAAGAACATTTAGAATGGCCTGCGATCGAGCCTTCCACCTATTTATAGATTTATTAGATACAAGAAAAGAATATAATAAATAAATAACTTAACTAAGTATAGCATTACCGACTCTCTAAACATTTATTGGAGCACATACCTGAGACAGCGTGAAGGGGAGTGTGGAAAGTAGGAGCTTTTTACGTATACCTGGAAAGATGGCATATACAGTAAGCTTATGAAAAAAGACCACCAATTTACTCCAGCATGATTTGCAAGATGCAAAAGGCCAAAAGCAATGAAGGAAACACAAAGTTAATTTCAAGAAAACGGCGCTTTCTCATTGAAACTTTGAATATTAAGTGATGCACAGAAGTCACAAACAACAAACATTGCAATGCAAAGACTAGATGACAGTTCAATGGGATCTTGACGAATGAATATGTTGCCAATTTGAATTACCTGGGCCAATATATTGTAGGATACCAGGCTGAATTTGAAGCCTGTAATACAGTACAAGAGATAAGTCAGGTGTGAGAAATTTCCATAAGCTATAAACTACATTCAATATCTGGTTCCCAAAATAAGAACACTAGCAAAAAAAGAAAAAGAAAAAAAAGGTAATAATAAATGCCATTGCAGAGATACAGGAGAAATAGTATTAATGTACATACCCGCAGGTTTAATGATAGAAGTGACTTCCCTCTGCTCAACCGGAACAAATTTTGGACACAATGGTCCGGGAGTTGTACTCATCTTGCAGCAACAAGCTACTCTGCAATTCAACAGAATTTTCAAGTAAAAATCACCTTTACAAAGAATAAGATAAAAAAATAAGTCGATTATGTTTCTCAATGAACACGTAGAAGAAATATTTTGATAATAATCTCCATTAAAACACGTGAAACCTTCGATTAAACGCCACTACATACTTACGAAAACAACAATATCACTTCAAAAATTTCTTCCAAACTTCCAAACTCAAAATCCATTCATAACATTCTAAATCCACACAAAACATGCCATCTCGAATTTGCAATAAGAATCGTAACCAAGCATTCAACAATCAATGTGTACAGATACATAATACGCAGGCGCAGCCATAGATCACCTCAATCTAGGAACTAGGAAGGAGCACCTTAGCATCGCCCTGCTTACTCCAGAGCTGTTTCCAGAACACCGAAGCAACGGCAGTCCGCGGTCAGCCGCACCACAATACTATTGGGATCAGGCACGTGAGCCTCACGTGCACCCTGCTAGCAAACCCACACCAACGTATTGGGCCAAAAGTTTGGGCCGTTTTACTTTGGGCCTCAATCTGTCCAATCCGATTGGCCTGTTTGCCTAATTCGCAGAACATGGCGCACGTGACAAGAAAATGACACGTGTGAAATAGAACATGGTTTGGAATCTTTTCTTTCTTGTTCCTTTTCATGGTGGACCTCTCTCACTACCTTTAACCTTTCCCTTCTGGAATCAACTTTGAAAGTTGGGCTGTGAATTTCTTCCCACCATTTTCGAAAGGGAAAGATGATTAAGACATGCAGAGGCTTCTATTTTCATTCTAATCTAATTTCTCTGACAACCACAAAACTGATCTTCGGGATAAGCTTAACTTAAGCTCAAGAACCAGTCCCTTTCTTCATGACTGTATGAAAATGAAAGCTCCAGGAATCATTTAATTCGAATTTTCTATCGAAATTACGCTTTTTAATAGAGGACAAAAAGGCGTGCAAGGGAATGCGATTTATAAATTCTAATAAAATGTATAAAAGTGGAAGACAAATGACATTACAGCCGCCGCCATTGATGCACACTGCAACCTGCACTGCACTGTCCACTACCCCTCTGTCTCTAATTAAACAATCCACCGCCACTCTACGCGTCGTTCTATTCCCTCGCTTTTTCCTGCATTAGGATTGGGTTTGATTCGGATCAAAATTAGGGTTTTAAATCAGGTAAATTTTGGTAAAAAAATTGAGTCTTGATCAGATACCACAATCAAGGGCAAAATGAATTACTGCCTTGCGATTCACGGGAAATAAGAAATTAGCATTTCTTTTCCATTCCATCTGTCTTTCACATTGCCATTAAATGCAGTGCGTGTCAATCGATAAGATTCGGTGACGCTTTTTGCCCTTTTCAGTCTGGCTGGCATTCTTTTGGGTCTATGGAAGTCGGGTCGGGTTCCCCACCCGGAAACCCGTTTAGGGTAATATGTGAAACACCAGAAAAGACCAGAGCTTGAAAGGGACAATTTTTTACTCAAGAATTTGTGTCGGTCGCTTCTTGGGTTCTCTGCCACTGTTCGTAAATATTAGTATAAAACAAATCGAAACCATTTGTTCGAAAAGCTGTTATTGTAGTTACCATTCCTTTTTCTTTTTTCTTTCCCACTGCTTTGCTTTCTGCTTCTTCCTTTTCCTCGTTTCGATTCTTGCCTTTTCTTTTCTCTTCTGATGGATCTTGGTTTCGTCTCCAATACAAAGTTCTGAACTGGGATTCGCGATTCTTGAATACAAGGTGCCATCTTGATGACGATTCCACATTTCCTGCCTGCGTTTTTATTGTCGTTCTTAATTAGTTTCAGTGAATTTGGTGTAAATGCTTTTGAGGTTTCTGTTATGATTGCGCAATAATTACATGAATGAGTTTTGATGGTCTGTTTATTTTCTTGTGCCATAATAGTGGAAATAATCAACTTGGAGTATATTGGGGATTGCATTTATTTTTTCTTCATCTTTCTTGATTGATGTTCAAGTGGTGAATTTTTAACCTGAAATATGGACAGAATAATGAGTGGAATGTTAAGATATTGGTTGCAAATTCTGGCATTTTTGCTTCTTGTGCTGACAACTGAAAGCTTATTTGCAAATATTACTTATCTTCAGAGTGCTGTGGCAAAAGGGGCAGGTAATTAATCGATTTATAACACAATCCATCAAATCCAATTACATGTATGGAATTGGTTGTTTTTACTACTTTGTAATGAAATTTTATACAAACTGAATTTTTTAAAAGTTTTTTATTATTTTTGTGTCTGAATCTTTCTAGTTTGTCTGGATGGGAGTCCTCCTGCATATCACTTCGACCGGGGATTCGGCACCGGAATTAACAGTTGGTTGATTCAGCTTGAGGTTGTGGTTATGGATTTTTGTCATCTGTCCTAATGTTAAGAACATCTGTCGTGCTTTGTAATGTTGTCTGAATTTATATTGATGTATATTTAGGGTGGGGGGTGGTGCAATAATGCGACGACTTGCCTTGCTCGTAGGAACACCCGGTTAGGTTCCTCCAAGCTGATGATTAAAAGCCTCGCTTTTTCGGGGATTTTGAACAACAGAGCGAGGTTCAATCCTGGTACTCCTCGCATTCGAATTTGTCTGGGTGGATTTCATGGTTTTGGATGAAGGTTTGTTGTTGTATGATGATTGTTGTCTTGATCAGATTTCTATAATTGGAATCGAGTGAAAATTGGATACTGCGATGGCTCTTCATTTACTGGCGACGTTGAGGCAGTAGATCCTGTAAGCGATTTTAAAATGGATCCTTGCAGATTGTTTCCGAATATAGAAATTTATTTGAAGTAGTACTAATGTGTGTGTTTGTCTGAATATTATCAGCGAACGAGACTTTATTACCGGGGGGCGAGAATTTTTCTTGCCGTCGTGGAGGACTTGTTGGCGAAAGGAATGAAGAATGCTGAGAATGTAAGAGATCTTTTGAAGATATTAATGTGAATCCTCCGGTTATTGCAATTATAGTTGTTGATAATTAAGCTCATGTTCAGGCGATTCTGTCCGGATGCTCGGCTGGTGGGCTAGCGGCAATTCTTCATTGTGACGGCTTCAAAGCACTCCTTCCTATGGGTGCAAAAGTGAAGTGCTTTTCAGATGGCGGCTATTTTATCAACGCGTAAGTTTCATTTCATCCGGACATATGCTTATGTAATAAGAGGAGATATGAGGTCTATAGAATCGTTGTTGTTTGAACAGGAAGGATGTTTCTGGAGCGCCGCGTATAGAAGATTACTTCGACGATATTGTCACAACTCATGTATTGAAATCCTTTTCGTGTTATTTCTAATGATCGAGTAGAAAAATAAACTTATAAGTCTTTCTGTTTCAGGGATCGGCGAAGAATTTGCCCATATCGTGTACCTCAAGGATGAAGCCGAGTCTGGTAAGAACCGGACACTTTTCAAAACTAGACAACATATGCTCTGCTTTTCTGATGAGGCTGTTGTGTTTGCAAAAAATTCAGTGTTTTTTCCCGCAATATGTTGTGAAAGATGTCCGGATGCCCCTTTTCATCATAAACGCTGCCTACGATTCATGGCAGGTGAGCGCATAATAAGATGTTTGTCGATGCTGAGGTTTTTGATTAGTTGTCTGAATCCTTTACATGTCCTGTGCCAACCAGATAAAGAACGTTTTGGCTCCTACTCGATCTGATCCGACCGGAGTATGGAACTACTGCAAAAACGATATCCACAAATGCTCGGCGAACCAGCTCCAAATCATGCAAGGTATATATCTATATATACATGTATCGATATACACTTACACCTCATCGATTTATTACAAGAATCTCGATTTTGTGTTTTGATCTTAGGATTTCGATTAGAATTCATTCGAGCATTGACGGGATTAGGCCCTTCGACGTCGAGGGGATACTTCATTAATTCTTGCTATGCACACTGCCAAACTGAAATGCAGGAAACTTGGTTCGCCATTGATTCTCCTAAGCTAAACAATAAGGTGTGTTGTTATCAATTCAAGACACGATTTGTTTTCTTTCCATTGAAACAGATTAAGATTGATTTTTTGTCATGTCCAGACAATTGCAGTAGCAGTTGGAGACTGGTTTTACGACAGGAGTTCATTTCAGAGGGGAGACTGTCCGTACCCTTGCGATAAAACCTGCCACAACCGTGTCTTCGAGCCACACGGCCGTGTTGATACCCTTACATACACTTAGTATATATATATATATATATACACACATATAGAAAATAATAATAATTTAACACAGAATTACCGTAAGGGATTATTATAGTCATTCATTTCCCCAAAATATAGAAATTAAATAAAGATACGATAGAATAAAAAGAAATTGATTTTTCATTGTAGTAAATAATGGAAAATAATATTCATCTCAATATTATATAGTGAAGTGATCATCCTACTGTATCAATTATTGGGTTCAATTAAATAATAAATACGTTAGTTTGCTGAGATTATATCTAGCAAGCAGTTCTGCAATGGATATTTATTTGTGGTGTCTATTGCCTGCTCCGTACATCGATCCATGAACCAGTCACCAACGGTCCTTCCCATAGACTGTAAAACAAATAATAATAATAATAATAAAATAAATGAATTCTAATGTGAGAATTATATGTGACATATGTAAAAAGCATATAAATTAAATAAATAAATAAATTTAGGTACCTTTCCATTTAAGAGAGGGGAAGTGCTCCAGAGACGGTCTGTCTGCATCATGCCATGGATGTAACACGAGTGGAGGAACGTTCCCTTTGTGGGACTCGTCAGACTTTTATTCAGTGTGTATATTGAAGTAGCCCCGTATTCTGCAAAATTAAATAAAATTGAATTGATTTTTAGGTATTTATATAATTTTATTTAATTATTTTATTTGATTTTAGTACTAACGTCTCATGGCTTGCAGTTGAGACGTGGTGCAGGATTTGGTGTTGTTGAGGCACTGGTCCCAGCTGGTTCGCTGGCCAATCACAGGAGGCGGGGGAACGACGTCGTTTTTAATCTACACGAGATTGAAATTGATTAATTCAGCGATGTACCGCCTATTTTTATTTATTTATTTACTACTATTATTATTATAAAAGTAATTACCTTCCACGAATCAAACATTGATTCGATAATGAATAGTGGTGTCTGCATTGCTCCAACTATGTTCTCGGGAAATAAACACTGCATGGTGTAAATTTTAATATTTAATTGAACGAATATGAAATAAAAAGATTTTAACCTTTCAGTATATATATATATTTTAAATATAGAATTAAATATGTATGTATAATGTATTCTCGTGTCACTCACCCAGTGGGGATTGATTCTAGACGTACACGATGCAGGCAAAACTTTGGATAATTTCTGTCCATAAAAATCACAAATCAAATCCAACACATGTTTTTTTTTTTTTTTTGTAATAATAATAATTAAAAATTCATTAAGTTCATTAGCGCAGGTATATTAATATACATGAAAATCCACGACATCTGCAAAGCGTTGCTCTCTTTGGATGGCTCCTGGAAGATATTTTCTGCAGAAAATTAAATCATATGTGAATTTCAAGGTAATTAATTATAGAGAATTACGATAATTATATAGAATAAAAGAACTGTAATAATGTTACCCCGAGATAAAGAAGCCTGACTCGGAAAGACACTTGACACGCGTGGCACTGGGCAGCATGCTCCGGACATTGTCACAATGTAATACGGCTGTCAGCCCTCCGGCCGACCCGCCGGACAACATGACCTACATGTATTAATTAAAATGTACATTTACATATATAACTATATTTAATTTAATTTAAATTTAGATTATTATTATTATTATTGATTGATTAAATTGTATGTACATTCTGGGCTTTGTTCATTCCTTTGCTGAGCAAATCGTCCATGACAGCTTTGAAAACCCTGGCTCCCCTAAGTGTCAGATTGTTCTTCTGCAACAAACATCAATTAATTAAATGATATAAAATAATATTCAAGATGGGAAATTCATTAACTTAATTAATAGAGACAAGAACTTGAACAGGTGGATGCACTCACTGGATCCACGGATTCAACATCACTCATAAATGAGGACCCATCACAGTACCCAACATAAACCCTATTCCAGTTGTAGAAATCTGCAACTTATAACAACCAATTATAATTTTCTTTCAATTTACGAGATAATAATTATAATTACAAAGAAATAAATATATATATATATATATATGTATATGACCTGGATTGACGTTAGGTTTTTCACTAAGTAGGCCTCCAAAGTAGGTTTTGTTAGCCATTTGGTATGAGCTCCCATACCTTTGTGTAGCCCTAGTGATGCAGTCTGTTTCATTTCCACACCATCCCCCGCCCTAATTATATATAAATAAATATTATAAATTAATAATTATATACTATTAATGAAAAAAATATAAATAAATTAAAATATAATCTGACCTCAATGTAAATCAGCCAGCTGTCGGCGCCGGTGCCATTTCCGGGGGCATAATAATAAGCAGGTGGGCTTCCATCCAAGCAAACTTCACCACACAGTTAATTTTTAAAATTTAATTGCAGGTAATTAATTAATTAATTTATTAATGCAATGTGAATTGACGAACCTGCCCCTTGGGACACAGCAGTGTGGAGATATGTGATGTTGACGAAGAGAGCTTCAGCATTCAGCACAAGAAGGAAACAAGCCATTAGGTTTACATGAAAATGAAACCAGCGGCCACCTCCTGCCATGGCTTGTTTACCTTCCTGAGTTCACCTGCATTTTATCGTTAAAAAAAAAAACCTTAAAGGAGTCGAAAAGGACATAATAGTAATAGCACAATATAATATAGTAATACCTTAGGGCGAACCCAAACGTGAATACGATGGGATGGATCACTTCTTGACGGGGCTGAAATGAACATTCAGCATTCAGCTGCTTATTCTTTATATGGTCCGTCTCCTCCATTCTTACAATTAATTTCAGCCATTCAATTGTCGGATTTCTTTTCTGGTCTCCCGCCAACTTCGCTGCTTTTGTTGTCTTTTTCTTCTCATCGTCCTCCATTTTCTTCTAAGGTAGTTAGTTTGTTACTGAAAAATTGTAAATTAATAAAATAATTAAAATAGTAGCAATATAACGCTATAAATGTATAAATCAGTACTTGTACAAGATTTTTATACTATCACTACCGAATAATTAAATTTTAATAAAGACGCAAAAAATTATTTTGATAAATGTTGGCATTTGTATCTAGGAATTATTTGGGCTTTTGAGTCTCAACCATATTGGTTACAAGATAAATGGGCTGAATATCGGCCCGATTGTATATGTCCGGAGGTGTCTGTTTCTGCAGAAATGGCGAAGAACGCTTCCCGACCAAGTTTCAATTTTGAACCCCAAAATACTGCCACATTTCACGCTCCCCGCAGCGCCCCGCTCCCTGTTACTACCCCCCCACCCCACCCCCCATGCCTGCAATCATTTACTTTTCGAGCTGGTACAGTTAGCTTCGAAATGCAAATGATATTTATATCGAACTCCGCCGGATCTGAATGTTCGTGAATGTGTAATCTCAGACTTCCACTATATTTATATCTATTCTGGGAGCCAGATTTGTGCAATTGATTTGAATCATGAATGAGTGAAGAGTTATGGGTTTGAACAGTAGCAAGCACAGTGCTCCTGGCCCCTCATCCTCGTCGTTGTCGTCGTCGTCGTCGTCTTCTGCGACGGCAGTACGGCGGAGCCGATCCAGCAGAACCAGAGCTCTGAAACCGTCGTGTCTCCGATCTCATCGCTTTGATTGCGATGAATCTCAGGTGATTAATTATTTTTTTTTAATTTTTAATCTTTGTGAAGATCTGATTCGGCTTTGGGCTTTTTTGTTGGTGATATATTACCTTTCTGTGTCGGTGCTGAAGGTTGTAATTTATTTGCTTAATTTTTGGCTGAAGATTCCTGAAAAAGATGATTGTAGCTATGGTTAATTCTGCTCGTTTTGCCATTTGTTGGATTGATGCTGCAATGCTTGCGATTCTCTTTACTTCCATTTCCAGTTATTACTGCATCTTCGAGTTACAGATTTTTGACATATTTAGATCTCCGATTGCCCGAATGAAGAGAATGGCAAGTCAGTCTCTTGTCAAGTCTCATCCGAATGTTACGGGACGGATGAAGATGAGCCGACTGATCTCCATGATTGGGACGAATCGAATGGAGTCTCTGAACAGGGCAATACTTCCATGTCTATGCCGCAGCCATCAAACCCTCCCAGTCGTCTTGTTTCTCGCTTCAGTTTCTACCCTGGAAACTTAAGCTTCCGCCTCGCCAGATCAAGCAGCTCGGCAGCTGCAAGATCTTATCAGTCCGGCGGCGTCGCTGCCGGAAACGAAGATGGAGAGTGTGTGGGTTCTTCTAGAAGTGACAGACTACGAGGTTGTGAATTTTTACCTTCTTGCTTCTCCAACAGATCTCCCAGAATGCAAGATGAGAATGGCAGGTCTAATCCAAGTCTGGACGACGGCTGCTTGAGGAATAGGGATGGTTCGAGAGTAGAATGCAATCCAAATTTATTTTCGCCTGAGAATCATATGAACTCCGACAGCATCAGGCATGCTGAAAGACGGTTCTCTACTCGCGAACCTGCAGAACGGAACGTCCGGTTTAGTAGAACTTTGAGTGTCGGCAGGCTTCGAGACAGGGTTCTCCGCAGAGCATCTGCTGCCGATTTGGACTTGTACCATTTCCCACAAAGCCGAGAAGAAAGACTCGCACGACACCGACGTGGTTTAGGCCATACTGAAGTAGAGGCGACGCCTGATGATAGTAATGATATTAGCAACATCGGTCAGCAAACATCCTTGGACAATGTAGTACCGTCTACTTTCTCTAACGGTTTTCATGACAGTCCGCGTGTTAGAGAGACGAGGTACCGTGATCTCCTGGAGCACAGGTCTAATTTCCTCGAGCGTAGAAGACGAATAAGATCTCAGGTATACTTCCCATATTCATGCAGGCTCACTCCGCCAGAATTTGATCAAAATAAGGCTGAGGATTCGTAATCTTTTGTCAGGTTCGAGCGCTTCAGCGACTGGGAAGTCGGTTTGAGAATATGTCCGGTCACGAGAGGTCTTGCATCTTATCTGGCCAGCACCGAGGCGGTCATTGCTCATGTTGCCTTTCTGCTCGGGAGGGCAACTCGAATGATGACGCCAATGCTCGGGCCAGTATATCAAGAATCGTGATGCTAGCCGAGGCTCTATTTGAGGTACCAGTATTTCTTGATCGAAGAATGCATGCACACATGCCTATCGTAATGATATGTTAATCGTTCGTCGTTTTAGGTTCTAGATGAAATCCATCAGCAATCTGTTGTGCTATCATCCAGCCCTTCGGTATCTCCCATCGGATCAGTCCCGGCGCCTAACGAAGTGGTGGAGTCCTTGCCTCTGAAAACGTTCAATAAACTGAAAAGGAAGCCGTGCGAAGATGCTGCACAGTGAGTATAACTGATCATCTCCACTTGGGATTCGTTTAGTGTTCTTACCATTGTTGGATCGTTTCATTTACTACTTTACTTCTTCACAGATGTTACATATGCCTTGTTGAGTACGAGGATGGAGACAGCATGCGGGTGCTGCCCTGCCGGCATGAATTTCACCGAGATTGCGTTGATAAATGGCTGAAAGAAATTCACAGGTGTTTTCTGAGACGAACATTTTGAAAGCTGCATTTTACGAAATTTTAACGAAGCTAATGACTTTCTCTTTTCTCAGGGTATGCCCGCTTTGCAGAGGCGATATTTGTCGCGTCGATTCGATCCCTTCCAGGAGCTGATGATGGGGCCTTAATATTTACTTGCCTCAATGGAATAGCTTCTGGAATTTCATGGCTGCCGGCATCTGTCTGTTGTTCTGTTATATTCATTTCGGCTTCATAAAACAAGTCATACTTACTTTGATCTATACATATACATATCTATTTATTGCCTGAAATGGTACAGATTGGGGGGGTGGGAAGGCTTATTACATTTATGAGTTCTTGCTGTTCTGCTGTCGTGAATTTTTATTTATGACTGCTGTAAAATCCTGGGTTTCTTTACAGTGTTGCCTTTGATCTCTTTTCTTCGATATTTTCTGACATAATTTGACGGATTTGAGAAACTATAACAATCACGTTTTCTTGGAAAAATGAATGAAAGTGATTGGAAGAAAAGAATATGTTTTCCCGTAAAGATTTGGGTTGCAGTTGGGAGGCAGGAGAGGACAGCGCCGTGGAAAAAAATGAGTTCTTTATTTGACCTACGAAGGCAAAAAAGTGTGACTCTGTTCTTGTCAGAGGAAGTGCCGATACTGCCCTCGCCTCACCAAATTGATGAAAAAGGGGATTCATAGAAATCTGCGGGTGGTTGAGCGAGCGGAGAGATGCAGCGAAGATGAACACCAACGCCGATTCCATTAACCAGTGTTTCGCAGCCGTTTCTGGAGATCTGGATTCTCAACAATCCCCGCCGCCGCCGTTGTCCGCCCAGTTTCAACTCCAGCGCCGCCCCCGCGGCTTTGCAACCACTAATTCAAGCAGTAACAACGCCGCTGCTGCTCTCACTTCCGGTTCAATGAGAAGCAGGAAGGAGAGGGAAAAGGAGAAGGAGCGGACGAAGCTTCGAGAGCGCCACCGTAGAGCTATTACTAGTAGAATGCTAGCCGGTCTCCGACAATACGGAAACTTCCCCCTTCCTGCGCGCGCCGATATGAATGATGTCATCGCGGCTCTCGCTCGGGAAGCAGGTTGGACTGTGGAGTCTGATGGAACCACCTACAAACAATCATCCACTCCCCCGAGGCAGCCGCAACCGCAGCCGCCTCGCACTGCTCACCTCAGTTCCATTCAACAGAACAATTGTAATGTTTCTAATATGGTGGTGAGTATGTTTAAGAAAAAAATTCCGCCTATGTATGTATGTGTTCGTAATTACTGGCTACTTTTCTTGTTCTAGACTACTTTCGGAAATACGAAGCATTGGATTATGGTTGTGGTGGTGGTTGTTAATATAGGATTTCCTAAGACAATCTGTATTTGGGGGTTAGTTAAACTGAGCTAGCGGTATTATGATCCAATTTATGGGTGGAAGTATCTTTGAGGTATTTAACCAAATGAGCTTTCCTACTTAGTTTCTGTTAATGTGATCAGGTTCGATCAGTTGAAAGCCCACTGTACTCTAGTTCTTTAAAAAATTGCTCGTTGAGG
The DNA here is from genome assembly GCF_009805555.1 of Andrographis paniculata. NCBI lineage: Eukaryota > Viridiplantae > Streptophyta > Magnoliopsida > Lamiales > Acanthaceae > Andrographis > Andrographis paniculata. Next base: position 834,531 of record NW_026137610.1, read on the forward strand.
TCATCAGCTGACTGTCAACCTTCAGCTCTGAGGCTTGATGAGGATTTGTCTCCAGCATCACTTGATTCTGTTGCTGCAGACAGAAATGGAAAGCTGGAAAAATATTCGAGTGTGAATGCATTAAATTCTCCTGAATGCTTAAAGTCAGTTCAGGTAAAATTCAAGTTCTTTATCCTGGTAATCTACTGTTGTCATGTGGAAACTCATGCGAGTTTCTCTTTATACATACAGAAAAAAAAAAAAAAGAAAAAAAAAAAGAGGATTGTTAGCATTAAAATCATCACAAAATCTGTCGTTAAACTGCATCTGAAAATCTTCATAGAAAGATTCAATCACAGTAAAATAGTGTATGTTTCATGCTTGCATTCAATTCAGTGAAGTTGGAACTTTGAATGCTCAATAATTATTGCTTAGTGTCAGCAAAAAGACACTAGACGTATTGGGCTTAATTGGGTGCAGAGCATTTATTGTACACAATTTTTTCTCATATAGATAAGAGAACTTATAACAAGAAATATGCACAAGTTCTAAGACCTTTAGTATTTGGGCTTAGCCCATTGGTAGTATGTGTACATGCCTTTGTACCCTACTCATGTAACTTAGTAAATATAATTATTTCCCTACTCCATGGAATTGATGTAATGAGAAGGTCCACAATTATGTATTGATTCTTTAACCTGCTGCATGGATGTGTTGATATCTACATAATTTTCAACTCTCTGCATTGTTTATCTCTACAGCTTAGGCATGATGGTGGCTTGAGTTCCTATGTCCCTGTGTACGCAAGGCTTGCGGTTAGAGATTAATCCATGCAGCTTCTGTATTAAAATGCTGTCTTGATTATCCTTGCTTGTTTGCTCCTCGGCAAGTGTTCTGTCATCTGTGACTGTTCCAAATGCTTAATTCTGGCAGGTTGGTTTGATGAACAATTATAGCCAGTTGATGGATCTGGATGGTATTAAAGAAGAACTACAACATCTGAAGTCTTTGCATGTCGATGGTGTTGTTGTAGATTGTTGGTGGGGCATGATCGAAGCATGTACACCAAAGAAATATGAATGGACAGGATACAGGGAACTTTTTGACATTATTCAAGAGTTTGGGATGAAACTTCAAGTAATATGACTTTCAAATTTTGTGTTTATTAACTTATTTTCTACATGTGATTGTCCATTCCATGAGGGATTGCATCATTCCCAAAAGTTAATGCTTTTCTGTTTAAGGGGTCTGTAATTTTGCTTCAAAGAAGTATTATTATTTATTTTATTGGTGAGAGTTTTTCAGTCTCCTTTTTCTGTAGGTGGTAATGGCTTTTCATGAATACAGAGGCCATGATTCTAATGGCACATTCATATCCCTACCCCAGTGGGTTTTAGAGATTGGGAAAAGCAATCAAGATATATTCTTTACAGATCATGAAGGTGGAAGAAATATTGAGTGCCTTTCATGGGGCATTGACAAAGAACGTGTACTAAGAGGAAGAACTGGCATAGAGGTAATTATTTCTTTTGCAGATCCGGCTGTAAGGCGAGTACAACAATTCTATATAAGCTTCTACAAAATATATGTTCCAAAATTTCAGGTATATTTTGACTTCATAAGAAGCTTCCGAACTGAGTTTGATGATTTGTTCACTGGCGGAGTCATTTCTGCTATTGAAATTGGATTGGGACCTTGTGGCGAGCTAAGATATCCTTCTTTTTCAGATAGGATGGGCTGGAGATATCCTGGTATTGGTGAGTTTCAGGTATCCGGTCAATCTTTTTATCTTGTTTCTCTCACTTACTGTTTTCATCAAGTGACATGGTATACAATTCTATACAAGAATAACAATTTTTGTTCATGAGTTTGGTGTAATGTAACGAATTTGATCTCATTAGCATGGTGGAAAAATGTTTCCTAATTTTTACACATCTGGTTTTACATCATTAAGGTACTTGAATTGTTCAAATGTATATTGTTATCTACAATGTTATCAGAGCTCATTGCTTGGAGTATGAACTTGTATCATGACGATATGCAACTTTCATATGCATGATTATGCAATTGCTTGCTTTTCATCCTGAAAGTTGGACCTGTATATGTTATAATCCACTTTCATATTGGTACAGTGTTATGACAAATATTTGATGCGAAATCTTGAAAAAGCTGCAAAACTCTGTGGACATCCCATTTGGGCCAGGGGACCTGATAATGCTGGCTATTATAATGCTAAACCATCTGAAACTGGATTCTTCAGCGAACATGGTGATTACGAAAGCTACTACGGACGCTTCTTCCTGCATTGGTATGCTCAAGTCTTGATCGACCATGCCGACAATGTTCTCTCTCTTGCAAGTCTTGCACTTGAGGAAACACAGATTGTTGTTCAGGTGCTACTGCTTCACACACCCTTGGTCCTTTCTCCTTATGTTTTCACTAAATATCCACCAGCTTATGATTGTCGTGGTGTTGGAAGGGAAGTAATAAACTTGCAATGTAGATTCCAGCTGTTTACTGGTGGTACAAGACGACGAGCCATGCCGCAGAGCTCACCGCTGGCTATTATAACCCTTGTAATCAGGATGGATATTCCTGGTTGTTTCAAGTGCTGAAAAAACATGCTGTGACCATTAAGTTCGACTTTTCAGGGTATCAGCCAGTGCATCAGGATGCCGATGAGGCATTGTCGGATCCTGATGCTCTGAACTGGCAGGTTAGTCTGACTGAATATATCGCTTGAGTTCGTCTTTCTGATTTACCTTTTACCATTTTTGGGAATGGGGTAGTGAGATTCCCTCCATAAACTTAAATTCTGCAGGTTCTTAACTCAGCCTGGGATCAAGGCCTTAGCGTCGCTGGTCAAAATGTGTACTCATGCAGCTGTGATAGTGAAGGATTTGTGAAGCTAGTCGAGACAGCAAGACCAAAAAACCATCCCGACGGCAAGCACTTCGCCTTCTTTGTGCTTCAACAGCCTGCATTTATTGAAAGAAGCATTGGCTTCTCAGAGATGGATGGCTTTATTAAAAGCATGCACGGTGAGCCGAATCCATCATACCATACATACTAGAAACCCCATTTCTACGTCTTTTTTTTTTTGTTACTTTGGTATTCTCACTCTGTTTATTTTCAATGCAGGAAAGGAGATGTAGGTTACTGAAAATTCAAATGTTTGTATTATATATCACAATATTTGATCTCAAGTGTGAATTCTTTGGGAGAAATTTGAGTTTGTTTATATTATACTATGTAGCAAATGGAATTTATATCACAGTAAATTATTGCTTCTATGCCATTGCCACGGTTTGCGCCATTAATTCAATGAGCCACTGTTACACCGATATCTCAGAAAATTTGAATTCTCAACAATCCTCGCTGCCCTCTGGAGAATTTCAACCCCAGCGCAGCCACATGGCTTTTCAGTACTAATTATAGCAGTAGCAAATGCTCCAACCAGCAGCGCTTCTGGTTCGATGGGACTCTGGGAGAGGGAAAGGAGAAGCGGACGAAGCTTCGAGAAGACATGTGTGTTCTGTGTTTGTACTATCAGTATGTAGATCTTTGATTGAGAAGCTTCAGAGCTAATATGCCATATGCTTGCAGTCATTGTCCTTATTAGTTTTCTATTTATATTTTTGAGTTGAAAGTAACTTTAAATGATATTTGTAGTCTCGATTTTTACATTGCTGCTTCTCTGATAGCTACCTTGGAGGAATGAGGAAGATTTCTATCAGTGATCCAAACTCTGATATATATATATATATTTGGGACTTTTCCTACAGATGACATAAACAAGAAGGTTCTCCTTTCAAGTTCTTCATGATGTATGGAGAATTGCTGGATACATGGACCAGGCATTGAGGTACAACAATCTATTCTGTTTTATATTTAGTTTCATATTGATAATATTCCTACCAAATTTACTGATAGGTAAAATTTTCTTATTAATGTGGTTCGAGCTGTGGATATGGTATATGAGGTTTTAATCGAAACACGTGTACGACAAAGGGATAAAATGATTTGCTTTCAAAAAATCAGTCTACTGCCACTTTTGTGTCAGCTTTCTTGAAAGTCTAAAGAATACAAAGAAGCTGCATTTTAATTGACCTTAAAAGTAGCCAATTGACTTGGATAAGGGTCACAAAATTCTTTGTATTTTCATATTCTTTATGACTACATTGGACAAAGGCACTATGGTTAGCATTTCTCACATGGCACAATATCATTTGTGCAAAAAGAAAATGTATATCCTCTTGTGTTATGTGCATTTGTTGTTGTGTGTTTGCTTGGGGGTTTGGATTTTGAGTTGGGATTTGAATAGTAAAAATTTTGAATTTAAATAGTTGTATGATGTGATATAAATAGGTGTTGATGTGATGTTTTGAATGTAAAATTGATTTTTAGTATAATATAAAAAATGAAAAATAGGTGTTTGATTTGATATTTTTTGGGGGAAAAAAATGAATGAATAATATAAATCCAATCCAATCCCCCCAAACAAACACACTTTATGATCCATGAAATTGACATATTGCTTTCCTTATTTGACTGGTGGAACGTTGGAACGGGTTGGTTGATTATTTTTAGTTGGTGGGCTCACCCACACGCGTGCATGTACTAAACAATACAGCAATCAAAAGTTTAGTCTTCCATAGTAGCCAATTTTTGTGTACATTAACTAAATAGGCCAGGTTGTATGCATATGTAGCCATCCCATATTTGTATGAATGACTAGCTAACTTGTCTATTCACAAGTATATGTATATATGAGACTGCTGATAAAATATTCCATTGCTTGGTATATCTCATTCAAATTCCAAGATGGGTATTTTCTTTTCTTTTCTTTTTACCCCCTAAAGCTACCCCAATATACACACTGTTAGATGATTTTTGTCATAGTGGGGCTTATGTGATGTCACAACATCCATTTTTCTTCAAAATTTTGATCTGACTGATACATTGAATTTTGACGTGTTAGGGAAGCCCTTGTGATTATAATATAAACTAATTCCCATATCAACCACAGGGAGGAAAAACGAAGAGTAGTAAGATATTAGCATACATTCTATTTGAGGAATAATGTCGTATTTTGATCTTAGATATGGCTTTCTATTGGCAATCAACATTGTGAAGGCACAAGTGGCCTTGCCATGGGAATGGGATCCATTTGACTTGGCAAGTGATTTCACTTGGTCGAAATTTTGGCTGCTCTTTGTTATTTTTTCAATTTTCTCATTTGTTTCGATTAGAATTCCACTGTCCCCTCTCAACACTATGAGCTATGTTCGTATTCAAGTTAAGAACTTCTCTTCATCGTTCATGATTTCTTTCTTTACTCTACTCTTCACCCCACAGACTCTCTTTTGGTACATTTATCCCTTGTTTATGTTGCTCCTTCTGTGCAGCACTTGTCTTGGGAATGTATTTAGGAGTTTTAAATATTGGGTGCAAGCTATGCTTTCTATAGTGCCTGATTTGAACATATTTGTAACTGCAACAAATGGCATTGGTAGTGAAGAAGACGATGAGGGACCAAATCTTGAAGAGGGTAGAGGGCAAGTTTAATGTTGAGTGAACTAAAAAAAGTCGAGCTTTTTTTGTTATATCGTAGTTTATATTTTCGTAGTTAATATGTTTGTACCTATTTTGAGTTAGCTAAGATGTTGAGCTTTAAGAAGCAATGGTGGAAGCATCCTTGTATTAGGAAACTTTGAATCATTCACTATGTAATGTAATAAACACATGTTTACTTAATGCTCAGACCTCTGACCTCTATGTTTTAACCTTGAGTGACTTCATATCATGAGTTCTTGATTTAATCTCTATTTCTTCTTGTATTTATTTTGCATAAATTGGAACATTATGGAATCCCATTTGTGGTGGGAGACATGGATACAATCACTCTGCCAAATTAAATCTTCTTGGACAACACTGAAATTCATTTGCATAATCCATTATTCGTTAAACGTTGTTTTGTTGTTGATACAGATAAGTGGATATGCAGAGTCAAAATCATATACAAAAGGTAAGTATTGTACAATTAAATCTGAATATAATTACAATTGGGTGTGTTTTTTTCTTAAAACAAATGCACACAATTTAAAATATATATATATATATATTAAACATATTTATAATTTTTATACTTATTTACATATTTTTCAATATTTTATATAAAAAGATGTTTTTTTTAAAATAATTACAAAATAAATACATCCTATTAATATATTAAACATATTAATAAATTAAAAATCATTTTTGTTCCCATTCAATATCAAAATTATCAATTTTGATCCCATTCAAAAATTGATACAGCGGTGTTGGCTTGAACACGGCCGTGTTGGATGACTCAAAAAGTGACTGGGCGTTCCAGTCCAGACAGACAACACGGCCGTGTTCCTACTGTTCGTTCTCTAGGGTTGTGCGGGCCGTACAACCCTAGGGAGGCAAGCTGACCGACGGCGACCCCCTTGCCTGGCCTAAGAGAGTCAACAACTGCTAACCGTACAACCCTAGGGAGGCAAGCTGACCGACGGCGACCCCCTTGCCTGGCCTAAGAGAGTCAACAACTGCTAACCCGTGTTCTGAATACAGCGATGTTCATGACCATGTTATCAAGACAACCATGTTCTGCCCATGTTCAACGCAACCGTCATGTTCACCCTATGTTTTCAATATAATCATATTGTAGGTCATGTTTATTATTTTTTTCAATTTTTGGTTAAAATTTATAATTTAACAAATTTTAATATTTTTAAAATATATAAAAATAATAATATATTAATATATATATTTTTAATAATACTTCCTCCGTTCCACGTTGGATATCAGGGTCATTGTAGACACGAAAATTTAAGATAAGTATTAAATTAAAAAATAGTGTGTAATTATTTTCCAAAAGAAAAAAAGAAAAAAAAAGAAAAGTGACATGGGACGTGGTACGGATATAAACGGCAATGTGGACATGGTAAGTGGGACGGAGGAAGTATTATTAAAAAATATATATTAATATATTATTATTTTTATATATTTTAAAAATTTTAAAAATTGATTATTTTTTATATTATAAAATAATTGTAAAAGATATTTTTGTTAAATTATAAATATATAAATCAAAGAATTTTAACCAAAAAGTGAAAATAATAATAAATATAACATACAATATGATTATATTGAAAACATGGTCACATGACCTAGAACATGCTGTGTGTTGAGAACATGAACATGAACATGACTTAGAACATAGCTTTGTTGAGAATATGAACAATAACATAACCTAGAATATGGTTGTGTTGATAACTGGGCAAGAATATGACTGTGATTAGAACACAGACAAGAACACCACTGTGTTTAGAAGTGTAGGGTAATCAACACCGCCAGTGTTTGCTGTCTGGGACGCTTTTGAGACTAAAATTAATAAATTTTCATTTGAGTGAGACTAAAATTGATAATTTTTTCTAGTGGAACCAAAATTAATAATTTTCATATTGAATGGAACCAAAAATAATTTTTACTCTATTTTTTTTTTTTTTTTTTTTTTTACAACTGTAATCACATTGTATCTTTGTATTTATTATTTTTTTAATTTATCAATTTTTTAGACGTGGAGTACAACGAAATTATTAATATATTACTGTTTCTTCAACTATCATCACTCCTAATTGTTCAAAGAGACAGTCATGTTGTCCGTAAGAATAACATGGTGATGTAGGGTTTAGATTTGTTATCGTGAGGTGACGCTATTCGTCTTTGATGTTCTATACTATTAAAAATTAAATACACGTAACTTGTTTAGATTGTGTTTGTTTTGTTAACTATTTATGAAGTTTAGTTATTAGATTTGCTATTATTTTTAAAAAATCTTACTCCATTAAAGTCCTTTTTCCGATATATCTATGCCACGTGTCAAAAAGGGTGTGTCCAGTTACTATCATTATCCCTTTTGTTATTTAAGATAATAATAATAATAAAAGGATAATAGTAATAATTCTGGTCCTCGTGTTCCAAGCCAATCACAGACCACAAAAGACAGCGTACAACTCGAGCAGCGGAAGGTGCAAGTCGTTGCATCAGCAGGGTAGGGTCTTCATCCCCCTTTCTTGCGGGCATTTGACACTGAAGCCATCCTGTTTGCATGAAATCCGAGCAGATCCCACCTCGAAATCATCCCAATTTGGGAAACTTCGCGCATATGCCGGTTTGCATTTCTGTAGTTTCTTCCACTCTCAGTCGTCATAATCCTTATTAAGTAGCAATTCATGGAGTTAGTTTGCTCAAACTATGTATATCTTACTGCTTCGCCGTCGCTGCCGCCGGTGAACAGTCATCCAAAACCTCATCGAGGTTCTACAAAATTGAATCGTAGGCATTCATTTAGAAATAACAACACAAGAATTAAGGCTCAAAAAAGCGAGTCGTTGGCTCAAGTGGAAAAGCCCCTGAGTGGAATCGGCGGTAGCAGCGCCTTGGAGCAGCTTGATATCGAACGCGGCATTTGTGTTCCATTTCGGAAGTATACCCCTGAATCCGTATGTGAGATAACTTATGCCAATTTTTTATTTGGCGTTTTTTTCTTCTCTATTTGTTTGCAGCGCACATGAGGAAGTTTGCAGTCAGATCGTAAGTGATAGACGGATAGACCGATTAATTTGAGCCCATCGAAACAGATTTTTACTACTTATGAGAAATAGTACTTGCAAAATTGATACTTAGAATCAATTTTTAAGATTGTTTGGAGCCTAATTAGTGAGGTGAGGTGATTACATATATTCATTTGGTTTGATGTTATGTAGCCTGTCCATATTAATAATAAAATAAGGTCTTAAACCTACTGTTGAATACTTAAAGGCAGTAAAATTTTGTTTGAATTCATTTATGTCCCTTTGCCATACATTTAGCTTTTATTTTCTCAAAATCAAATAATGCTTTTGCGCTTTGATAAGTGGGTTGTGTTGATTTATGATTGTATTTTGAATTAGTTAAAAAGGAATTTGCTGAAGTCTGATTGAAATTAATTGTTCGTTCGTTCAACTCTAGCTGAAAGTTGCTGTTATTTTCTCCACATATGCAGTATGGTCTTTGTTATGTGTGATGTCCGTCATCAATCATATATACTGATGCTGGATTGTAATATAGTTTCTTAAAGTTTTAGTTGATTGTATGTGTTAAAGAGAAAAGTAGGAACTTTGGCAGATTCTGAAATTTCATATACTGGGGAGCACCAGAAAGCTTGTAAACACTTTTACAAATATTATCCTGAATTTACATTTACATGTTGCATTGATTTTGATGTAATTTAAAACCTTTGTGTTGTGCTTATAGTGTTTTTTATTTTATTTTTGGTGTACTTATGTAGGTGAGGAATAATGTTCTTTCATCAAGAGGTGCAATATTGTCATTAATGGGCAGAGGAGTAAAAATTGTATGGAGTTTAGGACTCTATTGGTCGGGATTCGTATATGATTATTTTGTGGGCCGTGATGAAGAAGTTGTTCCTTTCCGTGCACGCCAGCTGAGGAATCTCCTCTGTGACTTGGGCCCTTCTTTCGTCAAAGCTGGACAGGTTTTTGCATTCTCTCTCTTCCATAAGCTTTTGGGGTTCATCACCAAGGGTCACCACAATTATTTCTTTTCCCCTTTTCCTTTAGTGTCGCTAGAATATTACCTAGAATTTAGGTGCAGTGTGTACTATGTCATCTCTCTTTCTGGGTGTGAGATGCAGTGTGTACTATATCCATTGCTTTTGATATTTTCATACCGCCTTATTCTTTTTATTTAGTCTTGAATATTATCGTGTTTATCTGAGTTGTTCTTCTATGATTTTTGATGCCTTATTTGGAAACTTACGTATCATTTGCTTTCTCTATTTGACTATTGGTCTGTCCCTGTTTTATATAAGGTGCTTGCAAATAGACCTGATATTATTAGAGAGGACTACATGAATGAACTCTGCATCCTCCAAGATGATGTTCCTCCCTTTCCCAATCAGGTATCTGGCTGTCTTTTTAATGATTATATATATTACCTATATTATTTTTAATTGAACAACCAACCTTAGACTGGTGTAGGTAGCCTTTAAAATCATAGAAGAGGAATTAGGGCAGCCTCTTGAAGCTGTTTTTAGCAGAATTTCATCAGAGACAATTGCTGCAGCAAGTTTGGGTCAAGTGTATCGTGCTACACTACGTTCATCAGGAGAGGATGTTGCTATTAAGGTTCCAAAATTTACTCCAGTTAACCAAGTTTTATTTTGTTTGAATGTGGTTTTCTAGAAATGACTTCGTTCTAGATTAGCACAGGTGCTTACTGGTACTTTTTCCTTAATGGATGCATGTGGAATAATATGGTGCTATATTTCTCTATCATTCTATTATGTCATAAATATGAAGAAAAAACTTGTTTAGATTATATTTGATATTAAGTAATTTCCTGTTTTAAATATGGTAAAACTGCAGCTTACTGAATACCGAGACAGATTCAGGTTCATGGAATGATTGGTGCTTTATTTTTCTATGTTGTTAGCCATAAAATCTGGTTTCCCGTTATTTGTTTGTTTGGAATATTATCTCTCCAAGCTTGTAAATGTTGCTTTTCCATGTTCTATCTATTGATGAAATGCAACTAAGTTGGATCTCCATTATGGTTTTGCAGGTTCAAAGGCCTGGGATAGAACCAATCATCTATAGAGATCTTTTTCTTTTCCGTACTTTAGCTTCTTTCTTGAATGGCATCAGCCTCCAAAAACTAGGTTGTAATGCTGAGCTTATAGTTGATGAATTTGGCGAGAAGCTATTGGAGGAGCTTGATTATACCTTGGTATACCTACTGTCTACTTAAATTTTGCAGAAATCAAGATCATTGCCTTGTCTCTCTAAAAGCATGCCATATGTGCTAACACGCCCCGACATATGTTCACTAGCTTAGTTCACTTCTATTTACAATCATAGCTCGAAATATTTTGGGATATTTGTATTCCTTTTATAACAATTGAATGCCTTTTTCTTTTATCCCTATTCTCTCACACTCTTTCTTATTCTTTCCCCTTCTAAATTAGTTCATAAGCTGCTTTGTTGGATCAAGGACCACAATGCACTGTTATGACATTGGAAGTTTATATTTATTTGATGGAAATATAATCAGAAAATCATTTATTAATTTGTTTGTTTGTTTGCTAGGAAGCTCGTAACATTGAAGATTTTCTTGAAAACTTCAAGAATGACCCTACAGTAAAAATTCCACGTGTCCACAAACATCTTTCGGGTCCTCATGTGCTAGTGATGGAGTGGATAGATGGAATTCGATGTACAGACCCTCAGGTTTGAATGATAAAAACAAATTTTAGATGGTAACTAATAGGTGTGCTCTTGACCATTGCCCCCCTTCAATGTAGGCTATCAAGACTGCAGGAATCGACATTGATGGCTTTCTGACTGTTGGGGTGAGTGCTGCCTTGCGACAGCTGCTGGAGTTTGGGCTATTTCATGGGGATCCACACCCTGGAAATATCTTTGCCATGCGTGATGGGCGTATTGCATATGTGGATTTTGGAAATGTGGCTGTTCTTAGTCAGGTAATTAAAGATTAACAATATTTCATTATAGATGGATTTTGGAAATGTGGCTGTTAACCATTTCTCTCTTGATCTCTTCTTGTTCAGCAAAATAAACAAATTCTTATAGATGCTGTTGTTCATGCTGTAAATGAAGATTACAGTGAGATGGCAAATGATTTTACTAGGCTTGGTTTTCTAGCCAGTGGAACCGACGTCACCCCAATAATTCCTGCTCTGGAAGCAATATGGCAAAACTCTGTGGGAAAGGGGCTTTCTGACTTCAATTTCAGAAGTGTTACAGGTGCTCTTTATTCATCTAACTACTGCACACATCAAGAACATACATACATTTAACAGTCAATTCTATCTCGAGTTTTAGATATTCTATCAGAGTAAATGATCTTTCATTTAAATGGATTCTTTAATTACTCCTAGAGTTTCTTTTCATTGTTCAGCTAATGTTTTGCAGGAAAATTTAATCAGTTAGTTTACAATTATCCAATCCGCATTCCAGAGAGGTTCTCTCTTGTTATTCGATCATTATTGACACAAGAGGGCATTTGCTTAACCCTGAAGCCCGATTTCAAATTTCTTGAGGTTCATCTCATTCTCTAATCTAGTACTTATCATACTTCCTTTCTTCATTTATATGCATGATTGAAGAGCTACATCATCAATTTAACGATTTAAGAATTAAGACAGTATAAGATCCAGACCCAGTTCACCATCATTTCATGATACCACCGATCAAAATACTCAAACATCTCTAATCTAATTTAATTTTTAGTTCTCAGCTAAAGAAATGTGCATGCATACGATACAGAACCACTTTTTCATGAATGCAATCTAATGAAGTTTCGTGCATATTCATCTAAGAATAATCAGCTTCCTTCACTCGATGATGGAAAGATTGAACTCAACCGTGTGAAACATCCAATATCATTTTCCCGGTCTGATTACATCAATTTAGTTTCTTCTTTGTATAATTTATTCATTTGATATCATTGGAGCAGGTTGCCTATCCTTATGTGGCAAAGCGTCTACTCACAGATCCTAATCCTGCTTTACGTGAACGACTAATTCAGGTTGATTATTATCTATGTTGTATAAACTATGATCCCCTGTTTATCGGATTTTCCTATTTTATACAGCAGCCATATCAAACATTTGCATCTGGCTTAACTATGAAATGTTTCATCAGGTTTTATTTAAAGATGGGCTTTTCCAGTGGAAACGACTTGAAAACCTAATCGTTCTGGCAAAGGAAAATGTGGCAAGGATGAGCAGCAATCCCGCCTTGCAGAAAAACCAAATGTTCGTACCTCATATATCGACTTTACCTCTTTTCCCCCTGAAATTTATCTTCATCAGCTCTTTGTCTCCCATGCCAGGCAAAGGACCATGGACCGGAAAATCGCACAAAAATTGGACCTGACAGACACAATCAAGGATGGAGCTCGTCTATTCCTGATCGATGAAGGCATTCGTAGGCAGCTCATTCTTGCTCTCACCGAGGATTCCAAGCTCCATGTTCAAGAGGTTTGTAAAGATTCTGCAGACAATGCAAAGAAACTTAAAACTACCAAATCTGACTACACTACTAATGCATTTTTACAGCTCGTAGATGTATACCGACTGCTCGAAGACCAAATAGACTTACCTTCCATGGCTTTACAAGTAGCACAAGGTAAACCTCACACGACGTCAAATTCAATCCTCGAACATTCTTACCTGCTCGATCTAATAGCTAACTGGTTCTCTATGTTCCTCTCTCAGATCTTCCTTCGGTTGCTCGAGACGTAATGCTTTCTTGGACTGCCTCTGTGTTGTCTGATAGATAGATAGATATAGATATAGATATAGATAAAGCTCAGTCCTCTGCCATGGCTGCTGCAATCAAAACATTCAATATTGCTCTTCTTCACCTACAGAAAGGAATTGAAGGAAGACTTTTTAATTTTTTCATACTGTAGATGGAAATTCAATTTTTCTTTGGGATATATGTATGTGTATAATAGGCAAACCGCAATTTTATACAAATATAATCTGAAATTTTCAGTATATGAATTTATTATTTGAACTCCCTCTAAGCTGGATGATTTGTTGGCCCAATGATTGGTAGTTCCTAATTACGTACTACTGAAAAAGTCTTATCACGTTATAAGTTGAACTACTTTCTAGAATCTATAAAAAAAAAATATTCCCTCCGACCTTCAAAATATAGTCTTATTGATGATATTACATAGATAGTTGGTAAAAAATAAAAATAAAAAATAATTTTTTGTTTTATTAATATATTAGTGTAAAAAACAGTGACAATTATGTAATAACACCTGAGATAGTATTATATTTATTTATAAAATGAAACTATAGTAAACAAGACCATCGTCATATTTATATATTTTCTATTTTTTGTTTTATTAATATATTAGTGTAAAAAACAGTGACAATTATGTAATAACACCTGAGATAGTATTATATTTATTTATAAAATGAAACTATAGTAAACAAGACCATCGTCATATTTATATATTTTCTATTTTTTGTTTTATTAATATATTAGTGTAAAAAACAGTGACAATTATGTAATAACACCTGAGATAGTATTATATTTATTTATAAAATGAAACTATAGTAAACAAGACCATCGTCATATTTATATATTTTCTACTTTTTCTAAATTCTGCATCATTATATTTATTTATTTGCAAATAATAATACTAATAATAAGGTTAAGTGGGTGGACTGGGTGAGACAGACCCGGCGAAATTCGGGTCGGGATATGACCCGTGTGGCGAACAGTCTATTATCCCTGTGCATTATTTAATTTAATTTATTACGATAATATTAATTCATTTTATTTTTTCAGTTTATAAAAGAACGAGGCCGTCCGCTGTTTATCAAAATCGAAACCCTCGTCTTCCCCCACGCTCCCACACCACACACGAATAAATTACTCTTCAAGAAAGGAGTGAGGGGAATTCTCTTCCCAAGATCCTTTTATTGCTGGTAATCTTTTCCTTCGTTGCATTTGTATTGATTAACGTTTGTTTTCATTTGCGTTTTATTTTTCTTTGATTTTTCGGTTTTCGTTTGTGAAGAATCATAGCGTCGTCATCGTGGGTGCGTGTTCGGATCCGCATTATGTTCAATCGTCGCAACATTGACGGGGGGAAAGGTATTTAACGTTTTCTATTGGGTTTTTGGGTTCTTGGATTGTCTGGGTTGTGGATGCTATTCTCTCTTGTTCGCATCATCTTTTTTTCTCCCCCTTCGTGTTAATTTTCAAGGTATTGCTAGAATTTGGAAACGGCTTTAACTTTATGGTTTTTGATTCTTTTTTTGATGTTGGTAGGGTTTGCCGCTTGATTTCATAGTTTAGACCGAGTGATGAAAATCACTGGTGAAGTTTCCCAGATGGCAGTTTGCAATTATAAATTAGTCTCAAGAATTGGGGTCGCATTCAAGTGAGTGGAATTTGGTGTAAGATTATTGAATATGTCTCAGCAGTCATCACGCCTTAATCGGTTGCTTACATTGCTGGACAGTATCCTTGCGGAGTGTTTATGAACAAATTCAAATTAGCAGTTTTATTACTCCTGTTGTACATACGTTATCACTTTCTTTAAGTTTCATTCACATTTCTATGGTTATGGGTCTGACTGATGATGGATTGCGAGTTTTTCCTTTAACAAATTCTAAGCGGGTTCAACCCAAGCAACAAGGTTCTCTGCAGCACGGCAGATAGGGGATATTGCCAAATCACATCCGCAGGACTTAAATGCTCTTTTAAGTAAGGTGTGAGTTTCTACAACTGAATTTCTTCAATGCGGGTATTTTTCCTTTATTAAATTCTGTTTACTAGTGAATTGCAGCTCAAATTGTTCCGAAAATTGTTTGAATGGTTGCTCTGTGTATGCCAGTTAGTCGCTGACGTACCATACTGGTTGCTAAAAGTCTATAATTGTGGTGAAGGAAGTACTTTATTTTTTTGCCACTCAATATGTCATAATTGGGATCTTAGCCAGCACATACACGTGACGCTTTCATAAGTGAAAACTTTTACGAAATAAATGTTTGGATAATACCAGGTTGATTTATAAATTGTCTATTTCATATCCTCACTTTATGCCCGTTAGAAGACTGTTGAATTTTTAGTACATTAAATAGCTTACACCTTATTAAGATAATGACCCATGAATAGTGCTCTTCCTGGTAGTTTGAAGTAAGAACTCGTGTGACCTTGTTTTATGTTGGTGAATCTATGATGTTCCACAGAAAATTAAGCACTATTCTTATTGTAGTCTTTTTTGAGTAGTGATTTGATTGAAGGATGCCTGTATTCTTCCCAAATTTTAGCTGCAGAGATTGCCATTAGTTACTCTTGTTACCATTTGGTGCAATGTTGTATCTAGCGTGTTCATTAAGTCTGACATTGTTTTCTTTGAATAGAAATTTTGATTAGTGTCATTTACCAATTTTGTAGATTATAATCTGCATCGATCCGTATCATATTTCCGCTGATCAGTTAAAGTTCTCCTTTTTTTTTTTTTTTTCTTAATTTGTATTTATGTGATATTCATGTTTTTTTGTTTAACTTTTGACTGTATCATTCTACTGTTTTCTACTGTGTTCCCGCTTCCAGCTTAAGCTTCACTCTTATCAATGAAAACTACAGGTTTCACAGTATCTACATAGTAAAAAGTGGGATACCAGGGTAGCGGCAGCTCGAGCTGTTGGATCTATTGCTGAGAATGTGAAACATGTGACTTTGACTGAACTTGCTGCCTCTGTTGATGCAAAATTGTCAGAAGCTGGGATATCTGCCACCTTTGATGATGTGGCAACTTGGCAAAAAAACCATTCGAAAATTGGAGCAGGCACTTCTTTCAGAAGGTCTTATTTCTTGTTGTAATTGTTGTTCCATTATGGTGATTGCATGGAAACTTTATTCAGTCTGTATTGTTTTGTTGCACTTCATTTTTTTTTTTTAATAATGAATAGTTTGTTACTGCAGTTTCGATCTAAATAAGGTGTTGGAGTTTGGAGCTTTGGTAGGATCTGGGGGTCAGGTACTTCACCATCAATTTCCTTATATATGTGGATGCTGTATGTCTCCAATCCTAATGGTTCTGTTCATGTGTCCTTTTATCAAATTCATGTGTTTCTTCATTTTTGTTTATTAGTATGCCATTCAAATGAATCTCGTTTCGATAAACAGATCCATATTGCAAGTTTGTTATTATGTATGAATTGATTCGTTCACCTCATTTGATATTTTACATCAAATGGATATCCAAAAATCCTTGTTTGTAATCGTTTGGTTTACTCTAACTATGATACTATCTCTCTGGCATTTAATAGTGTTTTGACCCCATGTTTATGGGGTTGTATGAGCCAGAGTGATCCCACTCAGATATGCCTGATGAAATTTACTTATTTCTTTGAGGTGGATTTTAATTATTTTAAGGAAATAGGGAATTTGGCTGTATTACAGCTATCAGTTTATTTTAAATGGTCTGACTTACAGGAGTACGATATTGCAACTGACAATTTCAAGAATCCCAAAGAACGATTGGCTCGGCAGAAACAAAATCTTAAGCATCGATTAGGTCAGTGTTACATTGTTCTGTCTTTCTTAGTTAACTAATAATTGCACACCTCTTTATGGCATACGCTATACACAGTTATTAAGAAATTACATTTGGATCTCTGATGTAAACTGTTATCTCGATTATGCATGTAAATGTTATAATGTCTTAGGTCACTTAGAAACCTTAAGTCTTTCTTTTTGAACCAGTATTACCTTTCTAACTCCCCAAACATCTTCACACCTAAGAACTTAAATTTAATCTAGTATTGAATTTTGCGATAGTCCACCTCATTGGTCATAACCATGTCTTTGTAAGTAAAAAATGATCTGCCAACCACCTTATGGAAAATTTATGTTTTGTAGGGTTGTGATAGAGTTAATGTATTCTTGTTGGTCCACATATAACAAAATTTTGGCTCTGCACTCCTTTAAGTGGACAAATCCAATGCATGTATTAACTATTATGAAGTGTTGGACATTGGATGCTTACAGTGTCCAATGGTAGATAGGTTGAGATTAAATTAATTTAGACTGGGCATCCTTAGATTAGAACTCATTTGTTACTTTTTTTTTCAGGTTTAGACGTGTATGAGCAGTTCATGGATGTCAATGATATGATAAAAGATGAAGACCTTATTGTGCAAAAATACATTTATTCTGGGAATGGAATAGGGGCTCAGTATTACTCTTCACAGCCATCACGGAATATCCAGCAGTTTGTCACAAGCATGGTGCCTGCCTCCAGGTCTAGAAGACCCAGTGCAAGGGAGCTCAATCTCTTGAAACGGAAAGCCAAAAATAACTCAAAAGAGCAATCTAAAGGGTGGCCAAGAGATGGAGATACAGAGAGCACGCAATCACATGATATGGTGTCCCCAAAAAACATACCTGTGGACTCATCAAAATCTTGTAAGGTGAATGAGGAACTCACTTTTAGAAACATCTCAGATACCTTGGTAGATTATTTGCCTTAATTTGCTTCTGAATTGTTATTCCTCTCACTTTGGTTCCTAGGGATTTTGTTATTTTCAAAGTATCACCATCACTAATACTTGTGCTAGTCTTGTTCTTTTTCTATTAATTTTTGTGCTGAAAGGTCTTTCGCTTTGTAGTCACTCTTGCTGAAGATGCTTTTATTTAACCATTTGAATTCCTTCCTGGCGACCTCAAACAATTGTTTCAATCCTCTCATTTAATTATATATATATATAACAATTCTGAGTCACATATACACAACTGAAGTCCTGTCAACGTTTTCCACTAACATTTTCTCTTTTAAACAGTCTTGTTTAACACAATTTATTTTGTACCCTTTAACTGCAATCCACTAAAGTAGTATTTGATGCAGCAACTTACAGATATTGTTTCTGATGATGAGGGTTTTGACAATTATGGAGATGGCTTTTGGCCTTTCCAAAGTTATGTCGAGCAACTTCTCATCGATATGTTTGACCCTGGTAAGTTTCAATGTTTGCGGTGTTAAATGTTTTGATACCATGCATGACAATACCTTGTGGTCATGTTTCTTCAGTTTGGGAGGTTCGCCATGGCAGTATCATGGCACTCAGAGAGATATTAACATATCAAGGAGCTAGTGCTGGAATTCTTTTGCCTGATGTTCAAAATCCTGACATGTCATCTGCTCCTTTGAAACATAAAGATAGTGAATCTATAATGAAAAGAGAGAGGGAGATTGATTTGAACCTGCAAGTTCCCCTGGATGAACCAGAACCAATTATAAAGAGGCCAAAAATCGAAGATGCATCAATTTCAACAAGCGACTTTGGAGGCACTTGCGAAGGAGGGCAGAATCCTCTCGCACATACAAATGGTAAAAATGAAGGTGTTAAGATGGAGTGTTATTCTGGCATTTACGGTACTTCCAGTCCCATTGACAATGTTATGGTGACGAAGGATAACTCTGAGGATAAAGGATCTTTGGAGCCATTGAATGCATTAAAAAGTCTTCCCAAAAACTCCGAGCTCGTGAGTTTAGTGGAAGGAGCAAGAAATTCTTGGTGCAGGAACTGTGAATTTCTGCAAGATTGTGCAATTCGCTTCTTATGTGTCTTGTCACTTGATCGGTATGTTTTTTAAATAACTGAACATACAAATTCAATTCTGAAGCCATAAAAGGAAATTTGAAACAAGTATATGGAAGCCTCCAATTATGACGCAATATCTTATGCTGCACAATTTCTAAATTTTGCAAATTCTTTTTGGTGCATCATTGCTTCTCTTAGTTGGCTACCCATTGACATTTCGATCTGTACTACTGCAATGTGTGAAGTAGTTAGAAGAGGATTGTATACTTTTGTATTTGGAAAGATATCTAAATCTGATATACTTTACAGGTTTGGAGACTACGTATCGGATCAAGTTGTTGCACCAGTGAGGGAAACCTGTGCTCAAGCTTTAGGTGCTGTGCTCAAGTACATGCATCCAGCATTTGTTCATGAGACGTTGAACATTTTGTTGCAGATGCAGGTAAATAATGATTAATAGTTTCCTTGGTTTGTGGCACTAACTCTTTGTTCTTTCACTGCTGCAACATCCTTTTAATGATTTCTTTGCTTCTTTCAGCGTAGACCAGAGTGGGAAATTCGCCATGGGAGTCTTTTGGGCATCAAATATTTGGTTGCAGTGCGACAGGTATATTCCTTTTCTTTGGATACATTTTTAGGCTCGATGTGACTACCCTTACATTAGTGCTATATTCATTATAATTCGTTAATTTTATCTAGATATAAGTTTTAACAGAATAGCGTTCAAGTACTCTTTCTTTGATGATGTGGTACAACGAAACTATTGAAAAGATAAATGAGGAGTTGGTAAGTAACTCGAGTGCGACGAAGATCTGCCTATGAGAACAGATGTTATTGGGACAAGCAAAAATCATAGATGGTAGCAAGTAAGATTTCAGTTGTGAAAAAACCTTAATAGGTGATGCTACAGTTAAGTTTGTAAACAGAGAATAGAATGTATTAGCTGCAATAAAGATAGAGAATATTAAATCATTCCTCAATTGCCACGTTGTTAACTTGTTTTTAAAAGAAGCAGGCATATAACAAATTAACAATACACTTCTTCAAGTTTCATTAGCTGCAATTATCATTGAGGAAATTAATAAGAACTTACCAGCTATATGTGCTAATGAATGGTGCCACTTTGTTCTTATTACACCTTTTGATATAGGCAGATACACATGCACTTATGTCTTGATTTTTATGTTCTAGTTCACATTTATAACTCTTATATCTTCAATAAATTACTTGTATCAACAATATCTTACACAATGTCGTTTAATTAAGCCCGCCATTTCATTATTTTAATGTCACTATCATTCTCGTGCTCATTCCAGGAGATGATTCACGACTTGCTTGGCTCTGTTCTTCCTGCTTGTAAATTTGGGCTTGAAGATCCTGATGATGATGTGAGAGCAGTTGCGGCAGAGGCCTTGATACCTACTTCATCGGCCATTGTTTCCCTCAATGGTCCAATTCTGCACTCCATTATTATGCTCCTGTGGGACATTTTGCTTGACCTGGATGATTTGAGTCCTTCCACTAGCAGGTGCAAACAATCATATCACCATTTAAGTCTATTATTTGGTTCAAACATTTTACATGCTTAATCCATATCTACTATGCTAAATTTTGCTGTAGTTTTTGTTAGCTATGATGATGTGTAAGCCCAAGATCTTGAATAATGCAGTTCATATTGAATATTTTCATCATTTCTCTCTAATGTACAGGTTTATCAAATTGTTTTTGATATTTGTCTAATGATATTGCAGTGTAATGAATCTGTTAGCAGAAATTTATTCCCAGGAACAGATGATTCCAAAAACTTTTGGTACTTTGGGCTCTACTGAGAAACCAGAGCTTGACCTTAATGAAATTGGTGTCACCGATGATCTTGAAGAAGGATTAGGTTCTTTGGAAAACCCTTATATGCTGTCGACACTGGCCCCGAGGTTATGGCCCTTTATGAGACACAGTATCTCCTCTGTCCGCCTATCCGCAATTCGCACCTTGGTACTTTATTTACCCATGTTTGAGTTTCTCCATACCTAAAATAATGGGCTATATGAACATTAAATGGACGTTATCTTCTGTGCAGGAACGCTTGCTTGAAGCTGGTTACAGAAAGAGCATCTCTGACAAGTCCAACACATTCTGGCCCTCTTTTATAGTTGGTGACACCCTAAGAATTGTGTTCCAGAACTTACTGCTTGAATCAAATGATGAGATTCTGCAGTGCTCAGAGAGGGTTTGGAATCTACTGTTGAAAGTATGTATATGTTCCTGTTTAATTTTGCATCTTCAAACAACTCTGTTCCAGTAAATTTTTTTTTTTATTTTTTCTATTTTTTTTTTTGTCAGTTTGTTTTATGGTATGAATTATGGCATGAATTTGTGTTCATTAAATTAATACATGACATATAAGTAAATTGTTGACCCTCTACCCCTGGATTAGGATGAGTTGTACTTGACAAATAAATTAAGCGAGCCAAATTTGGTATCACACCATAATTCCCTCTATTTAATATGTTCATTAGTGTATGTTTAAATGTTTAAAAGTCTATGTCAAGAAATGCTAGTATGTTTGTCTTTGAGTCTCTGATCGATGCAACTTCAAGCCTGTTTTAAAATTTTAAGCTCTCTTTATTTATGTTTTCAATTTTATTTTTGCACTATTCATCAAAAGCAATTCACTATTTAAAACGTCATATCCAATACCTATTTGCATCTGATCAAATACTATGTTATATTCAACTTTTTACTATTCCCATAACAATCCAAAGCATCAAAGTGTTTCTAAACATACCTATAGTGTGTGTGTTCCTTTCTTTCTTTCTTTTATTTTTTTGAGTTTTTTCAAGGATCCGAGGACATGAGTAACCTATTATTCAACTTTATCTATGAATTGCTCATTGCTACATTATTTTCAAATATTTCTGTTCATCCATTTTTATAACACTTTAATACCTATTGCAATGTAAATAAATAAATAAATTATGTGCTTTTTGTTTGTATTTGTATATCCAGAGGCTGTCTGCCAGAAGTAACCTATCTTTTAGTTATTCCTTTATTGAATGTCTTTGTGAATTTTCATTTGTACTTTAATTGTTTCCACAAAGCTTTTGTTCTTGAGAATGTTGTAGGTGAACTGAATGAGACTGTACAGAGCTTTCTTTGTCTCATTTCTTTCTAATTTTTCTTACTCTGGTGCTAACTTATTAAATGTTTAGTGCCAGGTTGAAGACTTAGAAAATGCTGCCAAATTATACTTCTCTTCATGGATTGAGCTTGGAACCACTCCCTATGGTTCTCCACTGGATGCTACCAAAATGTTTTGGCCTGTAGCCTTGCCACGTAAAAGCCATGTCAAAGCTGCAGCTAAAATGAGAGCTGCCATGCTGGAAAGTGAATATTACAAAAATAAGGCCTTGGAATCTACAGAAAGCATGATGGGGGAGCAAAATGGAGATGCTTCTGCCAGCTCGACAAAGATAATTGTTGGTTCTGATACGGATATCTCAGTAACTTATACAAGAGTTGTTACAGCAACAGCTTTGGGCTTAATGGCTTCCAAGTTGAATGGTCAATCATTACAGTATGTGGTTGATCCATTGTGGAAAGGATTGACTTCTTTGTCCGGAGTTCAGAGACAGGTAATTTTGTAATAATGAGACGAGTTTTACATGGTTTATTTATTTCTAGGCTATCTGGGGGATATTTTGAACCTTTTTATTTATTTATTTTTTATTTTTTTATTTTTGCATTTGGTTGATATTTCCAGGTGGTTTCATTGGTTCTCATATCATGGTTTAAAGCATTGAGTGGATTTTCAAAGTCAGATGAAGCAATTATTGGCACTTCAAGTGACTTTAGGCTGTGTTTGTTAGATTTATTAGCTTGCACCAATCCTGCATTTCCCACGAAGGATTCTCTTCTACCTTATACTGAATTGTCTAGAACGTATAGTAAGATGCGGAATGAGGCCAATCAACTGTATAGATCTGTTGAAACATCTGGACTGTACAATGATTTCTTGTCATCATCTAATGTGGACATGGAGAGTCTGAGTGCAGATGATGCTATTAATTTTGCATCACAGCTTTCATTTTCAAGTAATGGGTCTTCTCGGCAAGAATCTGATGGAGGGAACCTATTTGATGAATTAGAGTCTCTGAAGCAAAAGCTTCTAACCACTGCTGGCTATCTTAAATGCGTTCAGGTACATTTTAGCTGCAACAGTACAACCACCGTATGCAATTGAGGACTCGTAATTGGTTATAATAGACTATTGTATTATCAATCTTCAAATTACTTGAGTGTTCTTTATAAATTATATCATATTGGAACTTTTCTTACGCATTTTTATAATTATTTCTCTTTGGTTTCAGAACAACATGCATCTTACTGTCTCATCTTTATTGGCTGGTGCTGTTGTATGGATGTCAGATCTCCCAGCAAAGCTTAATCCAATTATTTTGCCTATTATGTCTTCCATCAAACGAGAACAGGTTTGTACATTTTTCTTGTGAAACACCCAAGATAATTCTTAAGATTGTGATTCTATCTTGCCTGTAGGAGGAGATATTGCAAAATAAAGCTGCCGAGTCTCTTGCTGAGCTCATCCATCATTGCATTGAACGCAAACCTGGTCCAAATGATAAGCTAATAAAAAATCTTTGTACTTTAGCTTGCATGGACCCTCATGAGACACCCAAGGCCGTGGCCCTAAGTTCTGTTGAGATAATTGAAGACCAAGACCTTCTATCATTTGGAAGTAGCAGTAGTGGCAGACAAAAATCGAAAGTTAATATGTTTACTTCTGGTGAAGATAGATCGAAGGTCGAAGGTTTTGTCAGCAGACGTGGGTCTGAACTTGCGTTGAAATATTTATGCATGAAGTTTGGTAGTTCTCTGTTTGACAGGCTTCCTAAGATTTGGCACTGCCTCATCGAGGTTATTAAGCCTTGTGAGATTGAGGGCATAACACCAGAAGTTGAAAAGTTGATTGATCAATCTATTGGTCTCATCAGCGATCCCCAGATTTTAATAAACAATATTCAAGTAAGCACGGAAGTTTATGCATCCATTGTTCTGGCCTTATAGAATATACTGTAAAAGATGTGTGTCTTCCCCAAATTTCCAATGTTTTCATGACAACAATACTTTATAGGCTCTCATAGTGGCAATTACTTCACACTGGCATCAATTTGTAGATATCCTATACCTTATTTTTGTGGCATAACCTAATTATCTTGTGTACATTTGTTTTATTTTTCTGGTCATCTGAAGGGAGAATGGCCAAATGATTTGTGCTGTTCCATATTTGTGCAGGTGGTGCGTTCCATTGCTCCTTTCTTGGATTTCACACTGAGGCACAAGCTGCTTACACTTTTGCCCTGCATTTTCCGATGTGTTAGACATTCTCATATTGCTGTCAGACTGGCTGCATCACGTTGTATCACAGCAATGGCTAAGTCAATGACTATGGATGTTATGGGCCCCCTTATTGAGAATGTTGTTCCTATGCTAGGTGACATGGTATCTGTGCATGCCAGACAAGGAGCTGGCATGCTTGTAAGTTTACTCGTTCAAGGATTGGGTTTGGAACTTGTCCCATATGCTCCTCTGTTGGTTGTTCCCCTATTGAGGTGCATGAGTGACTGTAATCCATCTGTCAGACAGAGTGTGACACATAGTTTTGCCGCACTTGTTCCTCTTCTTCCACTAGCACGAGGTATCGCCCCACCTGTTGGCATTACTGACCGTTTGTCTAGAAATAAAGAAGATGCAATGTTTCTTGAGCAACTAGTGGACAACTCTCACATTGATGATTACAGGCTTGCCTTTGAACTAAAAGTTACCTTGAGGAGGTATTTCTCTGTTCCTTTCCTTGTATGTGAGTAATGGATAATCCTCGTTACCATCTTTCTGAAGCATGATTAGTTTTTTTTTTTTTTTTTTGTCATATTCATTTTTATCTCCAGTCTATTTATAGTTATATACCATAACTTCAATCCATATCCAAACTTGTTTTTTTTTTTGTTTGTTTGATTGGTTCTGGAATGTCGAAACAGTACCATTATGCACAGCCATTGTATTCACCTCGATGTTTACCAGCCTTCCTATTGTATGTTATGTTGATGATTTATTTATTTATTTATTTTTCCTCTTGTACTTTCAGATATCAACAGGAAGGTATAAACTGGCTAGCTTTTTTGAAGCGGTTTAACCTTCATGGCATATTATGTGATGATATGGGCCTTGGTAAGACTCTTCAATCATCTGCAATTGTGGCATCCAATATAGCAGAGCACATTGCTGCAAATGGCAGTGAGGAGTTGCCACCTTCATTAATTATATGCCCATCAACCCTTGTTGGACACTGGGTCTATGAGATAGAGAAATTTATTGACCCTTCACTTTTGTCTACACTTCAATACATTGGTTCTAATCAAGAGCGAACCTCTTTGCGTTTGCAATTTAACAAGCATAAAGCAATTGTAACTTCATATGATGTTGTCCGCAAAGATATAGAATATCTCGGACAGCTTTTCTGGGATTACTGTATTCTGGATGAAGGACACATTATAAAGAACTCGAAGTCGAAAGTCACATGTGCTGTGAAACAACTCAAGGCTAAACACCGCCTCATCTTGAGTGGAACACCGATCCAGGTTTGTCATGAAAATAAAATTTTATTTGCAAACCTAGATTTACAATATTGGCTAACAAATCTGTCTATTTCCAGAACAATGTGTTGGACCTGTGGTCTCTTTTTGACTTCCTTATGCCTGGATTTCTTGGAACAGAGAGACAGGTAAGTAATGTTTACATGCTTCTTTTTGTTAAAAATATAATTAGAAGGTAATCTTAAATGCATAATCCCAGATAATTGAATGAAATGATTAGAACATATCAAGTAATGAAATGATTAGAACATATAATTAAAGGTTAATTCATGTGATATGGATGGTTGATGGATTTTCATTACTTTGAAATAGCCGGATACAAAACACTTGGAAACAAGGCATTCTATTGTATGTTGCTCCTTGCATATCATTCTATTGTGTGTAGTTCATCAAATGAGAAATATGGATTCATAATCATACCCCTATTGAAGTAGGAAATTGGCATGTATGAGATTTTATCTGTGAGTGTTTGTTGTCTGAAACTCATAAGGTTGGTGACATTTTCCTGGTCCTTCAAACAGTTTCAAGCTTCTTATGGGAAACCTCTGTTAGCAGCACGTGACCCTAAATGTTCAGCAAAAGATGCCGAAGCTGGGGTGCTAGCAATGGAAGCATTGCACAAGCAAGTGAGTGAATCTGATTACTCTTACAGCTTTTGCAACTGTGTAACAATATCAGTTTACATTTTTTGTTTTGCTCTGGCTGATGGAAATTTCCTCTGATAGGTTATGCCTTTCCTCTTACGTCGAACAAAAGATGAAGTTTTATCTGATCTGCCCGAGAAAATCATTCAGGACAGATATTGTGACTTGAGCCCGATTCAGTTAAAATTATATGAACAGTTTTCTGGTTCACATGTAAAAGAAGAAATCTCAGATATGGTTAAGCAAAACGATGAGTCTGGACCGGCACCCAAAGCTTCTACTCATGTTTTCCAGGTATGCCATTTGGTTGTTATAACCCTGTTTTGTTTTCATTAACACTTCGGCTCTGATCGCATTTTCTTACTGTTTCAGGCACTTCAGTACTTGCTAAAACTTTGTAGTCATCCAAGACTGGTTATTGGTGAAAGAAGTCCAGATTCATTATTACCTACACTAGCAGAATTTTTGCCGACAAATCCTGATATCAGTTCTGAGCTACGTAAAATACATCATTCGCCTAAACTTGTTGCACTTCAGGAGATAATGGAGGAGTGTGGTATAGGTGTAGATGCATCGAGTTCTGAAAGCACGGTTGCTGTTGGACAGCATAGAGTTCTGATATTTGCACAACATAAGGTATTGGCTACTGTTTCTTCTTTACTTCATATCTTCCTCCATATTATTTTTCTCCTTGCACTAATCAATTCTGTCTTGCAGGCATTCTTGGACATCATCGAGAAGGACCTGTTTCAGGCTCATATGAAAAAGTGAGTTGGGGCACTTCAAGACACTTGAGTCTGTTTAATAGCTCATTGTTCTGCACTTCATGTTTGTGTATCTATTCTAGTTTCTAACAATTGATGCTATATTTAATTGCTTATTGCCTCTTTTAAAGCAGCGTTACGTACTTGCGGTTAGATGGGTCAGTTGAACCCGAAAAGCGGTTTGAAATTGTCAAAGCTTTCAACTCGGACCCTACGATTGATGCTCTGCTGCTCACAACACACGGTAGTATAAGTATCATTTTATGCTTGCGAAACTCAATGAAACAAGGCAAATGTATTTGACATGATTTATATGCTACTTGCAGTTGGTGGCCTAGGTTTGAACTTAACATCGGCTGATACCCTTGTTTTTATGGAGCATGATTGGAATCCCATGAGAGATCATCAGGTAGGAAAGAATAACACTGACAGGCCGTCATTGTTGGAAATCTTGATTACCATTCTTGGAATTTATTTACCAACATTGTCTTTTGTTACACCGACAGGCCATGGACAGAGCACACAGGCTAGGTCAGCGCAAGGTTGTCAATGTCCATCGTCTGATCATGAGAGGCACCCTGGAGGAGAAAGTGATGAGCCTGCAAAAGTTCAAAGTTTCAGTCGCTAATGCTGTCATCAACGCGGATAATGCCAGCATGACTACAATGAATACTGACCAGTTGCTTGATCTGTTTACTTCTGCCGAAGGCAAACAGGTATAGATTTCCACTGCCGATTCTTTGGCAATAACTTTTTCAATGTTTGATCTCACATATTGTTGTTTCTGATTAGTTTTCTTATTATTATTCAGGTATCAAAAACTTCAAAATCTTCACAGGGAGATCCGGATGCAAAACTACCTGTCAAGGGCAAGGGTCTCAAAGCCATTCTTGGGGGACTAGAGGAACTTTGGGATCAGTCGCAGTACACTGAAGAATACAACTTGAATCAATTCTTGGCAAAGCTAAAC
Organism: Andrographis paniculata; assembly: GCF_009805555.1. Taxonomy (NCBI): domain Eukaryota; kingdom Viridiplantae; phylum Streptophyta; class Magnoliopsida; order Lamiales; family Acanthaceae; genus Andrographis; species Andrographis paniculata. The sequence continues at coordinate 862,748 of NW_026137610.1, forward strand.
GGCTGAATCAATCGGCACGCAGGTTTCTTTCGAGCCCTTTTGATTTGCTGCCGGGAAGCACACGATTATATCCATCCATCCCTGGGATCACACGGCAGTGGATGAACCATCCAAAGTGTATATTCTTTGTGGGTGCAGCAGCTCCAATTTTGACAGTTTTAACTGTAGCTGCCTTCTCTTTATTGCTCTCATTTCATATATTAACTGCTCCATTTTTTTAGCAGTACAGTTTGTGCATGAATTGCGCTCGCAGGAAAGCCGGCAAACCGTAGTTGTTTGGTCTGGGCAAGTCAATGCAGTGGCAGCAGATATATCTATATCTATATATATAGCTCCACCTCCAAGGGAAAGCAGGTATAGACAACAATCTGTAAATTTTGGATGCTGTACATACTTTCAGACATTCTTGATTTACAGTCCAGTCCAATATTGATCATCCCTTCAGCCTATGTCTGTGTGTGATTCCTCTCTTTATTGGGCCATTCTAAATAAGTGTAACCAACTACCCTTGGATATTAATACCGATCAACGTCGATCGTTGGATCAATCATCGATACACTTAGCCACAGAGGCGAGGCATGGTCCAGGACCTGAGAGTGGAATTCCTTGCAACTCCGGAGGGCCCGGCTGACGTGTACCTTTTCCAATCGTCGATCGCCATTTGAATATCGTGGATCTTGTTGTCCAATCCGATGCAGCAATTGGCGTGCATCGTCACCACCAAATCGAGATCCTTGCTGGGCTCGCAGAACCCCCCGAAATAAGCTGTGTCTAGGAACCTCATTTTGAGCCCTAATTCTTCGACGTAGGGGTTGAGTTTGATGTAGTTGAGGACGTCCTGGTCGTGCTTTCCTGGGTAATAATCCTTTCCTGCGTGCCAGTATCTGTAGAATTCGATTGTCCGGTTGCTGGATTTAACGTAGTTAAATCCCCCGTTGGGCGAATTCTCGGGATCCGTTGAGTTGTACCAGTAATGGTCGCAGGCAATCTGGAAGTCGCCTTCCGGGAAGAATCTCTCGAATGGATTCCTCAGCCACAGCACGTCTGCATCCTGAAAGACAGAGATAGCAGCCATGGCAGCATACTTAAAATTAAATCGATCAATCACCATGGGATTATATTTTTACGTACGGTGAAGACGAAGTCGAAGCCTAATTGGAGAACGGTGCGGAGGAAGTCGATCCGTCTCCACATCATCTTCAGGTAGTCCTCGGACATGAAGTATGCTTCGCCGGAGAAGTTGACGCCGGCGGTGGTGAGTGCGTAGCAGTGCAGGTGTGCGTCCAAGCAGCGAGAATACGCCGTCTGGTCCAGCGCGCCGACTACCACGTGTTTCAGCAGGTCCTGAGTCTGATTTCCGATCGTGAAGCTTTGCAAGAAGAGGTCGAAGATGGAATCCGGCTCCGTCCACGCTGCGTTCAGCGTTGTGATGATCACCGTTTTGCCGTCCGTCATTGCTGCCTCCCTCAGTACGTTCTTCAACACCTTGTCTTCAGCCACACCCTAGTCAACAAAATTAGCAAAAATTTAAATTAAAATAATGCAATTATTCGAGTCGTGCGGAATTAAGGAAATTAGAAGGCAAATATATTAAAATCAGTATTCGTTGGAGAGAGGAAGAATAAGTGGTGATGAATGAATTGCTTGCTGTTCCAGAGATGGAAAGCGTTGTCTAATTTGACATTAGTGCAAATTTAATGGAATTTAATTTGGATCCGAGGACAGGTACTTCAATTAGTAAGAATATTAACAAATTGTAATGTACACCACACCACAAATCCACAATAATGTTAACTTGCAAATGAATGTGGTGTGGAAGAAAAAAGTTTTCATCTCTCACAAACACATTCATACATAAAAAAAAAAAAAAGGTCTGAAGAATAATCAACAGGCAATGTGAAAATTGAATGGATACATCTATAATGCTATAGACTATGAGGTTGATTTATGAATAATATAAGGTTACTAGAAATTTTGTGTGCATGGTTGGACTTTTCAATGCCAATACGCCAATACTTGTTGTGGAAAGCTGTTAGAGGAGAGTCTGAAACTGCTAAACTTTTTCCTTGTTTTGGATTTATCCTACGGAGACGACATCGCTATAATTCAAGCTCACCAGATGCTACCTCATTGATTAGAAAACCATATGCTTAGATATCAAATTAGATCACAGTATCAATATAGATTTCACCTAAAAGTAATCTGCCTACGAAGGAGGATGAAGAGGTCTAACCTGCAGGTGAAGTGGTGGAGAAGAAACACTCGCATCGCAAGCAGGAGAACTCAGTCCTCCTCTGTTCCCCAACGTGAACAGATTTGCAGAAGAGGACTGAAAGAGATGCGCAGAATACGAGGACTGATTCAGAACCAAACAGGTTACAGCAACCGCCGCCAATAGCAACGCTATTTTTCCAACTACTCCAGAGTAACTGCGGCCGTGGTTGCTCGGCTTTCCGCCGCCGGTCTTAAACCAGCTGCCGTCTTCTTCAACCGCGCCTTCGATACGCAGCGAAGAAGAATGATCCATCTTCTCTCTTCCTTATTCTGCAGATAACTGAATGCATGTTATATGTAGAATTATTGATACTTTATTCAGAGTATCAAAGTCAATTCGATAGTGACATTATTAGCATTAATTGTAGCTAATTTTTCTCAATTCCAGTTATTTTATTTAATTTTATATTTCGATTAGTTGACAAAAAGATAAAATATCTTATAATTATATTAGAATCACCATTGTTATTATTATAATTATATTAAATTAATGTTTGCGGTGACACAAGGATACAACTCTTAGTTTTATTTTTATTTTTTGATACCTTACTCTTATTTTTATTTGATTCAGTGTGAGTAGGACAGTACTAACATCAATGAGTCATTTTATTGCAGGGTTAGGAATTTGCTTTCAATTGGTGTCCATTACATACAGATACAGTCGTTTTCTTCATGTTGGTAAAATCGTGCTTTCAGTTCCCGTTTTCATAGTAGCGATTTTTTTGTTATGAGTAGAGTGCTTTACCGACATTTGCCAAGTCATATCAGCATACTACCGCCAATTATTTAATTGTACTTTCCAAATTATTAGTGAGCACAGTAGTTGAAATTTTTGACAATTTTTAAAGATATATATTTAACAAAATATTTTATATACCAAAAATTAATGTGATAATTTTTTATTCTTTTAAAATTTACCAGGAATACATTTTTTTTAAAAAAGTATATTTAAACTCTTATATAGTTTGGGAGCCCATAAAGGATTAAATATCTTAGGGTTTATTTAGATAGGAGTTTTTTAAAATTTTTGGAAATTTAAAAATTTGAAAATAAAAAGTAAAAAATTATTATTTAATTTGATGTTTTGTACATAGAAGTGTTTTTATTTTTATTTTTTAGTTTTAATTATTTTTAATATAAAAATTTATACTGATAATACACAAATAAATTTATATTAAATTATTAAATTTTTAAATAAATAGAATATATAAGAAATGTATATTATAAAGATATATTTATATATTATAGTGTATATTTTTAATATTAATAAAAAAAAAGTGCATCAAAAAATCATTGTTGTAAGTAATAGAAATTGCATTGTCGGTTTAGGGGTTACTGAAAACTTCTGAACATATGAGAGGATTGACTCTGAAAATTTGATCAGAGATGACTCAACAGAAATTTTCACAGTTGCGCGTGGTCAGCAGGCCAGGAGACTTCCAGCCGCAGCCGGAGCCGGCGTCGGCGCCGGCTCTTGTGGTGGTCGCCAGCCTGAAATGTTCTAATTCTTCTTATTATACACCAATTGTCTCGTATCTATGGTAATTCTCTTCACATGTACTTTTAAATTACGCCAAAACTTTACAGGAACCCTAATTAGGGTTTGAGTGCTGAATCTTTGGGAGACGATAATGGAAGAAGGAGATAAGCTTCAATTGGATCGAATTCATGCCAACACGTGCAGTCCAAATCTGATAAAGCTATCCTGCTGTCTTTAACTTGTTCCATGCAATCATGCACCACTGACTGTACCGGATGTTTCTGTGTGTTTTCTTTCATCCACTTGCAAGTGAAGAGCTACACGACAGGGCAGATCCATGAAAGGCACCTCAGTTTCTTCACAGAAATTGGGAAACCAAAAAGGGGTCAAGATCATCATCATCATCATCCTCAAGAACATATCTTTAGGTACTGTGATCTTGTCTAACTCCACTGGGTAGTTACTACGCTATATTGAAAATGCACAATAACATACGTTATGAACACTAGAATTTATGACAAATGGGGTAATTTTGGCTTTCTGTATCATGTTTAGACATACAAAAAATATACAGGACATTGTCATTGATGAAGACCTTATGGAAACATTGTTACATTAGTTATTCTTGTTTTAAGTGGGCAATATGAAGATCATAGTGTTAATGAGCTTGTGAAGCAATCCCTTCCTTCTCCGATGTCTTTAGATCCATCGTCTGCGGCTCCGGGAGCTCTGAGCTCCTTGGAACCACCTATCCCAGCCAACCTCAGCAGGGCCTCTGGTCCTGCACAAATTACCATTCCTGTTTCATCTGAGCTTTTCATTTTTGAGCATATTGATTAGGGATGAGTTGGGGTTGTAAATCTTACTCAGGAAGCAGAGCGTCTGGAACAGATTCAATGCTTGAGATTAACCTAAAAGAGTGAAGATTGAATTTCATTTTATACTCTCTCTTGTTTCAATGTCTGAAACTTGCAAGATGACTACAGGCTATAGCAAAAAGTTCAAGAACAGTCCTTTTAGCAAACAAACCAAACCAGTCATTGAATGATATATTCTTGAAATCTAGATTGCTTATATTGCATTTTTTATAAATGGAAGAAAGAAGAATCTTTGGACTGATCTGCTGCTAAACCTTACAGGAGGCTCACTAGATCATCCAAAATATGGTATTTAGGTGGCAACACAAAAGGGGCTTACTCTTGGCAGACAGTAGAGACTCCAGCAACAGTGTCAAGCTCGTCCAACTCATCCTGCACAACAAACAGCAATCGCCTTAAAGTCAGCGGGCAGAGAGATGATGAAATCGTTGCTGTGGTGTTTTGCAAAATAGCAATCAGATCAAGATAAGCAGACCTGAATGATCTGGATCTGTTGATTGAGGTGAGAAATGGCAGCAGCCATTCGATGCTTGCCCATGAGGGGTGTGAGCATTGCTGCTGATGAAGACGACGGAGAAGGGGTGTGAGCGTTGCCCTGTTCCGCCGCTTGCGGCGGAGATGGCTCCATCAGCTCAGCTCAGCTCAGCTCCTGGCCGATCAAGTGACGCGGGGAGCTTGTGAAGATCAAGACAGGAATAGGAAGGAAGGAAGGAAGGAAGGTGGGCAGTTGGTAGAAAAGGAAGTTAATGGAAATGGAAATGGGAAGTGAAGTGACAGACGACATGGGAATGCGGTCAAAAGTATTGATGTGGTAAGAATGTGACATGTCGGGGAATAAGGACAATTGTGTCCACTAATCAATAGGGAAGGAGGGGATAGGGCGAATGCTAGGGGCAGAATGGTCAATTCAGAGTAAGGCCGTGGAAGAAAAATCTCAGTAAGGCCGTACGTGGGTGCTCCCGTGGGCCGTGACTCCATGGAGCCCAACGCCGGGAATTTTCAATTTTGCAATTTTTAATATTGTGATTGCAATTGATTTTTTCTTGGGCCTCATCCAATGTCGATTGCTACGGCGAAATCCCTCGCCAGAGAGCTGTTTATTCATTTCCGGTCCAGGCCGCCGGACCAAAGGAGATTCTGCCGGAAAATTTCCGTTTCCGCAGCGGCTAAGGCTGGGTACAGACCTCTTAGAAGCAGAGGGAAAGGTGGGAATGAAAGAATCGATAGGGAGAAGCAGAAAGAGAAAGCGGAATTATTGAAGAGGCGAACCAGGTCTGAGAGGGAGGTAGACGAAGAGATTTTCTTGAAGCAGTATGGAAATGACAATTCAGCTCATATCCCCGTCTTGCTCGGCGAAGTGCTCGACGTTTTTGCTTCGGTGCACCTCGAATCTTTCGTCGATTGTACTCTCGGCGCCGGCGGCCACTCCGCAGCGGTTGGTAAATTTAGGGCAATTTGATTCCTCGTTTATGTGATTTTGGATTCAATCTTTCATGTTCTGTATGCTTTCGGTGTTCACATGATTTGGAAAGGGTTTAGGTTTCGCCATTTTGCTTCGAATAGTATTAATTTGAGAAGGTTAATACTTGGGGCTACATTCTGTTGATTGATGATGCTTGTTCTTCATTGAAACTGATCAATTTTGTCTGAGGATCTCTTAAAATTTCCTTGATGCAAATGCAGATTATTCAGGCCCATCCGGAATTGGAAGTTTATGTTGGCCTTGATGTTGACCCTGTTGCTCATAAGTTCGCCGAAGCTCAAATAAACGCTGTACTGCAGAAGGATCCTTGTCAAAATACAGCAGACTTGCAAGTGCATACCCTCTTGGGGAACTTCAAAAGCATTAAGACTGTTCTTCATGGAATTGATGGAAGGCATAAAGCTTCCGGAGTAAAAGGGATTTTGATGGATTTGGGAGTATCGTCTATGCAGGTTTGCTGAAGTTTCTAGTATAAGTGCCCCTATAACTTATCAGCTGCTTTTACATTCCTTTACAATTCAAATGATTGCTTAGCAATACATATGTAAGTTTTGATCATATGCCTTATGATTGATTATGGCTTCAATACATGTTACTGGAATATCAAGGGAACTGATCAATTACTTTGTCTAAATTTGTTTTAGAATTGTGGGAAAGAGGTTGTGCTCTAAGTTTTATATTGATTGTGAGAATTTTATTCGATTGCACTTTGTAGGTAAACAGACCTGAAAGAGGATTTAGTGTGCTCTATGATGGACCTCTGGATATGAGGATGAATCCCCAGGTAATATAAACGGCGAACCTCTGGTAACTCTTAGCACCAGTTTATTATTGATCAAATTTTCTACATTCTTTGTTGAGTTTTTGTTGTAAATGAAATAGCAAGACCTTTTTTAGGGTGGAATGTTTGTAGCTAACTTGTCGGGCAGTGGAATGGCAGGCTAGTCTGAAGGCTGAAGATATTCTAAACCTATGGCCAGATGATGAAGTTGGGCGAATTTTACGGGACTACGGTGAAGAGACAAATTGGTTGTCCCTACAGAGGAAAATTGTCAAGGCTCGGTTAACAGGTGGACTGCATTCTACACAAGAACTGGTTGATCTCATTAAAGGCTCAACTTCTTGGACAAGAGGTTAAGTTTGTCAAAATTTCGAGTCTAAACTAACATGTTTGTTATCAAATGTTAAGAAATTCAGTCTGACTGGTACTTTCTATAAACAGGAGGGAGGCAAGGCTGGATCAAGACTGCAACACGGGTTTTTCAAGCTTTGCGAATAGCTGTCAACGATGAACTTAACACACTCAAGGATTCAATCCATTCATGCTTCCACTCCCTTGCTTCTGGAGGAAGGCTTGCTGTAATATCTTTCCATAGTTTGGAAGACAGAATCGTGAAGCAGACATTTCTGGACATTGTGAACTCCGGGGATGATACAAATAGCCAAGATCCAAATTCAAATAATTCTGCAAAACCCGACGCCTGTAAGGAAAAAGAAGCATGGATAAAGCAGATTGTGTGTGGCCCTAATGGAAACATCCTGACAAAGAGACCGATAACACCATCAGAATCGGAAGAGAGATTGAACGTTCGTAGCCGGAGTGCGAAACTAAGAGTAATTGAAAAGATCTAAGATAGTTTTGTTCATTTTTTAGTTATTTTGAGGGAACTTTACAGTGTTAATTAGTCTTGTTGCATGTGCTGTCCCACATAATAATTTCTTCTGAAGAATAAATTTAGACAAATATTTGATGCAATAAATTTTAGAAAAACATTACTGATGAATAGTATAAAAAATTTATAAACATATCAGGATAATTAGCCTACAACCCCTGTTAAAGTATCTGTTCAATTTAAAAACTGGAATTTAAAAGTAACATCAAAGTTAAGAAGGTATATACTCAAGCAAGATTCTTGATGGAATGTTCATCAGCATCATTTTCGCGAATATCTGATGATTCTTCTAAGAAATCAGCACGAATGTTATCGGCTAGCATCAGGGCCACCAGCCACATGAGGCAAGAATTCAACGACAAGAAAGCGCCACCACCTATAAGGCCAGTTTTGGCCGTGGGACATTCTGTTTTCATGTTACGATAAATATTGTGGACATGATGCATATGTTCGGTGAGTGTAGGCCATAACAGCATCGCCAGCGCCAATCCAGTTGTGCCCCTTAAAACAATCAACCACCGAACACATAAGACTACAAATTCAAAGGCTCGAAATATGCAAAATGTATATATATATATGTATATACTCACAAGGCAATGTTGAAGAAGACAAGAAAGGCTTTGTTCCCGAACAATGCCCCCTGTGGAATCGATTTTTTCTTGTATGGATAAAACAAAGAGCAGAAGCCAACAAGAGATGAGGCTCCAAGGAATGCAATCGACAAATATCCCAACAAGACTGTTCGATCGAATGGGTATTTACATATGACAACATCCTTCCTAGTTATCATTGTCCCAGAAGCAGGCTGCAAAATCCAGGTATATAATATATATACATTTCAACACAAACTTTGGTTTAAACATCTATTATCAAACATGCAATGTTTCTACATGATATTAGCAAGAAACGACAGCACACACTGATGCATACAGCAATTGCAAATTCATCGATCTTGGCTGTCTACCATTGATAAGAAAATAATATGAGGAATTACTTTCAGTGAAATTTATTTACTTCATGGAGCTTATTGCAATAAATACCACAAAGAAGAACTAATTGCTGTAAATAAGTACAGGAATTTGATAGATCGTAAAACCAATACCTTTTTGTTTTCCGCTATAACACCTAACATGAACGACAGTACGCCTAGGGTTCCAACGATGATAGCCATTTGTTTAACCGTCATCGCCATGGCTTCTGGAGTTCTTCACAAAATTCACGCACGAAAGGAAATTAGCAACAACCGCGGATTTTCAAAACGTGAGAATTCACCCTTCCCCAATGACGCAAACTGAAAGTGAGGATTATTCTTCTATTGGGCAACTGCAGGCTTTTGGGTGTCAATATATATATATATATACACGCATATATACATATATATATATATATATACATGGAGATTTGATTGCTGATTGGAGGTTCATCCACATCCGTGTAAATCGAGATTATAACTGAATATAACAAACTTGAATGTATGCGTATATATATTATTTTAATAATTCAAAATTTATTATCAATTTAAAAATATATTTAAACAACCCACAAATTCAATCTTATCTAAAATATAATATATATATATATATATATTTATAATTGGCAAGTTGTGTAGTGTATGTATTTGACAAAGACTTCGTCTTCTTGCTAACCTACAAAAGAGGGATCTTTTTCCTTTTTATTAAATTTCCCTTTTGTGCGTTGAATCATTGGTTTGTCTATGGGCCTATTGAATGTCATGTGTAGAAGACGACATTAGCTACTAAACTTTTCTACACCCATTTATTATTCTGCTACGAACACTATCATAGAGAATTCGGTGAAGCTCAGCTGGAACACATCATCATCTCATCTGTCTAGTCTAGAATATGATCATGGCCTGAGATTGATTGCCCACCATTAAATAATATCCTTTTATTACTATAGTATTTCTGAAATTGACTTACTTGCAGGAAGAAGAAAGCTTCAGAGGCCCTGTCCTGACATCATCATCATCATGAAATCATACACCACCTACAACTCCTTTGTGGATCTTTTTTGGTTCTCCCAATACAAGGTTTCCTTGCTTCTGTAATGAATTTGCCTTGATTTTGAGAAGTGCCCTCTTTCCACTGAGCAAAAAAGATCAAAATCTTGGAGGCTATAGGCTGCAGAGGTTGTCTGTCTTCTTGATGGATCTTTTGGGCAAGAATCATCATCATCATCATCATGGGATGACAACCACAATTCTTGGGCTGTTCTTGATCTTGGTCTTGAATATGAACTGTGACTGTGTGTATGGTATTGGGGCCAATTGGGGAACACAAGCATGGCATCCTCTTCCCCCTTCAACTGTAGTCAATATGCTGAGAGAGAATGGAATCCAGAAGGTCAAACTATTCGACGCCGAGGCGAGGGTCCTCAACTCCTTCAGTGGCTCAGGGATTCAGTTGATGGTTGGCATCCCAAATGAGTTGCTGTCCACTCTTGCTGGGAGTTCTGCTGCTGCTGACAGATGGGTTCAGCTCAATGTTTCTCAACATGTTCCATCTGTCGACATCAGGTGAGTTCTGTTGAATCAGCAGCTGATTTTGTTTGTGTGTGTATTTGTAGCATCAATCAAGGAATCTTGATTTGTCTGTAGCTTTTGTCATCTCCCTCACAAGGTATGTTGCAGTTGGGAATGAGCCCCTGTTGTCTTCCTTCAATGGAACCTATCAGAACACAACATTTCCAGCACTTGAGAATATACAGGCAGCACTCATGAGAGCAGGTCTGGGGAATCAGATCAAAGCCACAATACCTCTCAATGCAGATGTGTACCAGAGTTTGACGTCACAGCCATCCACCGGAGACTTCAAGCCAGAAATCCATGACCTAATGCTGCAGATTGTTAATTTCTTGAGCATCAACGGTGCACCATTTACTGCCAATATATACCCTTTCATCAGCCTCTTCAAAGATCCCAATTTCCCCGTGGACTATGCTTTCTTCGACGGGTACTCATCTCCCATCGAGGACAATGGGAGGACTTACACCAATGTTTTTGATGCAAACTTTGACACACTGGTTTGGGCACTGCAGAAGAATGGATATGGGAACCTGCCAATCATAGTTGGAGAAATCGGGTGGCCTACTGATGGTGATCGCAATGCGAATATAGGAAATGCACAAAGATTCAATCAAGGGTTCATGTCACATTTGAATAAGGGCACTCCCATGAGACCCGGCCCTATGGACGTGTACCTGTTCAGCCTTGTCGATGAGGATGCCAAGAGTATCCAACCGGGCAACTTCGAGCGCCACTGGGGATTGTTTTACTATGATGGCACTCCCAAGTATAATCTCAGCCTTGGTTCAAACTCAGGTGGGCTTGTACAGGCCAGGAATGTTCGGTATCTCCCAAGGCGATGGTGTGTCACACCATCCTCCATGAATTTTCAGGATCCTCAAGTGGCTCCTAGTGTCAGTTATGCGTGTGATCACGGTGATTGCACAAGTCTTGGATATGGCACATCATGTGGGAACCTGGATGCACAGGGAAACATTTCATACGCATTCAATAATTACTACCAGATAAACAATCAGCAGGAGAATGCCTGTAAGTTTCCTGATAACCTGTCAGTGATCACAACAACAGATCCATCGGTAGGAACCTGCAAATTCAACATCATGATTCAGACACAGAGTCAATTGAGTGGTGGATTCTTGTTGAAGCCTCTTGATCTCCTGCTTCAGATCCCTGTGCTTTTATTGGCCCTTGTGTGGTTGTGTGGGTGTGGATTGACATGCTAGTTTATGTTTTTTCAATGTACATACATACATCTTCTGGTCAGTGTTCTTATATGACCTTGTTCAGTTAAAGATTCAATATGGATTGAAGTACAGAAGCTTGAAAATAAATCATAGCAATCAGGAAGATGGACGAACTGATCATTGCATGATATTGCACTAATTCAAATCTAAATCCAAAGCCTAAGCCAGAATAAGTCATCTATACTTAGGATCAATAGCATCTCTTCAATGCCCAATCGTTTCATTGGTCAAATGTAGTGAAGCAAACATGTTAAAATTTAAGAAAGACTTTGCTAGCAGCACAGTAAACTGCAAATAAATTTAAGAAACTAAGGTTGTGGCTAAAATTACAGAAAACCATACATGTTAATTCACGGTTGGGAAGACCACTCTCATCATTGGTGGCTACCCTGTTATTAAGAGTCTGAGGTTCAAGAAGAAACTCTGCATTGTGATGATATACATACACATATTGCTAGAACCATTTTTAAATCTTGAGCTTGCTTCATGTGTAATCAGAACACAGTGAGAGGTGTTATTCGACCACTTTCTCCCAATGCATATATCAAGGATTTGGGGACAAGCTCGAGCCATGCTTCCAAAGGTGAACTTTTGATCTTATATCAGCCTAAAAAATCAATAAGAGAAGGAGACTTGCAGAATCAATTTAGGAAATTCGTAGTGAATCTAAAACACATCTTATCAGCAGATTTTTCAGAAAATATCATCTGTAAAGGAAAAGATCTATATGATAAGATCAGCAAAGCAATTGGCATAACAAATTAAGTTACCTGCCTGACGGGTTCTGGTACCCGAAACCTGCAACACAGCTTCACAATTTTGATGGCGCTGGCAAGGGATATACGATGTCCAACTGATATAAATATTGGCTTCAGGGCATCTTTAGTTGACAGCATTGCCTGTATCCAACTTAATAATTTCAAGCATTACATTGGGTTTTTCTTTGAATGAATAAAGTGCTGGAAAAGTAACTTATACAAACTCATAATTTGACAAGGGTTACTCACTGCTCCTAGGGTGGACCCAGAATCACCAATCAATGGGAAGATTCCACCGGATGTATTTTGATTGACTTCAAGAAGTTGTCTCACTCTAGATTGTGTAAGGCCATCTACATGGTGCAACTGACAAAATATCATCTTAGAGACGCAAAGCTAAAAACTTGAAAACTCAAGTCCAATATAATACCATGTAGACTTAGACACAAAGAAGCTTACATTCTTTCCTATCCCAATTGTGGGAATATTAGCCAGAACACCAAGATGACAAGCCAATCCAAAGCCTGCACATCCTTCCACCAATTTTCATTAACCGAGGAGCAGCGTAATCACACCAGCAGCAAGAATGAAGACCAACAGATATTGATTAGGTATATAATCCAATAGGCAGAGAAACAAAAAAGTAAAGGCACACATGCAAAACAGATTCTGGATGTGAACCATTTTGACAGCTATAATCAGATAATTTACAAGAGGAGACTGCTCCATAGAGATGGCCAGGCTGATAACAGATCACTTGGACCTCTGAAGTTGTCGACCTAGAAATTATAACTAAATAGAGAAGCAAGCAAAAGTTCCAAACATTTCCCAATATGGAGGCGAAGTGCCCTTCATCCTCAAGGAACTAGTGATAAATACAGCTGTATCCAATTTCAAGGATGAATAGAGAGAGTGCATATAGGTATATGTATAGGCTATGCATTATTGAAAAATGGCTCACCTCGAGGATGAAGCAGTCCATTGCCATCAACCATCACTACCTGCCAAGATCCATGAGTTCCGTGATCTTCAATCATAAAATGAGTATACAAACTCCAAAACCAAGATCACTAAACACTGCAGATCACACATATAACTTAGATATTATATTGCAAATTCACATTACATCTACATACCAATTAATATTTGCATTATCCCTTTCCCTTTTCCTTTCATTATGATAGGCTAATTGGTTACCTGGGGATAAAATGAGCACGCTTCCTTCTTCATTTTTTCTAAAAGTTCAAGAAGACATGGGGCCTGGAAATACAAGACATTATTGAGCTTCAGCATTTGCAACAAATCCACAATCAAATCCTTATCATATCAATTGTTCTTCAGAAAAGTTGTTCACACCAAAACGAAGCACAACCAGAAGGAAAGATGAAGATCAAAACGCACCATTTCGATCATATCAATAAACCTTGACACAGAAAATAAAATGCACCAAAATCAATGACCCTAGCTCCACAATTCGTACCTGTTCTCCATTACCAAATCAACCAATCCCTAAATTATAAAAATAAATAAATATACCTCTCTGAATGCCAGAAAGCCAGCAACATAAGGAATATCCATCCTAACAATGGCGAAATCTTCGTGTACAACTTCCATAGCAGGAAATTCTAAAACCACGAGGCTGGCACATGCAATCGACGGATCATTCTTGCAGAAACTTAAGTCAACTCCACCGATGTACTTGAGTTCTTCAACGCTACAGGAATCTTGATTCCCTTCTACAACGCCCGAGCCCTGCCCTTCCATTGCTGGTACTTTCCAGTCGAATTCATCCTCAGTGATCAGACACTCCTTCAGCGAATCCTGAACCCTGCTTTGACGATGAAATCCCTAGACCATAATTCTTGATACAACACCACTGGCAACGAACCAAAAAATTAAAAATAAAAAACGAAACTTGCACTTACTCAATCCATTCGTTCAAACGCTGGGGAGTGCAGCACATTTCTGAAGTAGATGATTCTCGTTCAAAATTCATCGGAACAAATTCAACCTTCTGAACATAACATTACAATCTCATCATCAGATTCCATTCATGATTTCTTCCAAATGATCAGATAATTTTTGTTCAACAGGTTAATTTCACTCTTCCCTCTATTGTATCCATAAATTGCACTTTAACCCTTCAGAATAATGAAAATATGAAACGTACCCATCCAGTCACGAATATTAAATTTTTAACCTCACACTTTATGTGCAACACAAAAGAATATAAGATATAGATTACATAACTACAACAGATTCAGAAGCAGCCTTGTCTGAAAAGCTTAAAGCTTTCTAACCTAACCCCTTTACATGCCCAACACAAGTTAGGTTTTTTCAACAAGAAATAGCAGCAAGAACAAAATATGTAATGAAGTCCTTCCTAAATTGCACTTTTCAATATATGGGTGTGTGTCTGTGCGTCTAAAATTGATACCACTGTCTTCCATAACTTCAGTTCACAGCTTCAATGGCAGCCAGAGTTATGAATCTCATTAAATCCAAGCCATTCAATAATCAAAGCTGTAACACTCTGATCAAGCCATTCTCTTGGTATAATGAATTAATTAATTCTGAAGTGATTCACAAGCAGCCATGGCAAGGCTGAATCAATCAGCTGCATGGACATTATCTGATATCTTCAATGGATTGTAGATACTCTTCTTGACAATGGCCTCCCAACTAAACCACCATATAATATGTGCACATGCATCTACACACACACAAACACATATGTCCAGCTGAAAGGAAAATTGCAGACTTAGTCTTCGTTAGATAACTATAAATCAATAATATTAACAAATGAATCAGAATCTGATCGATACGATACGATAAAACACGGAATTGTGACTGTCTCCCTTAAGCTGTGTTCATGAAGCTAGCCAGATGATGATATTATTATCATTATCATTAGTTTGGATGGGATATTATTTTAGCCAAGCCAACAAGAAAGATTATGTTTAATCCTTCGGGACAACTGTATGATTTTAAACAAATATATATTATCTGAGGGAAGATTTCTTCGGGGATTGAACTTACGTTGACAGCAACAGAACAATGATCGATAAGCTATATTTGCTCCTCAAATTAAAGAAAGTGTTCAATTTTATTTGGGATAATTACTTTTCAAAGATAGTCTCTGTGTTCACATTATACATATTTAACTACTATAACGATGATATATATATATATACAGACATATATGTGGATATTATTTGATCTCTGATTAAACTACAATGAAGTGTATGACAAGAAGGCTGCAAGCAGCTCCACTAATCATGTTTTCAGAACAAAACAAATAAATAAATAAATAAAAACAGAAATATGTATCTTTTGAACTTTTAACATAACAAAGCAGATATCAAAATTGAGATTGGAGATTGCCCTTATTAGATAACTTTAACTGGTTTTAATGGTATGAACTGTGCTTTCCAGGCAGTCCTCATTCAAGGTATGGGAATTTAAATTGTGATGTTTGCTGTAATAACCTTTCTGGTGCATTTTTAACAAAGCTTGACATGGTTTCTGATCTTTCATCTATGCAAGTTGGGGAACGTGGAATCATTGATATGGGATATATATCATCAAGATTTTTAAAAAAATTGCCAGAAATTTTGAAGTGTATGACAAGCTAAGGAGGAAGATAGAGATGGATAGCTACTCTTTCAGTGTACTATTCTCAAAAGCTTGACATGGTGTCTGAATTTTCATCTATGCTCATTGTTGCACGATTATAACGGCTCCACTTTCTCATAATATATCGCAAGAATACAAATTGCTCCAGCAAATGTATTGGGATCTCACTGACAATGTCAAAATGACACGAAAAGTGGATAGAAAAAGAATTAGTTATTTAACTTCCTGCGAGAAAAAACACAACAGTTCTTCAGTTTATGTCTTTTTGTGATCTGAATTCTTGTGTTTAGTCTTCTGCACATTTTCTAAAGAGGGATTCTTTGATCATCTAAGATATGTGAAAATATATGAAAGTCTCAGTTTTTCTCAGAATCAGAATACAAATGAAGCTGAAATAATGGCTGCAGGACACACAATTAAATTACTACAAAACCAAACAAATCATGTAATCGTGTGTGTGTATTTCAAAATAAAAATAAAATCACGTTGACAGGTTAGGTGAATGATATGTCTGAGTTTGGACTTGATCAGAAACACACCTCATGTTTCAATCTTAATTAGGTAAAATAATTAAATTAAAACTATCATGCGTGCAACTTGAACATGACAGTGTCTGAAATATATATATATATATATATAATTAATGACTTTGTTTAAACATCGAAACAGTCATAAAAAAACATTAGAGTAATATTGACACAACTGAGAGAGAAAGAGCATTGCCTGGCTAGGTTTACAATGTCAAGTGAGGTCACAAGATTCAAGATTTACCGAAACCTTCTAGAAATATTAAAGAATTATACTAATTGCACTAATTAATTATTTTTACAGTTGTAGCAAAGGAATAATAGATTTCATCATCTTTCAAATTGGTCACATTAGGGGACAATTATTAAAGACTTTTCAATATATATATAGTAGTGTCATGTATCTTGTATCTTAAGACCCATAGTAGGTAAGAGCTGAGGAGATTAAAAAAATAATTAAATAAATAAATAAACGTGTATATAAATAATCACATCCCTCATGCCCTATCTTCTCATTTATATATATATATTCCAAGAAAATTTTTATTGCCAAGAGCAAGACAAATACAATATCCTTGGCAAAAAAATCTTTCTGCAAAATATTTTTTCTGGTTACCCTTCTTTTTTACAATGAATCCATCCACTTTGCTAGATCTTTCTACTTTTAAGGTTTTCAATTCTTGATCATTCCAGTAAAACAAGTTTTCTCAGCTATTTTCTTGTAGGAGAATTAATCCAGCTACTGCAAACCCTAGCTAGGTGAAGAAAGTAAGACACTAACTTGATGTATTTGTCTTTTCTTTTCCCATTCTTGCATGCAAACCTTGTAAGAAAAGAACCATGGACAGGGTTCCCCCCCCCCCCCCCTTTTTATCCTTGGTTTCTTCAAAAAATTTCTTCTAGTTGCTTGTACAGTTGAGATAGCTAACTAGGGTTTTATTGGTCTAGAAAAGAAGGCCAAAGTAGAACAAGAAACCATGGAAGGGGGTGGAGAAGTAAAGGAAGAGAAACTCCCACCGGGATTCCGATTTCACCCCACAGATGAAGAACTCATCACATGTTATCTGATTACCAAGATTTCAGATCCAGGTTTCACAGGAAGAGCTATTGGAGACGTTGATCTCAATAAGTGTGAGCCATGGGATCTTCCAGGTATATATGTGCATTAGTTACTTCAAGAATCCAACTTCATTAATTGCATTTATATTTATATATATATTATATACACAAGAAAGGGATACTCTTTGCTCCAAAAATAATGCCTCAAAAGAACACAAATGGAGGCAAAATTTTAGGGTTTTGAGTATCAAAAGAGTAGATGTTGACAGAACTAAAAACCCTAAATCTCTCAACCAATTTTAGGGTTTCTGAGGAAACTCAGATGACCTCTATTGCTAATTCATGTGAAAACAAGATAATTTCCAAATTCCAATTATTAATCACACACATGCTTTGATTTTCTAGCAATATTTGTTGATGCATATGTACCCATTTAGCAAAAGCAAAAATGGGAGAGAAAGAATGGTACTTCTTCAGCCTCAGGGACCGGAAATACCCGACTGGAGTGAGGACAAACCGTGCGACGAACACCGGATACTGGAAGACCACCGGAAAAGACAAGGAGATATACAATACCAACACATCTGAGCTGGTGGGAATGAAGAAAACCCTAGTTTTCTACAGGGGGAGAGCTCCCAGAGGAGAGAAAACCAATTGGGTCATGCATGAGTATCGCATTCACTCTAAATCTGCCTATAGAACTGCCAAGGTACATATACATATACATATATGTATATATATATATATATCTTGTTTACACGCACGCATATTGATCATTCAGGTATGCACACAATGTCGATCTTCTTAAGTATGTCCTTTGTTGTTTCTTAAATTCTGGCATTTTTTATTCAGTGAACATAGATCGGGTAAAATGTTGAAATATGAACATTTCAAATCAAGTGGGAGTGGAAAACCTAATTATTGGCTAATGTTATTTAATAGGGTTTTCTCTCTGAGATCGCCCTGTTCAATGGTTTACGGTTAATTTATATTACAGAACTCAAATCTACTATGATTTTGGAGTATATATATATGTATGTGTGTACATATATACATAAAAGCGTGTACAGTGAATCTGGCAATCTACTTTAATAAGAAACCAGATTGTTCTCAACCAATATTGAGACCAATTATTTCCAAGAAAGCATTTTTGCATTACTTCTGAAGTGAATCTCCAGCTTTCTTGCTAGAATTATTAAAGACCACTAATGTTATCTTATAAAATTGGTACAAAATTTTATATATTAGCAAAATGTTAGGGGCGGAGGCTGTATAATATTATGATAATTTACTATTTATAGCTTTTATAATTCATCATCATCATCAAGATTATTATTATTATTATTATTATTAAGGATGGACTGATCCTACTTATGATATGATTGTACTAAATTTAAATGATGCAGCAGGATGAATGGGTAGTGTGTCGAATCTTCCAGAAGAGTGCTGCAGGGAAGAAATACCCTTCAAACCACTCATCTAGGGGAGCAATCAATCCCTACACTTACAATCTTGAAATGGCCACAAACCCTAATAATTCAATCCCAATCCCAATCCCAATTCCAATCCCACCACAGATGCAGCAGCAGCTTCAACCTGATCACACCTTCCAAATCCCTGGAAGACCCTACATGACTCCTGCTGAATTTCAAGAATTCAACAAGGTTTTCCGGGCTGCCGGTACAGCCGCCATGCTCAATTTGCCAATCCCACAGCAAGCCAACTATGGCCCCGCCATGGCGGCCGGATTGGGACCGGGAGCTGGTTGTTTCACTATATCTGGCCTGAACTTGAACCTCGGTGGCAGCGCCGCACACAGTCAGCAGGTCATGAGACCAGTAGTGCCACCGGGACCAGGTATGAGCCAACAAGACATGGCTGCTGCTGCAACTATGGTGAATGATGGTGCTGCAATGGTTGGAGAGCATCATCAGAGTGGGAGCTATGGTGGGGAGATGAGCAATGGCAGCAGCATGAATAACAGATTTATGGGCATAGATCAATGTGGTGATTTGGATAACTACTGGCCTTACTGATTGATCCCAATGCAAGAGACATCTGTAAGGACTAGAGGACAAGAAATTTAACTAGTTTGATTATATTAATTAATTAAGAAATGTCTTGTTTTTCTTACCTTTATCTAAATGGTGTAAGAGACCACGTCTTATATAGTCTGTTTGTTGTTGAATCCAACTTTGTCTGCAAGAACAGTAATCTCGAATAAAACAATACACGTACATTGAGGATGGTGCACGACACACCCCGTCAAACTCGCAGAATGCTGAGTTGGGCGTATTTTAGGGCATGTTTCTTTTGATAAATTTGAAGAAAATTTAGTTTTAATTTGATATTGAAATAATATGTGATAAAATATTTTGTGAGAAAAAAAAAAAAATTCACATAATCTAAATAATAAAAATGGTTTGATGGTAAAAGAAACAAACCCTTGATATGTTGCTATGTTTTTATGTGATAATAAAGCTGATCAACATGAAATCATGGGCCTAACAGAAGCGATATATTTTTGTTGCTTTTCTCATTGATACTCGCTGATCTGCAGAAGAACCTACTAAATAGGAGAACCATCATGCAACAAAAATGCAAAGCACAACAATAGAATTCAATAAATCAAGTTTAACAACTGAAGTAAAATTCATAAAAAAATAAAATAAAATAAAACTATATGTCCGGTTTCATCCATAACTGAATCAACTTAGAGTTTGAATCGTGGGCTTGTAAGGTTCAGGCTGTAAAACAGAGTTGATGATACAAAAGATTACACAGACAACATAGAATACTTTCACTAGAACATCCTGAAAAATTACAACTATCTATCCCCCATTCTACGTTCTATATATGATATAGAAGTGCAAAGAAACATAGGGATGGATACTGTACTTTAACTAGCAAAAACTCCAAAAGCTCCGAGCACACAGGAATCGAAACAACAGTAACCTGTGAAGAGCGACAAATAAGAATGGAAATATTGAGTCAGATAAATCAATATGTAACAGTTTCAAATATGCAGATTATCGGGGTGGACAATTCCAGCCACCTCTGAATAGCTAAGGGGAGCCATTTCGGCAGCACTCCAAAACCGTACAATTAAACATGGTGCCGCCAGTGCATGCATTGATTTGTAATTGATGTGCACATTTGTTGTACATGGGGACATGCACATGTTCTTGTCATCAAATGCATCTACCAAAGGTTTTAAACCGCACCTTGTCCCAAAATGAGGGTGGAACTTTTGTCGGATTTACTTGTCTGGATGTACCCTCTTTTTCCGGCGAGAATGGGTTGCATTGCCACTTCGACTGGGCTTTTTGGCTTTCTTACTACATTACACACAAAAAAAGCTTTACCTGAAGGTCTCTATTTAATATAATAAGAATCAATACATACGCACCAAAACTAAATAAATTTAAATATACTGACACCCTAAAATATATAAAAAAAATTAAGCCGACCAGATTACAGATTACTAACCCAAAAGCGGCTGAACACATTTTCAACAGGAAAATGATAGGCAAAGCCAGTATGGCAGAGGCCTACAACACAAAGATCAGTTAAGGTGTAAAACAGCAGTTAATTTTCCATTTCCTTATGAAATTTTAGAGGCACACCAAGAGAACATTACAAGAACTTACTGAAAACCAAACCAGCTCTTTTGTGGCAAGAGGCTTTGTAAGCTCATGACTCTTCAGTTTCTCATGAACTTTGTCTTGAACCTTCAGAAATAAGAGAGTAGTAATCTATAATCAACTCGATCAATATGGTTTAATACAAATATTCAAGTCATTCTACAACCCCTTGATGTATTCATTTGATATTTTATCATTGCTGCTTAATGATTAAGAACATTTCAATCCCGTCTTTCTATGGTATATTTATCTTTAGTTCTTTACAGGTATAATTTTAAAGTATTGTAATGTATTTTGTAAAATGAGCAGTCTAGAGACTACCCATTTTAAAGTGTCTTGCATGAGCTTTATAACAATATCTGACCACAGTAAACAATATCATTGTTTGTGTATCCAGTGCTCCGTATCTACCCCCTTGGCACACCTATGACACATCTAGCACTCTCTAGCACATCTAGCTACCTATCATTGTTTGTACCTCATAATGACTGGTTCAACTGAGTTCTCACTTCTCATTGAATTTCACTTATCAGATAAACATGCACTAAAAAAATATAACTAGCATACCTGGTTATGATATACTGTTGCCGACTCGAGAAATTTTCCAGAAACATGGACCACCTGCTGGGTGTAGGGCTTCAAGGTAGTGCGTATTTTATCAACATGGGGTCTTGCAGCAGCAGCAACCTGGTCTATATATGGCCTGCTTTGTTTCCTCAATTCCTTGAAGGTTCAAGGTCCAATTTTAGCTTGTACACAAGATGAAAGTGTTGAAGAAATAGGATTGACTGTCACAACTCTCACCTGAATATATGGATCAGCTACTTTGCGCACTTTAATGATGTGTGGTTTTATAGCATCCTTGGACACTTCATAAAACTCAACAGTTTTCGTAGTCAGTGTTTGCACATGAGGTTCAACATTTGTGGCTATCACTACCCACTGTTCCTTAATGGCAGGTACCCATTTCTTCAAACATGGCATTAATTAACATAGCACAAATTAGAGGAGGCATGATAGGCAAAGGACAAGTGATGAAGTGAACACAAATTTTGTAATACAGGCACATCAATGCCATAATATATCAAATATGCAAGCCTCATACTTCGTTTCCAAATCAATTTAGTCCTACAACAAACTAACCAAAGGCCACCCAAAAACAAAACACAGAAGTGAAGGCTGAATTAACAACAGAACGAAAAGTAGACCAATCAGACAGTACATTATAAGCCTGCTCAGGTAATCAAAGAAACCAAGTATCATGAATCACAATAATCAGTTTTGCTATGCATGGCTCACTTACAGTTTTAACTGTTTCCATATGCGGTGCAGCCCACTCTTCCGCTTGGGCCTTCTTTTCAATAGCCTAATACATAAAAAAGTACTTACTCATCTGCAAACACATAAATAATATCCAAAAAGATTCAGCAGTGAATTAAACACTTGCCTTATGTTTCAATGTTTCCAGAGCAGGTTTTCCATGAGCTTGCCAATTTTCATCTAACAGTGACTAGAAATACAAAAAGGCATCAGTATATAACTAACAGAAGTAAGACACAGAAGCTTACATGAGATAAAATGTAGATATACCCGATATTTATTATAATGTACAGCCAGCCAAGGTGGAAGCCAAGCACCATGAACCTGATCAAACAATATCACAAAATGAGAATCTAGACATTCTAAATTACGGAAGTAACTTCTATGTTAAGCAGAAATATATATAGAGAGAAAAAGAGAGAGAGAGAATCAACAAGATAGCAATGGACTGTAGAAAGCATAAAAATACAGTACGGTATCGTATGACATTATACCTCTGTCAACTCTTTAACTTTGGATGTTGCTTCCAACTTTGCTTTCATCATTTCTTCCTGGCAGAATCACATTAAGAAAGATTGGACAAGCTTTCAAGTCAAAGAAAACATGAACTCAACAAGTGTCTGAATTGTTATAACATACCTCAGCAATGTGAAGAGCTCGTTCAGTTTTTCGCAACTTAGCTTTTTGGTCATCAATAATCTTTTGAAGCTGGACCAGGAAAAGAGCAAACAATAAAAACTAGTGAATAAAAAATTATAATCTTCACTGGAAATATTACCAGCGAAGCAAAAGGAATCACTGCAGAGATTCATCAATGGTAGAAATCCTTTGTGAGTTTTCACACTGTGACAATTAGATATTAGATGAAACAACAGGAAACTTCACATGGATGAGTGACTTACACTCTCGAGTTTAGAATCCACATCTGATGACTTCTTTTCAGCTTCAGCCACCCGAACTTCCAATTGTTCTTTTTCCTTGTATTTAAGGTTAGCTTCTTCTCTAAGTTTTTCCACTAGCAGTTCCAATTCACTAGCTCTTGCATGTGCCTTCCCTACTTGTTCAGCAGCATCCTTTTTGCCTTTTTTCTACAGAATATACAGTTGAAATTTCTTTAGTAAATTCCAAGGGACTTATCATTTTGTATACTGGAAATACATCATACATTAATAAAAGAAATATATACTTTCAAGAGCCTAAAATACTCACTTGTAGTGCTGCAATTTCACTCTCCAAAGATGCAATGTTTTCTAATCTTTCTGCAATTATCTTCTCCTTAGCAACAATAACCTCATCTTTACCTTTTGCTTCTTTGGTTTTCTGATCAACAAGGGATTCTTGAAAAACCAAAAATGTATGAGATCTAGAGAAGCCCATTGAAGTGAAAGAAAGAAACTAAAACATTCTCCAGAGTAACATTGAGCAGACATTTCAAGTAAAAACATTTGCACATTTTGCACAAGATCTGCAGAAGCAGAATCCAAATTTAATAAATTACATTCAAATAATTTCAAACTTGAGATGAGAATGGATAATCATTAATTATCAGTCCATTAAGACACAAAGAAAGAAGGAGATGCTTCTAGTAATTTCGCAAAAACTCTGCAGGAGAGTAATGCAGGAAAGACACAAAGTGATTATTCGGAAAGTGTCCTTTGCAACCTAATGTCAATAATTCTTCTTCAAAACCATTAGTTTCTATAACTTCATTCTTCACCTCACAACAAACATATTCTCCCAATGCAGCTTCATAGCAAATATTCCCAATGTTCAATGGTGACCGCACCAAGTTCAAACTATTTTCACTTTTCAGTATGTTTCCACGCACGCTAAATTCCTCCTCGTTTTAGAAATAGGAAAGGGAGACACGAATGTAACATATTGTAAAGAAAAAAATTCCATTCCTAGTACATTACATTCAAAATCAACTTAATCGACCAAGAAGCCAGAAGATGCAGATCGCAATTTCAGATCCCTACCCTCTCACATTAGCCTGGGCTCTGCTCCTGAAGTTAGCAAATCAATTTCCCTTTTTTCGATACATTTCCAGGCGTGAATAACTTGTAGATCTAATTTACTTCTTAGCACAATATGCTCTTTCTCCGCCATAGAACAAATAAAAAAAATCAACAGAAAAGCAATTTCGGCAAAAACTAGGAACTTCCAAAGTAATTTTCATCCAATTTGTTCAATCCTGAAACAAATAATAGAACTTTGACCCAACTAACCAAGAGCAACGATCTTGGAATTGAGCTTCTCTATCACAGACCCATCGAGATCCCCCGATCTTGAAACCTTGACTTCACCATCGTCATCCGAGATTGAGGCATCAGCCTCGACTCTGATGTTGGTAAGAGTTAGCGAAAGAAACACCACGAACACAAGGAGCTTCCACGCCGCCATAAAGCCACTATCGGAGGCTCCGGCGCAGCAATCTACTGGTTTCCGATGTCAATTCTCCCCAAGATAATTACCTCCGCAGTGAATCGTGCACAGTTCCGAAGCCCACGTTACGCACGAGAGGTGTCGAACATAGGTTTATAGATATCCTCCCCTGCGCAATTCACTGCGTCCAAAAAAATACGGTAATACCCTCGCGTGACGAATTCGATGAATGGCACATCGGTCATTTCACTCATGGTGAAAACGAAGAGTTGAGTATTCCAACGTGCCGAGATAAAGATCCAATTATATTTAATTAATATTTTAATGGCTGGAGCTTGCTTGACATTCGCATCCTTATGCCCTCGAATCCGACGGTGCAGATCGTACCAACCAAAATCCCAATCCATCCAGCGGTTGTAAGAAACGTACGACAATGGAAGCGCTAGGTACAATACTCTTTTAATTTCCCATGTAGCGGGATCAATAGCGACGGTATACCTAATTAATAAACAGCGACTTAAAAGCCCGAAAATAATTATTGGACAAAACGGGTGACGGGTGACCGGTGACCGGTGATAGGTGACCGCCTATAGCAACTTTTCAATTAAAAATAAAAATTCTTTTTTTATTTTTTTATTTTAATTTTGTTTAATCTTCTGGTAGTCCTATATTCAACATTGAAAATTCCATTCAAAATACGACTTTGAAAGTTCGTAAAGTATAAATTTATAACGCAGCCTTTTTATAAAATAAATAAATAAATACAGTGATTACAAATATAATTATATTATTTTTTTATTGATATTATTTATTAAATGCTATAATATTTTGAAAAAGAGTATTAGATGATACAATCGTGTTTTTAAAAACTATAAAAGATTTAATAATATAAAGCAGTGAACAAAATAATAATAATAATAATAATAATAATAATAATAATACCAACAACAGTGAGATGGTTTCATGGTGATGAGAATTGTAAGATAGTATTGGTATAGATTTTGAGTAATAATGATTAAATATTAATTGCAGATTTGCAGTTGTGAAAAAAGATATAAGCAAAAGGCTGTATTTGGTTTAAATCCTTTCTACTACCAAATATATATTTATTTAGGTTGGATATTGATTTTAATGAATATAGTATTCTTTTGTTTTAAAATAAGATTATAAATTAATATAATAAAAGACTAAAATACCTATATATATAGTACAAATTAATAGAAATAACAAGGACAAAATTATTTAGTTTTTTCTTTTTTGTTACCAAATATTACATAGGTGTTCAATCTTTTAATATTATAAAAATATTTTAAGACTAGGGTGTTTGGTTGTAAATTTTTTCATGTATTTTTATTATTCTAAAATTTTTTATCTAATTAAGATACAAACAAAGTTTTGTTTGAAATGAAATTTTTAAGGAAATAGTAAGTACATAATGAAAGATGGCAGAATAACACATTGTTTGTTTTGCATTATAAATTTATGACGTGAAAACAGTATACCCACAATCTTACGGTCACGTAAATCTTACGTAATCAGCAATCTCTTATAGAATATAAAACATTTTTTTTTACACAATACAATGGGTATTGATATAATTATCAATTAAAATTTACTATTTCCTCGTTCAGCCAATCAACATTTAATTATTACAACAAATAATGCTACTTTATTACATTCTCCCTTCGGATATTTTTATATATAATTAAATTTTTAAAAATACACCTTTACATTTCTAATAATTACAACAATAAATTTTAGTGGCCATTTTCCAACCACTATAGCTACGCTAGCTAACCTACCCAATCTATCTCTTATAAATCCTAGAAAAATAAATTAAGAAATAAACAGACATTAATTGCTATATAAATATAATTATAACACTTACCATGAATATAGTATCTAATTTCCATAAACTGGCCGGAAATTCCATAAATAAAATAATTGACCGTTGGACGTGGCAGTTAGGGCTAACGCGCGACTAGGAATGCAATGCAGCAGTCTGTGTAATAGTAATAATACTAATCAATCTAGCCAAGGGAAAGAAGGATACGGTACCGACCAAGATCATCCAACAAACCAAAGCAAAGTCCAAGATTCGGAAGACGACGTCGTACCGGAGCCCACCCACCCGCCCAACCGATCCTTTTTCCTATTGGGAGGACCGCCCGCCGTTCCCATGCCTCAGTCTTCGCCACGCCACTCTCGTGTCTTCTCTTGGCACTCTCTCCGCCTCTTTCTTCACGCAATTCTCCAGGTAACTTTCGATCGCCGCCTTTGCAGAGGTCCCTTTTCTTTTGTACAACAGAGGAAATGGAAAATGATTCGGTTTGTGGCTGCGGATAGGTTGCTTGATTGTGGATATTTATTCCTGCGTTGTGATTGAGTTAAATTTTGTTGTTTTTCTGTGTACTTTGATTGGTTTTCAAATTTTTTGGACGTACGGGGAGTGGATGGATAGACGTCGAGTCTGTGCTACCTACAGCTCGTAGACTGGGTTGGATTGAGGGCTAAGTAACTTGTGGTGGTTGTTGTTCTCTTCGTTTTGTTTAGTGGAAGAGCAAAGTTAAGGGTTTCTAATGAGTTGATCACAGATTCTTTGTCATTTGTGGGTTTATGGACTGGCAAAGAGGGCATTCATTGTTAGGAAAGGAATTTAGTGGTGCTTTGTTGTTGGGTTGAAAGTGATGACCTGAATTCAGGCCTTAACTATTCGTCAAGCTTTTCTTTTTTAACATATAGGGTAAAACATGTGGAGATGTAATCTAAATTCATTGATTAATTATGCTCTTTGTTTGGCGCCAACACTGCAAGAAAGATGTATTTCATTCTGCTACTCTGTTTTCTGTTCTGTTCCTCACATATTTTCAACTTTTCTTAAAACTTGTTCTTATCTTTCTAAATGAATCGTTTTCTCTTCATCCTTATGGGATGCCACTTTTTAGGCTGATATGTATTTGTAATATGTGACTTCAGTATATTCTGAGTACACGGCTTGTGAGAAAGCTTCTTGGAATGGGATCAGGAAGCATCTACAAAAGGCGCATGAAAGTTTTCACACTGGCTGTTGTAATCTACCTCGATTATAAGGTTACTATGGTTCTTGATGGCTGTGAATTGATGATTGACATGTTAGGAGACCACAATATGTTTTTTTTTTCTTTTAAGCCTGTAAATTTATTCCCACAGGCAGTGCAACAGAGAGAAAAATGGACAAAAGTGGCAAAGAGAACTGAACTATGGAATAGAGCTCATGAACGCAATGCCAGACGTGTTCTAAGGTTGATTGTGAAGCTAGAAGGGTTGTGGGTGAAGCTAGGACAGTACCTATCCACACGTGCTGATGTCCTCCCCCCTGCTTATATACGCCTTCTAAAGCAGCTACAGGATTCTCTTCCTCCTCGCCCCTTGGAAGAGGTAACTCAATAATGTTTCAGCATGTTGAGAAGGCTTAATTTAAAGTTTTGTGGTTCAACTGTCAGTGGAGAAATTTAGATTTTGTCATCCCTCTTCTAAATGGGGAAAACTATAAACGAATATGAGAGGAATATTCACCATCCTCAATATATATATTCCAAGATGTCTGTAATCAAATGTACTTTAATCTGTCAACAGTCAGTTATCATATACCTAATTTTGCAATTGGTATTCTAAGGACAAAACCATGTGAACATTCTAAATATACATGTGATTAGCCATAATAAATAAATCAAAATGTTACGACCTATGAATATATACTAATATTTTTGTTTGAGGGTGATTTTATCATTTTCATTTAGCATGAACTTTTTTGTACCTCTTGGGTTTTCAGTATTGATGAAAATGAACATTTTGCTTAATAAAACACAAGTTCAGATATTTTGTTTCATGTAGGCGGATGGAGTTTAGAAATTGATGTAGGTAAAAGATATTTGTTCAATCAGGTAGGTTGAAAGCTAGGTTATGCATACACCTGTTATCTGAATAATTGAAAAGTAAAAAATACTTCTGTAATTACCACCGTATGTCTAGTTATAATGGAACACATTTTTTCTACTTCCCCGGGAACCATGAAAATAAGCCATCTATGCAAAAAGCATATTCTTTTATGTATTTAGTTTCCTGCAACAATTAATGAGTTCAAGTTGTTCATATTATGACCTAATGAGCTGCATGTCACAGGTTTGCCAAACTATCAACAAAGAATTGGGGAAATCAATGGACGATCTTTTCTTGAGCTTTGATAATATACCACTGGCAACGGCATCAGTAAGATCTCTTATCATGGAGCTATTGTAATGGGGAAATGGAAGCATGACTTGACTTCCATGCTTTTTTTTTTTTTTTAATCACATATGATTCCTTAAGTACTGGAATCAATATGAACCAGTCAAATGATAATCCAAATACATTAATTTTTCTTTCTACAATGAACCCATAATTTCTCAAGGACTTGTTTGGATGATACATTTTCAACCCAAGATTCACTGTGATATTTTATTGTTGCCACTTTTGATACAGACTTCAAACGGTGCTTTGAACAACCCAGGCAGTCAACAATTAAAAGTGTTCAATTTCTCAAGTTTAATAGTAGAGATACCATTTTCGTTAGAACCTATTCTTTTATTTTGTTGGCAAGCAACATTGAAGAAACAAATTAATTCATTTTTAAAGATAACAAACCAATTATTGCTCTGGAACTATTCATATCATCCTCCATTGAGCACAAATACTGGAATACTCTTTCCCCTCCTCTTTTGCACAAGGTGTGGGTATACAAAGCAATATGTGTGAGTTCAATGTTCCCCTCCATATTTATGCAGATAGCTCAAGTTCATCGGGCAACACTACGAGATGGACAAGAAGTTGTTGTTAAAGTTCAACACGAGGGCATAAAAGAGATCATTTTGGAGGTGGTTTTTGGCATTTATTTCCTGAGTTCTTGAAATTGATTTTTGGTTGTGATTCTTGCAATTATATCATTCTTATGAATTCTTCTAATGATTCTACCATATATCCTTTTTTGGCACACAATAAGAGCTTGTATTCTCAAATTCTATCCAAGGGGTTTGCTTTAATCGCGGAAATTCCATTTTCTCTACAATTAATATATTTCTAGAAGTGATAAAAATAGTAAAATCTTCTTCACAGGATCTCAGAAATGCCAAATCAATAGTTGATTGGATTGCCTGGGCGGAACCTCAATATGACTTCAACCCCATGATAGACGAATGGTGCAAAGAAGCACCTAGGGAACTTGATTTCAACAATGAGGCTGGTATGCTTTTGATGATTAGTTTAATTTGTTTGTAATTTGTATTTTCCGCATCCTTTATGTCTTAAAGATTTTTGTCTTGGTTTCTGTAGAAAATACACGGAAAGTTTCTAGGAACCTTGGGTGCAATACTAATTCCAACAATAACAACATAAATCAAGTGGACGTCTTAATTCCAGAAGTTATTATGGTATTATTCTTTTTGAAGGTGTATTTAGTAACACATTTCTGTCTTTATTTAAGATATAATTATATGCCCTGTATCACATCCAAAGCCATATATGAGACTTCATGGGATAAGACTATATCTTGTAGCTGACGTATGGATCTATGGAATTTCTCAAGATTTTCATTCTCTTATTCCCTTTCATAACAAGTGTGTAAACACCAGCTACTTCCTAGTATCCTCATTACCATGTCATGCCCCCAATCTCACTATTTCTGCCTGTGGTGGCCTTTTTCTCAATGCTAACAGAAGAAACAAAGACTAAAAAAATGCATTTAATGAATCCAACTTCATACAGAAGAGTTTATTTGCATGACAAAGATTTTATTTCAACTGATTGTATTATACTCCCTGTTTTAACTTTCCTTAATTACACTATTATCTTTTTGCTGTCTATGTTAATTTTGCAGTCAACCGAGAAAGTTCTTGTTTTAGAATATATGGATGGAGTCAGAATAAATGACTCTGAAGCACTGCAAGCGCTGGGTGTTGACAAACAAAAACTTGTTGTGGAAATTACACGTGCATATGCACACCAAATTTATGTTGATGGGTTCTTCAACGGAGATCCTCACCCCGGTACTCTCTTTTATTCAGACAGCTTGATTTCATGTTATTGCAGTTAGCCAGTTACTCAGCAAGAAATTTCTGTTACTTTCTATTCTATTCATTTTAATGAAGGCAATTTCCTCGTGAGCAAGGCTCCTCCACATCGTCCGATTTTGCTTGACTTTGGACTCACTAAAGAGCTTTCATCTTCTATGAAACATGCTTTAGCAAAAATGTTTCTAGCATCTGCTGAGGTTTGTAGACTTCTCCTTATATATTGTTAGTTACAGTAATTGAATCTTAGCATATGGTATGGCCAACTAGGAAAAACCAAGATTGGTTGCAAAATTGATTACCTGCACACGGCATTAAAATTTTATTTTATTTTCCCCATAAACCTGAAGCCTTTTGGCGCCGTGCATGCAATACTCAAGACCCTATTTTTATTGTATCCTGAAGCTTACACCAACATCGTTCCATTGATAGAAACCTGCTGCCCCTTGACTTTCAGAGCCATAGCACTTAAAATCTCCGTATGGGACACATCTTGATGAACCCAGTCAATTTGCTTTGACACTTGCTCTTATTCTTAACTTAGAGGCTTTTTAAATTTATGTTTGAGCATAGTGCTCAAGTGAATAAGTCTGTGTCTATGCATGCTTTCAAGCTGACTGTTTTATTTTATAATTTTATCAAATGTCTCACACGTAATCTAACAATATCAGTGGACTTGTTTCGTGTCCTTCTTTAGGCTCAGAAGTTTTGGCCAACAAATTGACTGTTTTAGCACAGTGGTTTTTATGTTCATTTATTTGTAGAGAAGTGAAATGCTACTTCTTGCAGGGCGATCATGTGGCGCTTTTGTCTTCCTTCACAGAGATGGGACTTAAGCTGCGCCTGGACCTTCCTGAGCAAGTGATGGAAATATCAAGTATGTTCTTCCGCAATTCCACACCAGCAAATGAAGCTAGTGTAAGCATATATTAATTTATGTTTGGAAAAATGTGCCTTTTTCTTTTATACATTTAACTAATACCACTATTTGCTAAAGAAAAACATGAAAGCTTTTGCTGAACAAAGGACAAAAAACCTGAAGGCTCTTCAAGAGAAGATGAAGTTAAATGAAAAAGAAGCAAAACGCTTTAACCCTGTAAGTAAATGATTTCTTCCAGTATTATTATCTACCAATTAGTTTCTTCATGTAGTTATCTGTAACACATAATATGGCACACTAAGTGCTGGTGTAGTCCCTTGAAGTGCCATTCTCATACTGTTCTCATTGATGGGGCCAGTAAGTGCCTTCAACACAAGCCCAAATTGTGCCATTCTTTAATGAAGATGTTCATTTGTTTAGCATCTTTTATTAATACCTATTTTTACTTCTTCCTATTTGTAAGTGATACGTCAAATATTTCTTCCAGGTTGATGCTTTTCCAGGCGATATCATTATATTCAGTAGAGTCATTAATCTTCTGAGAGGTATCTAATAAATCTGTAAGGATGCATCACTTTATTTTTTATGCTTAATTTCCCAACTAACAACATAGAATGCAGGCCTTTCTTCATCCATGGATATACGTATAGTTTACCTGGATATTATGAGACCATTTGCCGAATCTGTTCTACAATGGTAAGATCTGATTTCCGTTTTTCCATACCTGTAAGAATTCTTGTTTGTTAATCTGCTAAATCATGTTTCAGCAATGTTAACAAAGGACCAGCATTTAATGCAAACTGGATCCATGACACACCCGTCCTTTCTAATGTTGAAAATAAGTTGCGGAAGCTCCTAATTGATCTAGGTCATGCTGATAAAGTACTTGGAATCCAGGTATACATCCTCTACTTGCAGTAGAGTTATAATATAAGGTTTGCAGTTCCAGTAGTCGCAAGGTGCTGCCAGATTTAGTCTATGTTTGCAAACACAAACAAGAAGTACTGCCAGATTTAGACAGTTCAGTTAGGTTTTTTGTCCCAAATAATCCAAAACACAACCAAGCAAATCTTAGTTTCAAAATTCATCTAAAAAATAATCATGCATCCTTGATAGTAATCAGGCTAATTGAGAATTCTTTTCCTCTTACTTGCTGCATCAAAAACCAAAGTCAACCTTTATCAGATTATATTTAATCCCTGTCCTTCATTTCTATGGAAAGGCCACCCAACTTTTTTCAATGTACAAATGGTTGTGGCTAGTTTTACCAATCTAGTCTTATTTCTCTGATTTCATTAGGTGTGTGCTTACAAAGATGGAGAAGTTATTATTGACACTGCTGCTGGGATACTTGGAAGATATGATCCTAGACCAGTTCAGCCTGATAGTTTATTCCCCTCATTTTCTGTATCAAAAGGAATTACTGCAGGAATGGTTCATTGGTTGGTCGATAAAGGGTATGAAAATTTTGTAGTGCTTCCTTTTCTTATTATCGGCTTTCAGATGTGCAAGCTCTATAAATGATAACATGGATTTGAAGTAATCCCAGAATAAACAGTTTCAAATTAAGCATAACTTCTTTCTACCAATTTGAAATGTTAAAATAGCTCTTGAAAACGAAACTATTTATATGTTTTAGGTCAGCAACTGGGATTTGTTCTCTCCCATCTAATACTTAACTTTTTTTGGGGGGGTGGGGGGTAGTTTTAGTTTGCTCCCAAATATGCTAAATGCAATTTTAAATAGATTCTTTTCACACTTACTCTATTTGTTATATTTGATCCTTGCGAGTTACTCCACTGTATGGAGCTTAATGATTATTGTCTTGTGTACTTTATCACAGGAAGCTGAAACTCGATGACAATGTTAAAGATATATGGCCTGAATTTGGATCAAACGGGAAAGATCAAATAAAGGTATTATTTTACTTCTGACTTGATTCTTGATAAAAGCCAGAGAAGAGGCAATTGTAGTGACCAGTGGCTGTCGATATAGTTGTTAATCGAGCAGATGAAACTTTAGCTGCATCTTCCTTAACCTTGTGTAATACCTGGACAACTATTTAAGTGTTCTAGTTTAATGCACAACAAATTCCTAAATCATTTTAATGCTTATTCTACTCAGGTTCATCACATACTTAATCACACATCCGGTTTGCACAATGCTCTGGCCGATCTCACACGTGACAACCCTCTGCTCATGACTAACTGGGATGAGTGCTTAAACTGCATTGTCGAAGCAGCTCCAGAGACTGAACCTGGAAGCAAGCAGCTTTACCACTATCTATCTTTTGGCTGGTTATGTGGCGGCATTATTGAGGTATGTTAGATCTTTCTTCGTCTGACTACAGAATTGGTTAAAACCTTTCGAACTTTTTCTTATAATGTTTTGAAGATAGAGCAATGTATAAGATAGTTAATATGTATATCTAGTTCAGTGTAATTCTGAATCTGTGGATGGTCTTACCTGAGAAATAACAGAAGCAACAGATTGTCTTCATACACCAAATTCTCTAACAGTACCTAATCCTTGCAAGAAATAAACTTTGTTTAATGTCATTGCATACCAAGCTATGAACTAATTCCAGATATTCAGCACTAATTATCTTATCTATGCACAGCACGCGTCCCGGAAGAAGTTCCAGGATATTCTCGAACAAGCTTTCATTCACCCTCTGAAAATAGACGGCGAGCTATACATTGGAATTCCTCCGGGTAATTGTTTTAGCCCCTGTTTATCAGCTTGAGTTAATCAGTCCATTTATCGAAATAAATTCTTTTCAGAAGCTCTGAATATGAGCAGGAAAAGCAACATGGAATTAGCATCTTCTTTAAACAGCCTGACCTTACTTGATCACATAAATTTTGTCTTCCAGGAGTGGAATCTCGACTTGCTACGCTCACATCCGACATGGATGACATCAAGAAATTCTCCGAGATAAGCAGCCGTCCGGATCTCCCATCCACCTTCCGGTTTCAGCTCCAAGACATTTACCAGATGGCCACTACCCTTCCTGCATTATTCAACACACTCCATGCTCGTCGCGCCATTGTACCTGCAGCTAACCTCCACTGTTCAGCTCGAGCTCTTGCTCGCTATTATGCAGCTCTTGTGGATAGAGGCACCCTCCCCCCACCTCATTCCTCCCCGACCCAACCCCCACTAGGAAGCCACCCCCACATCCCGAAATTTCCTTCACCTGAGGCCACCAAGAAACAGAAACCTTTCAAGCTTGCACATATCAGAGAGACTTTCAAGAGCGACAAACCCCGGAAAAAGGATAAAGGAAATAGCTACACAAGTGTTCCTGCAGACG
Organism: Andrographis paniculata; assembly: GCF_009805555.1. NCBI lineage: Eukaryota > Viridiplantae > Streptophyta > Magnoliopsida > Lamiales > Acanthaceae > Andrographis > Andrographis paniculata. The sequence continues at coordinate 897,933 of NW_026137610.1, forward strand.
AAGATGCCCCCAGCAGCGCCAGTGCCGAGACTGGATCCAGCAACGAGGCGAACACAGGCAAGCTTTTCTTGAACAGCCAAATTCATGATGCATTCATGGGAGTCGGAGAGTACGAGAATCTAGCGCTTCCAGGGGAGCAGTTCGGGCTGGGGTTCAAGAGATCCTACTCGGAGGATGGCAAGTTGATTGGTTTTGGACATTCCGGCATGGGCGGGTCGACCGGATACTGCGACATGGAGCACAGATTCTCCATTGCTGTGACTCTGAACAAGATGAACTTTGGAGGTGTGACTGCAAAGGTTATGCAGTTGGTCTGCTCGGAGCTCAACATTCCATTGCCTGCTGACTTTTACAGGTTTACAGAGAGGCTAAGTGGTGATGATTCAAATATAGCTACGCCTTTGATAAACTAATTTACTGATAATACAAATAAATAATTATAATATTGTCTTCTTCTTTTTATTTTTGAACAATACAGTTCTGTGAGGACGACGAACTGATCATATATGTATATATCATACATTTACAGCAGTAGTAACTATCGAATATGACGGATATATATATACATAGTCATGAATTTTGTATTATCATTTTATTTTTTAATTATATTTATAGTAAATTTGGTTTTTCTTATTTATATTTTAATGATAGATTTAGCTATTATTTTTATACATAATTTTTAATAAAAATATATTATATTTTTAACAAAATATCACATCAAAATTATTTAAATAAAATTCAAAGAATTTTTTTAGATGAGCTAATGTTGGTAATAAAAAAAATAGTAAATATTTTTATTGTATAATTTTTTATAATTTGTTGCACACAAGGGACGGTTGGCTTGGGCTGGGCGCCGGGCGTATCAGTTTTCGGTATGTTACAAATAGTATCAGAGCCGACCTTGATGTTGGTGAAGAACGAAGCAGACGAGTGAACAGTTCTCCAAGGGAGGGCATGCTGATGGCATGTCAAAGAAGAGCATATCTTAGCTAGGCTGAACATTCCAGAGGGAGTGCTCCTTGAGACGGAGCATGTTCGACTATGCCGGTACGCCATAGTGGGCAAGCTTTGTTCGTGAGGGCGGAACTACGTTAAGGACGATTCTCAGGCAAAAAAATGTAAAAGCCGCAACATAGGTGTCCCGGATAGTGTATGAAGACGAGCAGCGGAGTGAGCAAGTTGTAGGTCGGCTATGGAAAGATCTTGCTGGCGCTTGATGAACACCAAAGGGTCAATGCAGTGATGCCTGGAGGTATGCCGAGTGTGCAAGAAACAACTTCGGTGCACTCAGGTGGTGTCGCCCGAGGACGTTTGCGACTTGGAATAGGGGAGAGTGTCACGAACTGACATTTTTGCCCTAAGTTCTCGGCCATTACGGTCAATCAACGGCGTATGTATTGATGTAGGTACTTGTTTATATGATATATCCAGTCTTGTTACACACAAATGACGGTTGGCTGGCTTGAGTAATAATATTTTATATTGAATATTGATTTTTTTTTGTGTTCACTCTCTCGAGTTCACCCAACTGCATAAAGTATAAAATAAAAATAAATAAATAGATAAAAATTCAAACTCAAACTAACTTAAACTTACTTAATGGAACTTTATTCTGACAATAAAATTTTCTTTGATATTCTCACATAATTTATTTTTCGCATCACTTGGACGAAATTAAGATCCTTAATAAGGATTTCAAGAGTGAAAGAAAATTATGCCGATGAAAATAAGGAATTGAGTATCAATATTGTATAGATGGGTGGGGGTAACGCTTTGGACCATTTTAGATGTAAATTTACAATGATATCGAGGCATATCCCTTATAAATTAATAATATAAAGTGAAAGGTATGAGAATATATAATTTTTTTTATTTTTTTATTTTTTTATTGTGAATCTATATATTGTCAATTAGTAGCAAATATATTACAATTATTTGTTAAATTTAAGGGTGAAATTAATCAATGGGGAGCAATCCTTAAAGCATTAATAAAAACTGAACTAACATAAAAATAAAATAAAATTATGTATTAGAAAATATAAATAAATTTTTTTCATAATAATGAATGAAATTAATATAACTTATTTAATCATTAAATTTAAAATATTATAATACTCATTAATGAAAGGTACATGAAAATTTAAATAAGTATTTAAAAAGAAAATTTGTAAATTTTATAAAATTATATAAAATAAAATACAAACAAAATATTATTTGACATTGTAAAAATAGAAACTATAAATGGATATTATCTTAAATACAAAGTACAACTTTGCCTAAATAAAAGAACCAAGTCTGATTTAATTTAGAATATGAGTATAATGTTTTGACGAGACAAAAAATCAAAAAAAAAAAAATAATAATAAAAATTTCTAACTTTACCCATTAATAAGATCTCTAGGGGCAATTTTTTAGGAATGAGTATCCAATTTTTTCGTTGAATTAGATAAAAATATTAATAAATTAACAATATCCGACAAATAATAAATAAATAAATAAACAAGTTTATCTAATAGTGTTTAAACACATACAAATATATATTATCTAAAACGCAATATCTACGAATATCAATATAATAATTAATATATTTTAAAAAAATCCAAACTCTAACAAAATTGCAATCCAATATAATAAATCCAAAAAAAAAACCGAACTAAAATTTAAAATTCAGTTTAGTTAGATCGGATATTTTGGGATACTTTAAATCAAATCCCTAGTTATCAAGCGCGTGTTTACCTTATATATATATGTATATATATATATATGTGCGTGCTGTTTACTTTGATAGAGCTTATGGTAATAATAAGCACAGCAATGGCGATGGCGACGGTAATAGTAACGGAATCTTTCATTGCTTACTAACCTTTTTTTTTTCCATCTGTAAACCTCCATGGATTCTGCAAGTTTCCTCCAAGTTCTGTGATCAAGAACATTCAAGAAATCATCCATCTGCTGCATCATCAATGGCCAAGGGGACTTCTTCTCTGCTTCCTTCAGAACCCGTTCCGCCGCCGACGCCGATATTGAGATTCGATCAGCCTGCGACGAATTATGTTGAGCCGTATATGCTAACCTTCGGTGCCATCAAGACCATATGGAGTATTGACAATGACATATTTGATCGATCAAGAACGATGGACTTACCTGAAGATACAATGATCTTCGACATCGATTCAGGTGAGAAAGACCCTTTATTCTGCTCTTACCTCGCCAACGATATTTTCAGGAATTTACAGTCGGAGGAGGACAAGAACAGGCCACGGGCAGATTACATCGAGAATGTGCAGAAACTCATCAGTCACCAAGAACGCGTGCATTGCATTGATTGGCTGTTTTCTGCGGTTGAGGGGCTCTGTCTTTCCTCGGATACGTTGCATCTGAGCATCCACTGTTTGGACCGTTTCTTGTCTGGCGTCAAGGTTGATAAGAAGAACCTGTTTCTTTCTGGGCTGACTTGCTTGATGATAGCGTCGAAGTTCATAGAGTTGAAAACTCGCTTCAAAATCGAAGCTTATGCTGATCCTACCAACAACATCTTTTTCAAAGAGGACCTTATTCGAATGGAGGGAACTATTTTGACTAACCTGGATTACAATGTGGCGAACTCCACGGCTAAGAGCTTTCTGGGCAGGTACGTGCGCGCAGCCAAAGCTGGAAAAAGTAAACCTTTGCCTAATTTGGAGAGCATGGCTTGCTACCTCGCTGACCTTTCGCTGCTGTCGTATGCCATGCTTCCATATAAGCCATCAATGGTGGCTGCTTCGTGTGTTTTCTTAGCTCAGTATATTCTTTGCCCATGCAAGTGGCCATGGAGCGCGACACTAAGGCACTACACATCGTATAAGCCTTCAGATCTAACCAAATGTGTAGTTGAGCTGCATGCATTCTGCTCAGAGATTCAGCTTACTCGCGTGCCTAATGCCAGAATCAAATACAGCCACCAGATGTACGGAGGGGTAGGATCGACAACTATTCCAACACTCATACCCTATGAACTATTCAAGGATAACTACTTTTAGAGATCACAGATGGTTAGGTTTCAAGAATGCAATTAAGTGTAATATAGGCATTAGCTTTCGATGTCAGACAAGTTTTGGTAGCTTTTTGCATTCCTAAACAGCTGTTTTTGAGTTTGGAACTAGACAGGTTTTTTATGTTTTCTCTTTTCTCATAATGTCTTACCTTAAACAGAACAAATTGGTGTACCACCTGATATCATGTCTATGTGGTATTCCAAGACAGAAAAAATAAAAAATAAATAAAAAGTAGCCCAGAGAATTGATTAAACGAAACTAACATCAAACTTTTCTATTTCAAAAACTGTGTTGTATGAAAAGAAATAGTAGCAACAAGTAACAGTCATGGTTATTTTCAATCTGATTCTCTACTTAGCATAGAAGCTATCAACACAATATTAACATGGCGTAGAGACAGGTGATTATTGATCATACGATTTCAGAAATGAAAGAACATGAAGTTGTTGAATCTAACAGCAACCTGAAGGATCGCAACTTTTTTTATACATGCCACTGATTGTGGCAGGGTGCACCAACATCCAATTTCCAATTTCACAGTGCAGCCTCTTGTTCGTTCTCCAGCATACTGTAATATCCAGTCAATCCTGAAATTGGTGTTGGATTAGAGGTTTTATGAACAAAGAACCAACTAAAGATGCCATTTGCTATTAAAATTTTGGTATAATCTTACCTAGTTGTTAACGGGTGCCAGAGCGGCGCCTTGGAGTGCTGTGGTGAACAAATTAGGAGAATGTGAGGGATAACAGAAAGGAATTCATGTTTAAGCACTGCATGCCTGAATAAAATGGTTATGCAACAGTCTTTCATCTGCACCAACTTCATGCCCATAGGAATCGATAGTCATTAATAGTAACAATGCGTCTAGATTGCCGACAGGTATATTGCTTTAGGTGAAAAAAGTGGAAAGTTTGATGATGCTAGTGCTGCATAACAAATTTCAACATATTGCAAGCCTATTTAGCAGACAGGACAAAGTTTGATTTATATGCCATTCGCATTTATTTTCATCTTCGGAAACATTAATTTGACAATGAATATTACAACGTGCAGAAATAAGGACAGATGCTGTTATGAAACCTAAGCAGTCACAAGTCAACTGTCAAGCCATACCAATAGAATAACTGCTCAAAAATTAATTCGAACTAACCACTTCTGGCTGTGGCATCCATTTCTGTAGTGAATTTACTATATTCATACAATCTATATAGTTAGTTGTTTTTCCTGCCACAAAACTAGTTCACTTTTGAATACATAATTTGGTGTAAGAAAATGGCAATCTAACCCATAACGATATGTATGAACGCAAATCATAAGCTACATGTGCAGCATTGAGATGCTACATCCATTCTTTTCCTCCATTTGGTGAATTCTATATTCCATGCCTGATAAAAACAAGTTCATTCACCCACCATACAAATTTGTAATCAAGGTTGAAATTTTAATTAACCCAAGACCTAGAATAATCAGATAGGGTTCAACTCTTTGCAAGGAGATGAGTTTATAAATGTAGTTCTGCTAAAGTGAGTCAACTAACCTGTATTGCGAGGCTCTTCCCCTTGAAGCTCTCATGGCATTTACAAAGTCATCATCGGCCTCATCAACTCTATAATCAGCATATTCAACTGATGACAAAGAACCCTCACTGGAGTTTGAGGTATCAAAACTTAGACGGCCATTTCCTCTTCCAGAAGTGCTACCTCTTAATCTTCTCCTATTTCTGGACATCCTAATCTTTTTGAAAATCTGATATAGTATGCAAGAAGTCCACCAATTCCTCCCATTCCCAGGGAAATCATGGAACTCATCTCCAGAGTTGTCATCCGCATATTCTATCACATAATCGCCTAGAACCACACCATTTCGAACTTCTGAATGGATAGTGCTTAAAACATCTATAATTTCTGAGGACTGTTGAAAATCTTCCCAATCAAGCTGGCGAGCAGGGTCAACCTTTGAGGGGCAAGCATGAGGATGCTCTACTCGTGCATGAGCTTTGAGCTCCAGGTATGTGCCAGTAAATGGACACTTTTCTTCTTCACAGCATCGTTTCTTCTGATTCAAATGCATACGAACTTTATCAACAACTAACCATCCAGTAACTTCTCCTCTACACAAGGGGCATTGAGGTTTCCTATCAGATTCTGAAACCAAAGATTCTGCATTTTCCACAGAAGTTGATAATTTTGTACCAAAAGACATTCCATTTGCTTGTTTGAATCGGTCAAGACAGTTGGAATGCAAATGGCCTGTATCACATACAAAGGACCTACATCCTTTCTCAAATGACGAGCACTGGAGAAGGACAGCATTGTGAGGAAAGTCCAAACATATAGGACATGTGAAATCATCCCAATTGGTATACAGCTGAATCTCCTCCATTAGAGTTACACTGGGTTTATTGTCGTCACCCAACATAAATCTCAGAGATAGACACTGAAAATCAAGATTTTTTATAAAGATTAGAGCAAGTCCTCCAACACTTTGGTTTATAAAGTGAAATAAGACAACTAAACACAAGTTTCCTATAGACAGTGTTACATATAGCACATATTAACTCTGCATTTACTACTTCATTAAAGCAATGCTGTGATTTTCCATTCCACTATTCCTAAATATCAAAGAACCATGCAAATAGCTCAAGCATGAAGTAGAGGAGACATCAGAAAGTCTCTTCCATATAAATATTTCCCAAGCAATCGATCATATACTCACTCAATGTAGGGCATCACATACAGAATCTGTCGACAAAGTGAGTGAATTATCATCAAGCATATAACTTAATCCAAAAAACGTAGAAACCACCTATCCTCCTCTCTCAATTCAATGTTTTCAAATTTCCAGTAACAATTATAAGAGGAAAATAATGTAAATCATTTGAAATCTATTCATGACTCGGCGTGCAAAAGAATTCCTCATTATTCTTTGTTCCCTCGGCCATGAATTGGCTTCATTAGTATCCCCAAAATTACTCTTGCCGTTCCAGTAAATACTAAGCATACAAGCTAATGATTCACATAAATACATTTCACCACGAGCTCCAAACACAGTCCATAAATTGAAACATCAAATCGCAATCACTCAAAGTACACATAGGAAAACAAACAATTGACCTAAAACGCCTACGGCAAAAAAACAAAAACATTCCAATCCAGTGTTACCCTAAAGTCAACCGATCCATTCGATATGCAACCGGCAGAGGGAGAAGGAAACAAGTCGAACCTGAGGGAATTTTGAGGTGGATCGCGGTAAAGTGTTCTCCGACAATGAGGGATCTGTTCAAGTTCGATGGTGAAGAACAGGAAATTTGGCCTCTTCCTTCTGTAATATTTATATACTATCGTATATGAATGTAGGTAATTTATACAATCAAATATTCTTTTTACTATTTACATATAAAATAAATACGATTATATACTTCAATTATATTTTAAAATTTAAAATTTAAATATTTTTAATTTTAATTAAATTTATTTTAATTTTAATTTATAATTATTTTTTAAATTTATAATTACTTTTTATTGAATAATAATTATTTTTACCTAAATTTCTGTATCTACTCGCTCATCTTATATAAAACGGATGGAGTATTATTTTAATTTACTATAAAATTTCAGAACAGTTTTAAAGAAGTATTTATTTTCCATATTGCTTTTAAATATTAAATTTTATATAATATACTAGTAATATATATAGATTAAATATAAAAGGAAAAATTGTATTAATTATATAAAAGATAATATTTTATATTAAATTATTATATTTTTTAATAAATAAAGTATGTATGTGATATATTATATTAATATGTGTATATAATATATTTTTTTAATACAATTCAAAGGGAACAAATACTATTAATTGTTTTTGTTGTGATTTGAAATTATTTTGAAATGTGATACTTTAATTTTTTTTTAATAATATTTTGATTAAATGTTTTGTGATATAAAATAATGTATTTTTATTAAAAATCGTGTTGATTTTGGTTCAAATGTTAAAATAAACAAATTGCATATAAATTAAAATTTTTGTTTGGTTTGCATTTTGGTTTGAAGGATAAAATTTTGATATGAGGTATATGAAATTAAATAGGTAATATAAAAATAATAAATGTATATAATATATTAATTTTTTTAAAAAAAAATATGTCGAAAAAAATTTACAGAAGAAATAAACTCTGATTATTTAGTACTATTAAAAATGTTTTTACTTTGCAGGTATTCATCATGTATTACCATTATTAATCATTCTCTTATATGTTATATCAAATAATATCAACATATAATTAATGTAAAATTAGTATTTTATCAATCATTAATATATAATTTACTATTAACTTTATTATTTAATTATGTGTATTTTAGGTCAAATTAATAATCTCATATAATTTTATAATTCATTAAAATAATACATGTATTATATTCTTGTCCTACAAAGTAATATTATATAAAAATAATATATTTTTACATTCCTATTCTTTCAATTATTAAATAATTAGCCTCGTATCTAATTAATTTATACTCCTTAAATTATTATATCTAAACAAAAGATTTCATCTTTGTGAGGGAGTATTATCCTTTTATTTATTTATTTATTTTTATTTAAAGTGTTTTTGTTTGATGTGAAAGTATTTTCTTTTATTAAGTAATTACGACTTTTGTAAAAAATATATATATTCCATCCGTCCGTCCGCCTCTAAAGATTTTTTTTTTTTTTTTTGCATCTTTGTATTTAACATTAAAAATATTCTTATATTTGTATAGTTTTTTTTCTTAATTTGTACACGTTTTTTATATAATAATTAATATTCAAAAATCAATACTCAGAAAATAAATGAGACCCTTATTTTTATAATATAGGAATTAATATCACTAGTTGATCCTTATATTAATAAGTCATCCCTTAAATGATGAGAAAAGTTATTACTCCCTCCATCACAGATACCGTGTCTGCTATACCGTTGACACGGTATTTTAGGAGGGGTGTAATTAGTGATAATTAAGAATGTATTAACGAAAATAATTATTCTATAATATAAATAATTATAAATTAAGATTAAGATAACTAATTAGTTTAATTAAAATTAAAAAAAAATAAAATTAAAAAATTTAAAATGAGATTAAAGTGTGTAATCATTTTCCAAAAAAGGAAAGTGATATGGGACAGAAACTGCAACGTGGACATGGTATATGGGACGGAGGAAGTATTATTATACCAATATATTGTAGGTGCAATGTAGACCATACAAATAGCACTGTTTTATTGAATCAAATATATTGAGATGGTCAATGAATACATTATACATGTCTGATTGCGACAGCCACAAATGAACTTGGAATAATAATATTATTAAACGAAGACGGTCTAAAAATTATTATTATTATTTGTTTCAAAAAGTTATATAACACAACACGTATCATATTCTAAAAAAAATTTCAATATTGTTTTTTTTTTTTTTTTTCCTATAAATTTTTGTAATATTTGCATGGATGCACGTCACAATGAAAAATAAGTATATGTATATATGTGGAAAAAAAAAGAAATATTTTGTAAAAAAAAAAAATAATTTATTTTTTCAAAAATATACAATTCAAATAGTAAATAGTAAGATTAGGGAGTTTAGACAAAAATACACACATTATGCAACAATACATACATACATATATATATATATATTTAAAATTTAGGGAGTTTGGTTCAAACTCTTGACGTTACATTTTTAAATAATTTAATGATTTCTTACTATTATCACATGCATCTCAACAATACTATAATGATATATATATGATTAATTAACATTAAATCATAAAAAATATATCAAGTATTTTCATATTGTCATTATTCTTCCTAATCCATGGGATATGAATGTACAGAGTCAATTTTAATAATATATATATATATATATTTATATTTAAAATTGATCTTATCAAGATTGAATCCAAACCCTAAAGTAGATTGCTGTCGTCCTTCCTTTAATTCAGCTTTAATCAATAAATGAATAATATATATTCCTTGAAAAAAAAATTAAGTGAAATACCAAAAGAGAATAAGATTCCAATTTAATTTTAATTTTGTTTACTTTATTTTTCACTTTTTAATTTATTTACTATAAAAACATATATATATATATATTAAATATTATATCCAACCATTAGTTTACTTAAAAATTAAAATATAAATAAAAAATAAAAACAAAACAAAGAACTCTGTGTAATAGATGAAACTTATTGCATATCTGAAAATTTATTAATTCATATAAAAATCTTCCACCCTTATAATAAATATTGTTTAAGTTGAGTGTATGTCTGTCTGTGGCATTAATTAATTTATTAATTTAGGTATAGTTTATTAAGGCCATCCATTTTGTTCCCACTTCTTTAATTGACAACCCTTCCTTCATTTTTCTGAGAAAGGAAATTATGCCCCACAATTATTGGATTTCATTTTTCTGATTCTTTCCTAATTGACAAAGCTAATAAATATATATATATATATATATATAATAAAAATAATCAGTCATATCTATTTATTGTAAAAGGTGCACGTTGATCCAAATGTTTTCTACAAGAAGAAATTATCATTTTAATTAAAAAAAAAAAAGAGGATAAATACACATTCTCTACGGTCTACGTGCTGAAAAAGTATAATAAAAATTAGTGTTCTTCTTCTTCAACGTGCAAATCTGCGGAGGTTTATAAATTAAAGATACACTCACTCGCGAAACTCTATACCTCTCTCTCTCTCTCTCTCTCTCTCTCTGTGCTGTGAACTGCAGTTTCGTGAGGCTTTCGAGGAGATTTGATTGCTCCTAATTGCGAGAGTTAGCATGGGAAGCAAGGCCATAAGTCTCGACGACATTAAGAACGAAGCTGTTGATTTGGTCAGTATGATTGATTCTGTGTTTATTTAATTTGTTGATTTCCAGTAAACGAAGATGATTGATTGCATCTCTTATATGTAATTAATTTAATTGTCAGATAATTCACAGCCTAAATGATCTCACTTAATTATAGATTCAGATACACAAACATATAGTATTTATATATGATTATTCATACAGACTTTCCACATACTCAGGAAGCTATCTTTCAATTTTAGGTAATTTTTCTCTTTATATAAATAACTATTCTACGTCGGAAATATAATGATTGTTCATCAGCCACACAAAGCTTTTCGATTCGTGCACAGATAGCAGATTATACATATATATATGTGTGTATCGATATGTGTATGTAATATATGTATATATAGATATATGTGTGTGTGGAACTGTGGAAGTGCATGGGTAGAGCTCATCGTTTTGATTACCACTTAATCATCTGAACTTCTTCTTCTTCGTTGCTTATATATGATCAATTAATGGTTTGTGTGTGTATATATATATTTGCGGAAATACATCCAGTTTTCTAAAATTTATCTTTAATTTGGACGATAATTTTAGGCCTTCTGTTCCTGACAACTTATTATTAGAAAAGGAAAAGAAGAAATAATAATCATAATTATAATAATAATAATAATAATAAAGAATAATTTGTAACTCACACAGATTGCGCTTAAATCGGAAGCAAGACGCTAGGCGAGGGCACGTGTCCGTCACGTGGGAAATCTTTGGCTATGTTTGGGCCCCACACACACTTTCTCAAACATTTGCTAATCAGTCCTTTTATTTGATCTTATTACAAATTTTCTCTAGTGTTCCTCTCTGTATTTGTGCATATTGCAATAAAATTCTACTTCACATACATCATCATCATCGTTTGTGGATTATATATATTATTATATTAATCCAACTCCTTTGTGCTGATCGTCCTTACTGTTTGAAATTTATGTAAATTTCAGGAAAAAGCACCTGTAGAAGAAGTGTTTGAGCAGCTAAAATGTACGAGAGATGGACTTACATCAGAGGAAGGAGAGAGCAGGCTCCAAATATTCGGTCTCAACAAATTGGAGGAGAAAAAGGTCTCTCAACTTTTTCTTCTTCTTCCTTTCTCCACCTGCATGGAACCAGTAATCATGTATGGTTGGTGGTACCTATACAGGAGAGCAAGATCCTCAAGTTTCTAGGGTTCATGTGGAACCCCTTATCATGGGTTATGGAGGCTGCTGCATTGATGGCAATCGTCCTTGCCAATGGCGATCACAGGCCCCCTGATTGGCAGGATTTCGTCGGCATTATCGCCCTCCTCTTTATCAACTCCACAATCAGCTTCATTGAGGAAAACAATGCCGGCAATGCTGCTGCAGCTCTCATGGCTGGACTTGCTCCCAAAACCAAGGTCCTAACTTCATCACACAATCACCATTCTTATTACTTAACGATGACTGTGTTCGGTAGTAATTAGCATTTCACATTGCAGGTTCTGAGGGATGGCCGTTGGACCGAGCAAGATGCGTCGATTCTTGTCCCGGGAGACATCATAAGCATAAAGCTAGGAGACATCATCCCTGCTGATGCTCGGCTCCTCGACGGCGATCCGCTGAAAGTCGACCAATCCGCCTTAACAGGGGAGTCTCTTCCAGTTACCAAGAACCCGTCCGACGAAGTCTTCTCTGGCTCGACGTGCAAGCAGGGCGAGATCGAGGCTGTTGTAATTGCAACAGGCGTGCACACCTTCTTCGGCAAGGCAGCTCATCTGGTGGACAGCACCAATCAGGTTGGACACTTTCAGAAGGTCCTCACAGCCATCGGGAACTTCTGCATTTGCTCCATCTTCATCGGGATAATCATCGAGATCCTTGTCATGTACCCGATACAACACAGGAAGTACCGGGATGGCATCGATAACTTGCTTGTTCTTCTGATCGGAGGCATCCCAATTGCCATGCCGACGGTCTTGTCTGTTACTATGGCCATTGGATCCCACCGGCTTTCGAAGCAGGGGGCGATCACAAAAAGGATGACCGCCATAGAGGAAATGGCGGGCATGGATGTCCTCTGCAGCGACAAGACGGGGACTCTTACTTTAAACAAACTGACCGTAGATAAAGGCCTCATAGAAGTTTTCGACAAGGGATTGGATAAAGAGCAGGTGATCTTGCTTGCTGCCAGGGCTTCAAGAACCGAAAATCAGGATGCAATCGATGCAGCCATTGTTGGGATGCTTGCTGACCCGATGGAGGTACACAATCATCACAATTTGATCGACAGCTCTACCACTTCTACGGCAAGATTCGATTAACCGAGCAACTATTCTGTTTGATAGGCAAGAGCTGGGATAAGAGAGGTGCATTTCCTGCCGTTCAACCCCGTTGACAAGAGGACGGCGCTAACTTACATAGATTCCTACGGGAATTGGCATCGAGCTAGCAAAGGTGCACCCGAGCAGGTATAGATAAAGGTCACAACTTTACTCTTTTTTGACCGTGACGATGATGATGATGTTTCCTGTGATCAGATACTGAACCTGTGCAATAGCAAGGAAGATGTTAGAAGGAGAGTTCATGGAGTAATCGACAATTTCGCCGAACGGGGCCTTCGTTCTTTAGCAGTTGCAATACAGGTTTTGCGTACATACATATTTATATGTGTTCCTCCAAAATTTCTTCTCACAGTCATGTTTATTACCTGTGCAGGAAGTCCCTGAGAAATCGAAAGATAGCCCCGGGAAACCATGGCAGCTTGTTGGCTTGCTACCTTTGTTTGATCCGCCGAGGCATGACAGTGCAGACACGATTAAAAAGGCATTGAATCTCGGCGTAAACGTGAAGATGATCACAGGTTCAAGCCTCTTTACCCTTTAGCGCATTTTGTAATCGATCGGCGGACAGTTCTAAACTTGTTTCCTTGATCAGGTGACCAGCTCGCCATAGGCAAGGAAACGGGCCGTAGACTCGGAATGGGAACAAACATGTACCCATCTTCAGCGTTGCTAGGCCAAGACAAGGATGCGGCTCTAGGTGGGCTTCCAGTGGATGAGCTGATCGAGAAGGCTGATGGCTTCGCCGGTGTATTTCCCGGTCAGTTTACACAATCTGTATTCTCTTTCTGAATGTGACTTAGATAACACTTTGACGGTTGATATTCCATTACGCATCGCAGAGCACAAGTACGAAATCGTGAAGAGACTGCAAGAAAGGAAGCACATCTGTGGTATGACTGGCGACGGTGTCAATGATGCTCCGGCTTTAAAGAAGGCAGATATTGGCATTGCTGTTGCTGATGCAACCGATGCTGCCAGAAGCGCATCCGACATTGTGTTGACTGAACCGGGGCTGAGTGTCATCATCAGCGCCGTGCTTACCAGCAGGGCTATTTTCCAGAGAATGAAAAATTACACTGTGAGTGATAAATATAGCAATGTGAATGAAATTCTGTCCTCTCAATAAAGCTTAACTTATTCTGAACTCTCAGAGCTTACAGTTTATTCCGTTTTCTCTTTTCTGTTCAGATATATGCTGTCTCGATCACCATCCGTATTGTGGTGAGTATTCATCGAACCCTTCAAAGCTCGTCGAATAATGAAAAATGCATATCAACATTCTTATGTGCTGTTGCAGTTTGGCTTCATGCTCATTGCTTTAATATGGAAATTCGACTTTGCGCCTTTCATGGTTCTAATCATCGCCATCCTCAACGATGGTGAGATATTATTACTAGAAGAAACATAATAAGCTGTTTTCAGTAATACCATAGTAGATAAATTCATAAACTGAACTTGGCATACATACCGTATACCTTCAGGAACCATCATGACAATTTCGAAAGATCGGGTGAAGCCATCTCCTGTCCCGGATAGCTGGAAACTGAAGGAAATTTTTGCCACGGGGATTGTGTTGGGAGGGTACTTGGCACTAGGCACAGTGCTGTTCTTTTGGGCAGTGAACGACACCGACTTCTTCTCGGTAGGCAACAAACAGAACAGATCTCCAACATTTCCATTCAATGAATTTCAACACAAGTGTTTCTAAACTCCATTCTGGTGTGCGGCAGGACAAGTTCGGAGTAAGGTCATTGAGAGAAAGCCCGCGAGAAATAATGGCAGCATTATACCTGCAAGTGAGCATTGTGAGCCAAGCCCTCATTTTTGTGACGCGATCGCGCAGCTGGTCTTACACCGAACGCCCCGGAATGATGCTACTGAGTGCTTTCCTGATAGCCCAGCTGGTAAATGAGATCAAATTTCTACGTAGTTCTGGAAACATATAACATAATGAATCATCTGAAACATACATGTTTGAATAAACAACACAGGTTGCCACTCTGATAGCTGTGTATGCCAATTGGAACTTTGCAAAGATCAAAGGATGTGGGTGGGGGTGGGCAGGTGTCATCTGGCTATACAGCCTGGTGACATACTTCCCACTCGACATCCTCAAATTCTGCATTCGATACGTCCTCAGTGGGAAAGCATGGGACAATCTACTGGAGAACAAAGTACATCATCATCATCATTATCATTATCCACTCCCCTGTTTCATTCATCACTGTCTCGATTCAGACAAGATAACTAACAGTAAAACAATACCTCTTTTTGCTTGGTTTGGCTTCCAGACTGCTTTCACTACAAAGTCCAACTATGGGAAGGAAGAACGTGAAGCTCAGTGGGCGACGGCTCAGCGGACGCTGCACGGGCTTCATCCTCCGGAGAGTTCGGGGATGTTCAACGAGAAGAGCAGCTACAGGGAGCTGTCGGAAATCGCGGAACAGGCAAAACGGCGGGCGGAGGTGGCGAGGCTGAGAGAGCTGCATACTCTGAAGGGGCATGTTGAGTCTGTTGTGAAGCTTAAGGGCTTGGACATCGACACTATCCAGCAGCACTACACTGTCTGAAAGCAAAGTAATGCTATTAATTTACCAAACTATTTATTTATTTGCTCGTATACTACTATGGTAGTTTGTGAGGAGTTCTTCTTCATGTAATAGCTGTCGTTGAAACTTAACTGACCTTCTAGAAGGAAACGAAGTTAAAATCTCCATATGTTAATGTTATGCACGTATCGTACCTGGATGGGATGACTGAAATTTGAGGCCCGAATTGGACTTGATAACTGGATCCTTGTTTGACACGTGGCGAGATTCTGTCCATGGATTTGAATTACAGTGGGCCCATCTGCGCTACATGAAATTTGGAGGTGATTGTTGAAGAAGCTCTCTGTGAAAATGGCGAGTTTGGCCGCTTGTTCAACTGCAAAGGCATTTGCTGAATTCCCCGCCCCGTTTTCTTTCTCGGCAAGGAGATTTTCTAATGAAGTTTATCTACCGTGCAACCGTCGATCCAGCGCTGCGATGCGTATCTGCGGAGCGTTGTCGGTGTCGGCGGCGCCGGCGCCGGCGAAGCCGGACGATCTGGTGGACAGACTCGTGTCCATGGTGAGTTCTATATAGTGTTTCCTCGAGTAGATGATGCGATGATAATTGTTCAATCGTAAATCTTAGTATCGCTAGTTCCTGAATCGATTAGAAATAGGATAAGAAGCGAATTCGATAATTGCTGTTACCTCTGCCTTCTTTCGAAACCCTAAATTCGCGCAATTTTGAACCTACTCTGCATAAAAATCTCCTGCGCTTTTCACAATCCTTTCGCCATCTCCTTGCTTCTCCGCTGTGTTTTTGTAGCTTTGATGATTACGATAGCCAGAAGCGAACCAAAACTGAGATTTCCTGCTTACATAGGTCGTGCAAACAGATAGAGGGGTTCTACTAAGCAAGGATGAGCATCAAAAGGTTGCGGAAGTGGCTAATGAACTGCAGAGCTTCTGTGTTGCAGAGCCAGTGAAGTGCCCTCTCATATTTGGAGGTGAACTGAAGAACATTCCACCAGCTATTCTCTCATTCTAGATCCTCCAATTCTCACAAATAAAAACTATTTGATCCAACTAAACCCCGTCGTCTGCGCGCAGAGTGGGACGTGCTGTATTGTTCAAACCCGACGTCGCCGGGCGGCGAATACCGGAGTGCATTAGGTCGAGTTTTTTTCAAAACCAAGGATATGAAACAGGTTGTGGAAGCTCCTGATACTGTCAACAATTGTGTAACCTTCTCTCTTATGGGCTTTGTAGATGGTGAAGTTTCATTGAAGGGTTAGTTATATGCTCCTCCTTTCCTTCATAGCCATTGTGAAAAGAGCTCGATCATCATCCAATGTCGCTTGCAGGAAAACTGAGGGCTTTGGATGAAGAATGGATCCAAGTAGTGTTCGAGCCACCCGAGCTCAAGGTTGGAGGACTGGAGTTCACATACGGTGGCCAGAGCGAAGTGAAACTTCGAATCACATATATAGATGAGAAGATCCGGCTCGGATTAGGTTCCAGAGGCTCCCTCTTTGTCTTCCAGCGGCGCAAACCATCGATTTGAGTATTACATACTTCCTCGGAAGACAAACTCATAGTGTATCCGCGTAAATGTATGTATGTTCTTGTAAGATCTTGTTGCTTCTTGAAAGAGATGGTGTTATTATCTTCAATCTGCTATGCTAAAGGCCGGAACTTTCTGAATCCCGGCGTGTGCCATGGCCTTCCTCAGGGCTGCAGCGTGATCCCATTTCTCTGCCTCGGCGTATATGCTGGACAGCAGCACGTATCGCCCGCAATGCCTTGGCTGCAGCTCGAGTAGCCGGTGGCCTACTTCGTTTCCCAAGTTGACATCTTTGTGAACTCGGCAAGCCCCCAAAAGGGCACCAAGAACAGATGCATCAGCCTCAAATGGCATGCTTGTCACAAATTTGTAGGCCTCTTTTAACAGACCACTTCTGCCTAGAAGATCCACCACGCATCCATAATGTTCCATCTTCGGCGTAATGCCAAAGTCACGCGACATTGTTTGGAACAGCTCCATGCCCGTGGCCACTAGTCTTGCTCGGGAACATGCTGATAGAACTCCCACGAAAGTAACCTCGTTTGGATGCAACGATGTAGTCTTCATCCTGTTGAACATTTGTAGAGCTTCACTTTCTCTCCCATTCAATGCCAATGAACATATCATGGCATTCCAAGTGCAAACTTCTTTCACAGTCATGAGATCGAATACTTTGAATGCGCAGCTCAAGCAGCCCATCTTCCCATAGAATGTTATCAGCGCTGTTCCCACAAAGACACCAATTTCGTTGTTTCTAATCACGTATCCATGAATTTGCTTCCCTTGACACAGTGCAGATCCGTCATCCGAATTCGCACAGCACGACAGGATGCAAACGAAGGTAGCTTCGCTCGGCCTTAACCTTCCATGGATTGCATCCTCATCAACCATCATTTTGGCGAAGAAAGAAACAGCTTCTGTAAAGCATCCTCTCTGCATATAACCAGCGATCACACTCGTCCACGAATAAACATCTCGTTTAGGCATGTTGAAGAAAGTCGAAACAGCCTTAGACATGTGGCCATTCCTCGCCAAACCATCAAGCAATGCATTATACGAAACAATACACGGTTGAGGAATTTCGTCGAACACCTTGCGTGCACTCCTCATGTCGCCAACATGTGAGTAAGCAGAGACGAAGGAAGTCCTGACGAAGGGGTCGTTGAACAGCCCTCGCCTAACACACTGCGAATTAAACGCGGAACAGAGAGTTAAGGCATTGAGAGAAGCAGTAGCTTTAAGAAGAGAAGGGAAAGTGTAGCTATTGGGAGGAGACTGATGGCGAAGCATCTGGACTAAGAGGAGGAGAGAGATGCGAGGGCTGGAGAAGCAGAGGTAACTTCTGATGAGAGCGTTGTAGAGAAGTGTGTTGATCCATTGATCTGTTATGAGGAGATGGCCATTGGTGATCATCAAGGACTGCGTCTGCTTCACCAGCCTCGACCGCTTGCTGAAACGTTGAAGAAGGTGAAGCATAAGCTCCGGCGAACGTATCCGTACCTTCTTCCACATACCGCCGATTTAGTTGCAGTCTCCTCCTCAACCTGTAAAACACTGCAGGACAAAACAGGAGCCACAAATAAACAAGACAAATTAATTATTTATAGCCTTGCACAAAATTCACACTATTTTGAATATAAGATTTCACACAATTTTATAAAATTACTATGAGATTTGTTCAATTTAATCTATAAATAATTAATTTAGAAAATTATGCACAATGTAAATTTTGTGCAATTTTATCTCATTTTTCATCAGTGTAAACAAGAAGGAAGAAAGTGAACTACTTTGGGCTAATTTCAAGGCCAAAGATGAAAGGGCCCAAAGACAAAGAAGTATACGATAATGCAAAAAAGTGGAATACATCTATCTATAGTCCATGGCTGATGGTACAAGACTGATGGTACAAGACAGGGCCTAATATATATATGTATTGGCTTATTTATGTCATCAACAGATGATGTTAAACTCAAGCGCACATATGCTAGAACAATCAGAAGAGACATGGCCTCATTCAGTTGCTGTTAGAGAGAAGAGACTTTCTGTTAGCAAGTAGCTGGGGATCGTCCTGTTCAGGCAAGGGCTCTAATTTTCCGGGGTGACGATAAACCCGACTCAAGAGGGACGGGAGTAGGGCGGGGGAGCTTCTCGCCTCGGAGGATGCTTCCGCCTGTTCGGATGCTTCCAACCATTCCAAGCACTTTCCTAACCTCGTTTGCGAGTGCAATAACATAGTCGTCTTCATGACCTGTTCATGTTGCCTTAAACTGTTGAATCTTGGTTACTTATAATATCCAATTAACGGTTGTCGTAAATGGGAGGGAAAGAATGTATACCAAGATCAAACAAAGCCTTTTCCATCGAGAATAGGTAATCCCTGTTGTTTCCACAGGGACCATAAGCTGAAGCAATTTGCCTGGCCATGTCCTCCCAAGGGGCAGGTCCTAGATAGTATTTGTTTGATATCTTGTCCGGGGTAGACGTAAATCTGGCAATTTTTGGACACAAGCAAACATTAACAGTTGAGATCGATTGCTAGATTGGGACTATTGATAAAAGGAGTTACACTTAACAGCAAAGAGGGGTAATACTCACACGATCATATCGGTTGAAAAGGGCTGCTCAGAATCACCCTCCTGCATTAAAAATCAACAACATTACACCAAATTAAGATAAAATAAACTAACCCCTTCATCATCTAAAGATCAGAAGCAGAAAATGTTGAAGGAAAAAGACAACGCACAACTCACCTTAAAAAACTCTACCACTGTCTTTTGATCATACTCGCATTCTCTTCTCTCCAGATACTAACACACAGCATTTAACTAAGAATCAGATCGATTCATGCGGCCTTATAATAGAAGAAAGACACGTGCATTGAGTTGAATATATGTTAAATTAATATATTGAGTACCTCCATTGCTGCCTTTTCTTTTTCTGGCCCTCCACGCACACAATAAGCAGTGCCCCACTGATAACAGAAATTAAGGTAAGTTCTCAAAGAGGAAAGTGACCTTAAACAAAACGGTGTAGGCAAGGTATGGCATAAAGTTAAGGTTTGATATCACAACCAAAACTTTTCATCCTTTGGGGAACACAAACAATTGATGTTAAAATGATGACTTGCATATGTGAAAATTATTGATATTGAATAAATAATCATTAGAGAAATCAGGATCTTTGAACTCACGCAGACAGCTCCTTCATATTTTTCCAAGGTGCAAGTCCTGGCAGGGTGTTCAGGCGTGCCTCTGTGATCAATGCAAGCTGAAATACATCAGAGTAGTTGCAATCATTTATCATATCCATAATAAATTTTCTTTAAGTTGGAAAATGAAAGAAGATGCATAATTACCACTAATAGGATAGAATTCCCCAATATTAGCTACAAATTACAATTAGCACAGCGAAGAACACCAGCAGATAGGGTTTCTATAAGACTACAATCAATCACATGGATCACACGATGCTCGCATAAAAACGAAATTAACAACAGTCCACAATAGATACGCTGATCCGAAAAAAAATCGCCTCGATAAATCTTGAGCAATTAATATGTTCAAGGCATACCTAAATCGAAGACACGCCTATAGTCCTTAATAAATCCGACTACTTTCTCATCGGCTTCAAATCCAGGGTTCCACACCAATGAACCGTAGCCGAAAACCCAGAACACCATCTTCTATTCACTTCGTGCTCAAATGATCAGAAATCTGCTAAAAAATAAAAATCAACGTATGAAAATCAATCAATCAGTCTCGAATGATCCAAAAAACCACAAATGCACAAAGAATAACACCTACAGTTCCGGATACAAAAGGCAACGAATTCACTCCAGTAGAAGCTCGAGAGAAATGCGATCTCGAGCAACAGAGATGCCGAGGAGTAGAGAGGGATCGCACGCACGAATTGATCTTGTCTAAACACGAATCTCTCTCTCTCTCTCCTTCTGCTGCCGAAATCGTGCGGTGGTTCTGCGCGGGGGACGATTCGGCGGCTAGAAGCATGCGGTGTATTTATAGCAGATCTCGGGAACCCTTTTGTCCGTACATGATCGATGATGATGATGATGATGACCCATCATCCATATAATAATAGTAATATGCGATTCAAAGGCACCCATGAGTCCTATTCAAGTCACGTGACGTGACAATATTTCAATATCGTCCTTTTTACTTTTTTATTATTTTTTTAATGTCAAATAATGAATCAGTCATTCATCGTGGCATCGACTCTGTATGCACTATGCTATCTATTATCAGTGTAAAAAACTCAACTAACTGCCATATTCAATGAATCTGGACAACTAAAATAATCTGGATTCATTTACATACCAGAATTCAAAATGTGTCTGTAACACAAAAAATGTAAACTAAAAACTAACAACAAACACACAGACAGGCAGGCAGTTCAGAGGTGGGATTTACAGGAAGAAGAAGAAGAAGAAGAAGAAGAAGCCCAATATATCTATATAGAATAACTAAAGCCTAATAAATAAAAGGGGCAGCTTGAATTCAGCTCAGCCGCCGGTGCTGGATTGTGCAGATGGCGATCGCTCAAGTCTTCCTGCAAGAATGAAAATCAGATAAGAATGAGATACATATACATACATATACATACACACACAAACGTACATTGCATCCTCTGCAAGCTCCCTCAGCTTGTTCAAAAATGGCAGCACAACTTTACTCAGATCCGGTCGATCCTTCCTCCTCAGTTCCGCGCACTTGAGCGCTAACTTCGCCAGCTCCGTCGCCTCCTCCGCCGGCCACTCCGCCACCGCCGGATCCAGCATCTCCGCAAACGTCCCTTCCTCCAGAGCTCTATCCACATGATGAGTCAGCCCCATCGGCGGCTTCCCCGTCAAGATCTGCAAGAATATCACCCCTAAAGAATATATGTCCGATTTCACTCCCAGCATCCCTGTCTGCTGATACTCCGGATCGATGTAACAGAACGTCCCCGCAGTCGCCGTCATTCGGTACTGAGTAACATTGTCCGCCACCGACGGCGGGACCAGCCGCGCCAGCCCGACGTCGCCGATCTTGCTGACAAAGTTCCGGTCGAGAAGAATATTGGCCGGTTTCAGATCGCGGTGGACCAGAGGCTCCGGTTTGGTCTGGTGTAAGAAGAGCAGGCCTGTCGCAATCTCGGCCGCGATTGTAAACCTTGTCTGCCACGACAATGGCGGCGTGCTGCCACGCTGGAACAGACGATCCTCCAAGCTTCCGTTGGACATGTATTCGTACACTAAGCAACCGTACTCCGGACAGGCTCCTAGAAGTAACACCATGTTCGGATGCCGGATGCAGCTCAAAATTTCGACCTCTTGATTGAACTGTGATCGGCCATGAGTGGCATCGGGACGTAGAACTTTAACGGCGCAGGGAGTGTGGTCTAAATAACATTTGTACACAGGGCCATAGCCGCCTTCTCCGATCTTTCTAGATTTTGAGAAATACTCAGTAGCAACTTCGATCTCTTCAATGGTGTATTTCCTGTACCTGCACTCTGGTGCGCTTCTCTCCTCTGCTTCTTTGAGTGCCGCCATTTCTGAGTTGATTCTCTTCTGAGCTTCCAGCTCGGCGATTCTTTGAGATGCTTCGGAGTGATCCATAACCGGCATAGACCTCGACTTATGTTTCTCCTCACCTTCTTCTGCAATCTGCGCCTCCTCTATCCTTTTCTGCTCTTCCATTTTCCATCGCTGGAGTTCCTTCGCCTGAAATGTCGAAACATCAGAATCTGTAGGCGAAAATGATTTAGGTCAAAAGGTGAATAGAACCTTCTCTTTCGCTGTGAGGGCTTCCTTGCACGCGTTGCTGTACATATCCATGGTTTGCTTGAGCTCCATCTTTAGCCTCCGCATCTCTGCTTCAACATCCTCCTGAATTGGGACAATTTTTAAGCATGATTGAGGAGTTTGATATGGAGTGTGCGCGCTATACTTACCATTGTTTGTCCGGAAGAGAATGACATGTCATTCTCGCCCGACAGGGGAGACAAAATGTCCATTGACTTTCGCCCAATGTCAACGGATTTGCGACCGTACTGCCACGAGTCAAATCCTTGATAATCCATGTCGGAGAATCCAGAAAGCCTGGGAGGGGTGATGCAGCCACCGGAAAGACGAGGAGGGGTGATGCCACCATCAAAGCTGTCATTTATTGTAGGGAACACATCGAAACTTCTTCTTGAGCTGACAAAGGATATGTCCATTTCTGGCTCGGAGAGTTCGTATGCCTTTCCATTGGGAGCCCTCCGATGAGTAAAAGGAGACCTATTTATGTAAGAAAAAAAAAAATGATGTCTTCATGCTGAAATATCCATCCAGATTAATAATGTATATCGATTCATCTTCTTACATACTTGATCCCTGCATCACTCGCTCTCATGCCCGAAGGTATTTCTGATCCGGGCCTCGACCCAGAGACTGAATCTGTTCAGAAGAAATACAAACATTAGTTTCTTGAAAATTTTGAGGAAAAATACATAAGATGGATGCAAGAAAGTGACAACAACTAACTTCTAGAATTGTTGCTGTAGGGCACCGGTGGTGTATCCTGTCCGGCATTACTTCGAGTGTTGGTTTGACTCATTATCAGCTGGCTACGAAGTGGGCTAACAAACGATGGTGCAGATCGAGTGGCAGCTCGTGTGGATGAGATCTTGCCTTTGTAGATGACATAGACAGTGCAATAATCAGGGACACCCTTCAACAGGTTTCCGGGAATGTCCTTGCCTTTAAATCTGTTTGTTTACATTTGACTACTCCATTTTCAGACATTGCAGATAACTCTATGATTTGCTGCATATCGAGGAAAATGTAAAGAAGACATGAATGACCTGAAGAAACTAGCTTTTGCACCCGCGCCCACGACCATGATATCGATTCCTGTTCGCTTCACAAAGTCAATAACGGCTCTCGATACATCTGTATCATCCAGCACAACATTATGGCATTGTATCTGAGAACGAAATTAGCCACATTGTAAAAACAGCTGAGAACAGAACAAATTGGTTCATATACATGTAGAAAGAACAAGACATGAATACTCACATCTTTTCGCGTACAGAAGACGCGGAAAGGGAGGAACAATTCCTTCAATTGGGGGTCACCTGCAACATCCACACTACTGTCTGAAATCTGGCTAGGCCCTGCAACAAAAATCGATCAAACTCCATTACATGTGAAAAGATATTTTCCTATCATAAGTGGAAACAGGAAGACATTATTAGTACAAGGGCTGGAAGATGAATTGGGAGGAGCAGACAATCCTGTTTCTGATTTATTCCTGACATGAATCAAGACGACGGTTTGGCCTTTGCTGAGAAGATTATCGACAGCCCATTTTAGGGCAATCTGGCTGCCCTTATCCTTATCTATTGCAACAGCAACCAATCTAGGGATTTGAGGCCCTCTATCTCCACCAGGGCTCATTGCAGGAGACCACATTTTCAAATCCTTCTTAAATGTTCTGGTCTTTATTGTCTAGATAATCCAGAAGTTCTTGAGGCTTTGCGACAATAAACTGTATGCTATTGTGGACACAAGAACTTCCAGACATTTACGAAAACAAATTAGCTTCAATCCGGGATTCAGACATGAAAATTAATAAATTTTTTTGTGATTGTGTCATGCAGAAACCCCTACGTCTCTCACAGACACCACGATCTGTCCCGTCAATTTTTCCTGTGGATGATGGATCTGGAGATTTCTATATTTGGTGGGTCTTGTTTTCTTGGCAATTGTTGCCTATGATGTTCTGCCAATCACAGTATAGTGCATTATGGTAATAAGCTCCTAAATTTGTGCCAATGCATGCAAGAAATTAATTAAAACCATGAATTTATACACGTACTCCATAACCAACAATCTAAGGTTACTATAATTGTAATAAGTATGCATTTGCACAGTCGTCAGAATGAAATAATACCTTGAAACTCATACTGTGCCCGACTGTTTATGGAGGCTCCCGACATTGATGAAACCCTGGATTCTTGCGAAGAAGAATATGAGTAATCTCCTCCCTAAATGATACTCCTTCTAAGAATTTAAATGAATAATATTAAATAGAATAATCTGATAATTATGATAAAGCATGGTGTATGATTAAATATAATGTTACGTTAGAAATGTTTAAAGTATTTGGCACCAAAAATAAAAATATTATGTGGAAGTATTATTTTATTAGTCAGAAAAAAGATATCAAATTGTTTTAATTATATATATAATAATATATTTGTAATTTATGGTACAAATTTTAAAATTATTTTAGTATTTTTTTATCGACCGTGATTAAAGTACTAACGAAATCAAATTAGTACAGTATTGATTTCATCAAATTAACAAGTCAATATAAAATAGATAATGTATTGCATTAACTTAGCATTTTATTCCAACACAACAAATAGTACATGCTAACAAATAGTATACGTTACCGATTACTATAATACAAAATAAATATTGAAATAGAGGAAATATAATACTCTCTCTTGGAAGTAATAATAGTGTACACGTATATAAAAGTTTTTAATATTTTTATTATTTATATGTATAAAATAATTATATATATATTAATATATTTATAATTGAAATAAAAATTAAAAAAATAAAATAATATTAATTATTATATTTAAATAAAAAATAATTTATTTGAATTTGAATCCAAACGGAAGGAATGATTAATAGAAAAAACGGTAGCCCCACAAATACAATCCTCACCGCCCCCACAATTTCGTCCCTTCCTTTCTTCTTTGTATCCTTGCCTCCTTTCCTTCTTCTACGTTGCGCCGCTGGCTTTCTCCCGAAGACGAAGTCCGCCGCCGCCAGCTGAAACATCTTGTGAGTTTGTTGTCTTCTTCTTCTTCTTTTTTTTTTTTTTTTAATCTTTCTTCTTCTTTCCTTCTGATTCTTCCTCTGCTCCGGTGATTCCACCGTATATCAAGGAAATCGAGAGTTCCTAGCATACCTACCTGTTCTCCGGATACTTTTCCAAGGAATCAGCCAAAAACGAAACCTGCTGTTGCAAATCACTCCCTGTTTCGAACCATGGTGGAGAAGTCTAGTTGTACAGTTTATATTGGTATGCATATTCCATCCCTTCGTATTCCGTTTGTCACTTGTATTTCGTCTAGCTTTCGCTTTTAATTGCTTCAGTCAGGTCCTTTATTTTACCAATCTATAAATTTAATATGGAAGATTCATCCTTGAGTTGCCATTCCGAAATTTGTACGCTTTGTTGGGACCCTAATTTAGGTTATAAATTAGTTTATATTTAAATTGGATTGGAAAAGCTGCATCGAAAGGGAGTGATTGGTTTTTTAAAATTTATATTCATATCTCCTAAAGAAATAAAAAATGTTAACATTTTATGGGGGACGAGGGAGTATATTATAGGAAGGTTCTTATAGATTTTTGGTTGGGTTGGGAATAGTAAAAAGCATAATAGAAAACAGGCCTTCGATATGAATTGGATGCTATGTTTTGAACTAAAAATAGGTTTTGGAATTATATATATTAAATGAAAGATATGTTTTTAATGTGATGCTTTTTAGTGAGAAATTTTTGGTGAATAGTGTAAAGAACAAGTTTAAAAACATAAGTGAACTGCAACCAGGTCATCGATGCTTTTTTTGATTGTTTAGGTTTGCTTGAATGTCCGGTTTACAGGAAATGTGGACGAGAGAGTGATGGATAGAGTGTTGTATGACATTCTCATTCAAGCAGGGCCTGTGGTCGACTTGTATGTACCTCGAGACAAGGAGACCGATAAACCTAGAGGATATGCTTTTGCAGAGTACGAATCGGAAGAGATTGCCGAATATGCTGTCAAGCTCTTTTCTGGGCTCGTAACACTTTACAAAAGGACGCTAAAATTTGCTGTAAGTCATGCTATGAAGGTTTAGTTTCTTTGTTTAGAACTTGACGTCCAATCGATGAATCTGATATGGTTATTTTCTTGAAATTTTAGTGGATTCTGAAGGAACACTGTTTAGGAGCTTTTTTCTTTGTCGATAATGTCTTTTGTAGTCTGTCGATTAAACTTGATGAATCATGTAAACAGATCTCTGGGCAAGACAAAGCCCCTACCGCTACCCCGACAAGTGGTTCTCCTCCTATCAGAATAAATTTTCCTCAAGGTGAGGAATGCTTTTCGTTTTCGAGTATTCAATCATTAGTTTTCTGTTGTAAATCTTCAACGTATCTAGATAGAGACTATATTTGGTATTTTATGAAATGCTGTCTCTTCTGCCAGTTTCTCCCAATGCATCTTCTTCGCGCCAGCACAGATCACAACATGATAGCTCCGATTACAACTACAGTCGAAGAGCATTTGGGGGAGCACTGGATGGCATCAACCGCACAAGATCAGGGCGGTAGCCGGGAAACAAATGATTCAGGTAATGATTATCCATCCTTGTTACTGATATTCCATCTGTAGTGTAGACAGAGTAGAGAGAGAGAACTTCTGGTACACAATGTAGGCAGTGTCCATAAGTGTAGCAAAGCACCTAGAGATTGTAGTACATATCGGGTTAGAGCTGTTGTCGCTGCGCCGTGCCCGTGGTTTATTTCTGGAGAGTGGCACCACAATATTGTATTACTCTTGAAGTGTAATTTTGCAGTGTACTGTTTCAATTCCGGTTGCCATTATGGTTCTAATGAAATATCTACAAATTTGCACTAAGCAACATTCGATCAGCATGCTCCAACTTCCGTAATTTGATTTTGTCAGCCGTGGCGTCATCATCTTTGTTGTATCGTTCGATCAGAGCTGAGTAGCAGCTCGGGTGGATGTGATCTTGCCTTTGTTGATGACATACACAGTGCAATAATCAGGGACACCTTTCAACAGGCTTCCGGGAATGTCCTTGTCTTTGAATCTGTTTGTTTACATGACTACTCCCATTCAGACATTGCAGTTAACTCTATCTGCTGCATATTGAGAAAAATGTAAGGAGACATCAATGACCTGAAGAAACTAGCTTTTGCACCCGCGCCTACGACCAAAATATCGATTACTGTTCTCTTCACAAAGTCAGTAACGGCTCTTGATACATCTGTATCATCCAGCACAACATTATGGCATTGTATCTGAGAATGAAACTAGCCACGTTGTAAAACAGCTGAGAACATATTGGGTTATATACATGTGGAACGAACAAAACTTGAATACTCACATCATTGCGCAAACAGAAGATGCGGAAAGGAAGGAAAAATTCCTTCAGTCGGCGGTCACCTGCAACATCCACACTGCTATCTGAAATTTGGCCAGGCCCTGCACCAAAAATCGAACCAAAACCAATGTTTATGCATCATGTGAAATTGATCAAACTCCATTACATGTAAAAGACATTAGTACAGGGGCTGGAAGATGAATTAGGAACAGAGAATCCTGTTTCTGATTTATTCCTGACATGGATCAAAAGAACTTCCTGGCCTTTGCTGAGAAGATTATCGACAGCCCATTTTAGGGCAATGTGGCTGCCCTTACCCTTGTCTATTGCCACAGCAACCAATCTAGGGATTTGAGGCCCTGTATCTGCACCAGGGCTCATTGCTGGACACCACATTTTCCAATCTTTCTTATATGTTCTGTTCTTTATTGTCTAGATAATACAGAAGTTCTTGAGGCTGTGACAATAAACTGTATGCTATTGTGGACGCAAGAACCTCCAGACATTTACAAAACAAATTAGCTTCAATCAGGGATTCAGACATGAAAAATAATAAGTTCTTTGTGATTGATTGTCTCCTGCAGAACAGAAACCCCTACGTCTTCCCCTCTAGGTCTCACAAACACCACGATCTATCCAGTGAATTTTTCCTGTGGATGATCAGGAGATTTCTATATTTGGTGGGTGTTGTTTTCTTGGCAATTAATGATCAATTAAAACCATGAATTTTAAACAGACAGGAAATCAATTAAATTAAACCATGAGTAATAAGCTCCTAACTTTGTAACAATGCATGTATGCAGAGAGGAAATCAATTAAAAACATGAATTTATATACACACGTACCATAACCAATAATCTAGGTTACTATAATTATACATATGCATTGCAAAGTCATCATAATGAAATACTGAGAGTAAAAAATTGTACCGAATCTCTTCGCTTCTAACACAAACCTTGAGATTCATACTGTGCACGACTGTTTCTGGAGGCTCTCGACATTGGTGATCCTGGACTGTTGAGAAGAAGAATACGAGTAATCTCCTCCACCATAGATTGAATCCATTTCTCCGATGCGACTTCCCACGCCACAAACCCTAATTTCGAAACTTCAGAAAAAAATAAAGTTCCAACAGATGGAGCCAGGTTCAATGTCGTCGTTGCAGATAACCGCGGCGTGAGTTTGAAGCGTTGCACCGGAGAACCAAGCACCGGCGGAGTAAATGGTAGCGCAAACTTATGCAGTGTACTGTCCAGCTGTCAACCGCTTTTCGGGTCCGGATTTTTATGGCGGGTCGGGTTACTATTTGTTAGTTTATTTTTAGGGCAGATAGATTTTGACAAAATTTCACAATTCATTCAAAATTTTCTTCTCAAAAACATCAAATCAAACACTTATTTTTTATTTTTTATATTATACTAAAAATCAATTTTACATTCAAAACATCACATCATTACCTATTTATATTACGTCATACAACTATTCAAATTCAAAATTTTTACTATTCAAATCTCAACTCAAAATCCAAACCTCCAAACAAACACACCCTATAATTTTTTTTAATAATATTTTTATCATTAAAAAATAAAAAATTATAAAAATTACATTATTTTCGTCTCACTCGAATGTATTTTTTGCAATTTTTTTATAATAGATTAAAGAATAATATTTCCTCAATAATAATTATATGTATAAGAATATATTTATAAGTTAAAATAAAAATTATAGAATATTTTGGCCTTATCGTAAAATTATTTTTTTACTAAAATAAAAAATAAAAAAATGTTTTAAATTAGAATGAAGAAATAGTAGTATTTATTTTTATTAAATGAAAAACTGTAAAAAAAAAAATAATATGTAAAATTGAACCCAAAATTGTCGCTGCTTATAATAATATTAATTTATTAGTAAGCGTACGCATATTTTGCTTAGTCAGCAATCCACAAATAAAACACAATAATGTCACTAGTTACAAAAATTTTATAATTTTTTTGAAAGGTTATTAAAAATAATTCCACTTATTTGTGGTATTATTTGTTAGCAAAAGGGGCACACGATGGATTTCCACGTCCTAATTGTCTTTCAGTAAGAAATATATGACAAAGACTGTAAAATTTAATCCAACCAATAATTCAATTTTATTTCAATATGTATGTGTGTGACCAATAAAATTAATGATCAGAGCTTTAGCATATCGTGTGGGAATTTTAATTTTAATTTTAATTTTAATATACTGAACTTGTGTTATTGGCCACTTTGTGCAGTTTTGTATATTTCATTGATGGCATAATTAATTATGAACTATTTATTTAAATGTAGGAGATTTCATGCATTCGTGCATTATGAGATAAAATAAAATAAAATAAGTAATTAGGTGACAAAAAAGTAGAGATGCTGGTTGGTAAATAGTACTAAGTTGAGGGACTGATTAGAAATATTGGGTTCCGCCTTAACGTTGGCAGCTGAGTCATGATAATTAGCTGTTGGCCACTCTTACAACTTTCTTTTATTTCTAATTGTCCACTCAGAATTTCACTTGCTTATGTTTCTATATCTCAATTCATATATGACCACTAATTAATTAATTAAATATCTACAAATTTTTTTATTTTATTTTTCAAAATATTTTCCCTTCATTTTCATTCTCCACTCACCTCCACAACGAAAATTCATACCCAAGAATTTTATTTTTTTTTTATTTTTTGAAAAATGAATTATTTTTGAGCCTACAATCTAGCCTAAAGAATACGAATTTTTATAGATAAATTAAAATTTTTATTTAATTCCACTAGCAAAATAATATATATTTTTTTAAAAAATAAATTAAATTCGATATTGAGAAGTGATAAAATATTGTTGCAATTTTTACTTTTAGTTTTTTTTTTAAATAAATATATTTTAGATAAATAATAAATAAGCAATATAATATCTTAATAAAAAAAAATACAAATGAAAGATTAATCTCTCCCTCTCTCTCTCTCTCTCTTTCTTTCTTCCTTTCTTCAATTAGTAAACTGAAAACTACTAATCCCTAGCTATCCATACCCAAATATGCACTTGTTTTTATTACAATATTATATATAAATAATTAAATTACAAGATAATGGGAAGAATAAATGAATATGGGTAATATTCGAATAAATTAAATAATTGCGTAACATATTCGAATAGAATATTAGTAATAAATCAAATATACTTATACCTCTGATAAATATATTAATATTATTCATATTCTATTATCCAACAGTAAAGGGTATCCACACCAACCGGATTAAAGTTTGTTGAATTATATATATATATATATATATATATCATTAAATTGCTGTATTGGAGCAGACAAAGTAAAGGGTAAAGATGTAAATAAACATTAAACCCCAAAAAATAAAACAGTAAAGGAAACAAAAGCATGAGGGTACGTAGAGGTGATGAAACATGAAGATTAAGGCAAAGCAAAGTAAAGACAGAAATATGATCACATGATTAAACCCACTATTTGTTATCATATATATATATATATACAATAATTGTTAAATTAAAGTGGGACTAATGTCCATGCATGAATGTGGGCATTGAAACTGTCTATGTTCATCATTACCATTTCGCCACCACACACATGACTCCTGTATGTATATATACATATATGTATATATATACGTTTGTATGTGTGTGTGACTCGAACCCCACCAGCTGCCACCTAGTGAGATATCATGATCCACCCACCCACCCACCCACATTCTCCATGCATATATATATATATATAATGTAGAGAGAGAGTCGTGGATCCATGCATGAGATATATCGATGAGACCAGGTGAAGTAAGAGAGACAAACAGACAGGAGAGAGATCGAGAGAGAGAGAGAGAGAGAGGAGCGGCGGGGATATAACATAATTAATTAATTAATTGAATTGTTATTTATATGAGATAGGTGGTGGTGTGCAGATCGATCGATCGTCAAGGAAGTTGGTAGATAGAGAGAGAGAGTATATATCTCATATACATACATATAGATACATATATATATATATATCGGATCTGGATGATGGAATGGAAGAAATGCTATCTGGACGTGATACTGGTGCCGTTGGGGTTCATACTGTGCATGGCCTACCATGCATGGCTTTGGCATGCTGTCCGAACCCGACCCCTCTCCACCATCATCGGCACCAACTCCCGCGCTCGTCGTTTCTGGGTTGCCGCCATTGTCAAGGTACCTACTTCGTTACAGTTCAATATGTCCCACATTGAAAAACACGTGAAAACTCTCCCTTTTAATTTAATTTACAGCACTGCACTGCATCTATCACCAATTGATTTTAACAATCATTTCATTTATTACAATAATTGAAGAGCTTGCTAGCTAGCATTATTGAATTTCTCTAATTAAATTAAAAGTTGGCATCGTAAACCTCCCTTTTTAAAAATGTGAATCTTATCCTCCCTGTAAAGTTACTTTATTTTCTTACTTAAACAGACTTATTACCGTTTAACTCGCGGTTGCATGCCGTGCACCAATTGATTTGTGTTGCGTGTATATGTATAACATGGC
Source organism: Andrographis paniculata (assembly GCF_009805555.1). Lineage (NCBI taxonomy): Eukaryota > Viridiplantae > Streptophyta > Magnoliopsida > Lamiales > Acanthaceae > Andrographis > Andrographis paniculata. The sequence continues at coordinate 930,987 of NW_026137610.1, forward strand.
ATGCAGGTGGGGCCAGTTTCGGTTATTCTTTTATTATTTATTTATTTAATTTGGCAAATTTGGAGTTCCACTATAATATTGGAATTTGGAAAAAAAAATACTACTATGTGAATAATTAAAGTGGCTCCTGCGTCGACATGCAACAACAATAATAATCTTTAATTAATCAACAAAACCAAAATAACCAATTAAGGTCCTCGAATCAAAATTTTATTTATTTAATTATTATTATTATCATCATCAATCTGCAGGACAATGAGAAGAAGAACATCCTGGCCGTCCAAACCCTGCGGAACACGATCATGGGGTCGACGCTGATGGCGACGACGTCGATCCTTCTCTGCTCGGGGCTGGCGGCGGTGATCAGCAGCACCTACAGCGTCAAGAAGCCCCTAAACGACGCCGTTTACGGCGCCCACGGCGAGTTCATGGTGGCTCTCAAGTACGTCACCCTCCTCCTCGTCTTCCTCTTCTCCTTCTTCTGCCATTCCCTCTCCATCCGCTTCATCAACCAGGTCAATTTCCTCATCAACTGCCCCGCCGACGACGTCTCGCCGGAATACGTCGCCGACCTTCTCGAGAGGGGCCTCACGCTCAACGCCGTCGGCAACCGTCTCTTCTACGCCGCCCTGCCATTGCTGCTCTGGATTTTCGGCCCCGTCCTCGTTTTCCTCTGCTTCCTCACCATGGTGCCGGTGCTCTATAATTTGGACTTCGTCTGCGGCGGCTCCGCCGCGAAGATGAACGGGAAATTGGGCGGCGCGGAGAGTGGAAATGTGAATAATAATAATAATAATAATAATAATAACAACAGTAAGAATGAGTGCCCTGACTGTGAAGCAGTGTAGAAATTAAATTAAATCCTTAATTATAATGCTCGTCTTCTTAATTTCATTAACTTTTTTCTACCAACAAATATTTGAATTTGTGACTTTATGGTTATAAATTCACTTTCACATAAATCATCTTGTAATATTATACACATAATAATTATATTCTATAATAAGGAAAACAAATTAATACAGATCTCAATATAATTAAAAATAATCAATTTTGGTCTCAATATAAAAATTTCATCAATTTAAGTACCTCTATAAATAATTTTAATCAAAATTGATCACATCATAAAAATCAATGAAAAACTCCACATGGCAGCTAAGTGTGTTGCTGACAAAACAAACACGGCCGTGTTCTATATCAACACGGCCGTGTACGGCCATAATTTTCTTGAACGTCGACCAAAAACTATATCGGAACCAGCTGCTCAGGAATATAAATCGGAGCTGTGGGTTAAGGATGTAAACTGGAGGCGCCGGATTGGAGAAGAAAACCGATGCGGACGGGCCGAGCCGTCAACAAAATTGGATGATCTGGCTGAAGGAGATGTCGGCCTTTTTTTACGGTGGTCCACCAGGGGGCCTCATACTCGACGATGACATCTTTGGCGACATAGTTGGCTCCGGGAGTGATCGTCCTTCTACTCAATCAGATACTCCATTGTCTCATGGTGTGGCTGTTGATTATCTGACTTGACTTTGCCGTAGCTCTAGTCCTAATTCCTAATCGTAAAGGTTGTACTCCGGCGGTAGCGGAACTGATGATTGTGAAGGGCAATCGAAAATTCATTATTATTTATAATGAGATTTAAATTAATGATTTTTTATTATGGAATCAAAATTCATTATTGTTAGCTATATTGGGACCTGTTTTGATTTTTTTCTATAATATAAATATGTAATGAACTCCTACCAACATACAACATACAACAGACAACTTATAATAATTAATTTGTTACATTTTTGCACGATCATGCAAATTTCCTCATAAATAATAATTAAAAGAAAATTATAATCGGAGAAGCCTACACCCTGCCACCACATAGACAGTTTCCTAGCTTGAGTTTGGCGTCCAAAACTACTATGCACATAATTGTACATGAATTTTAGCTAAACCAGATAAAAAGAAACACACCCAAAATCTTTTTGAAATATTAATTTTCGTGGCAAGGGAAACAATTATTAAGAAAAAAATAATCCTAAAATACTTTTAAAAACACTACCCTTATGTTAATTGTATTTGATATTTTAAATATAAAAATAAATTTTAATATAATATAAAAAATTTTAAAATGATACTTAATTTGATTTGATTTCATCTTTTTTTTACATATATATATATATATATTTATAAAGTAAAAGTTGGATTTAAAACCTACAAATATACCCTATAGGACATGCTTTGTTGGTGTTTATTTCCTATATTTTGATTTTTATTGTTTTTGAGGTGAAATGGGTAGTTGATGGTTTTTTAAGAAAAATTATTATGATATTGCATGATAAAAAAATAAAAATAAAAATAAAAAAATAGTTAGGTAATTAAAGAGAACAAACCCAAAAGTGTAAATAATTATCATAATACATATACAAATTGATCAAGTTGGGCAAACAAAATATTACTCCAGTAAAGACTGTTAAATCTACATGCTAAGATACAATTAATTATTATTATTTTTTGACATTAAACATCTCGTCAAATATATTTTATATAATAATTTAAAATAATCTAAAATATATATCCAAAAAAAAAAAGTAAGTATAGAACACAAGCAAGCAAGCAAACAAACCCTTAACACGGTTGTATTTTTTTAGTGTTTTTTAAAAAAATATTAGTTAATGAAAACTATAAAAGTCTTATTAAAATATTTATTTTGTTATTTTTCAAAATAATTTATAATAATATATTTCTATTGATAACATCACGTATCCCTAATTATAAAGTATTTTAAGCATTAATTTGTCAACGCTTTGGGGTATATAATTTTATTCATTATCCCTACAAATACATATGAAAATCAGTAACACTGATGTCACCTATAAATATTTTTTCCACTTAATAATATCATATTAAATATTTATTTTGTATATTTAAAAAAATATTTCTATAATATCAAATTAAAAACTAATTTTACATCAAAAATGAATCTATATTTTTTATATTTATAACATAGCAAATAATTCTCGCATCTTAAAATTTTATTATTAAAAAGTCAAATTTTCAAGCCATAGAAAAAACACAGATTTATTATTTTTTAATAAAAATAAAGAACACAAAAATAAAATAACAAACACACGTAATCAATACGTCCATATTAAATTAAATTGATATGTAACACTTCAAAGTCGCCCATCTTATCTAGTCATGGCGCCATTTTATTATTCATATTTAACAAATCGTCGGAAACTTCCCGGAAGTTTCCAATATTATTGTTAAAAATGAAATTCCTGCCTATAAATTTTTGTCTTCGTTAATTCAAATTAATGATCAAGCTAATCATGGGAAAATTTCTTCTTAGATTCTTCGAAGCTCTACTTGTTTTAGGGTGTAATCTTAATAGTTTTCTTTTTGCCAATTCTAATTTCTATAAATTTTAATTATAAGCCATTATGTGTAAATTGATAAAAGTTGCAGAAGCTCCGAACACTCTAAATTGAAAACGATAGCAATGGAGTCGGAGGCGCCGTCGTCAATGGAGATAATGAATGAGAGCTACAAGGAGCAGACGTCGCTGATAAAAGATCTGGACGACAAGGTCCTGGTGTTGGAGTCCAAATCGTGTCAGCTGATCGGCGCCTACGTCGTCTTCCAAGGCCTTATGTATGTTCAGGCGGCGCTTCCGTCGGCGGCGGCGAGGCGGTGGATCTCCGGCGGCCTCTCCGGACTGGTTTCTGTTGCGTTCTGGTTGGCTTTCACCGTCACGGTTCGCGATTGTTTGAGAATCAGAGAGCAGCAGGACGTGACGTTCGTGGAGCTGCAAAATTTGTACCGGAAAATGCGCTGGATCCAGCGCGGCGGCAGCGGCGGGGGCGGCGGAGGGGATGCTTTGATTAAGCCGTTGGCGGCGGTCCGGCGGCGGCGGTATGCGTACGTAGGTGCTGTGAGTTCTTCGCTGTTTTCCTTTACGGTGCTCGTCTTCTACGCCACTCTCTCGGATTTAGGATGATTTTGAATTAGAATTATATTTATATAATTGATTAGGAAATAACAATCTAAAAAATCTCTATCTAAGAGCATATACAATAAAAATAAATAAATAAATAAAAAGTAATTAAAAAACCCTGTCGTATATATTTTAGTGATACTTTCAAACTTTCACAAATCTCCTGCCCTACATATTTCACAATGGATTTTTGTACAATAATATTACTTCAGCTAATCTATTCATTTGTATTTGACGTAATTGTTTTTAAAATTAAAAATATCATTATATTTGTATAATTTTTTGTATAAATATCGTTACATTAGTATTATAAGACATCAATAGAAATATTTTTATCATTTTTCTTTAATTTGTACTATGTTTTGATATAATAATTAATATTTAAAGATTAACCTGTAAAAACCAAATGGATAGATTAGCGAGAGACTGTAAAATAGAACACATAAAATCTACAAGATTTGCCTCGCCATAACCTCTACTTTACCATGCTTAATCCAAACTTGCTTGCTGAGAGATTTCTATATACTTCCCGGTTTAAAGTGTATTTTGAAGTTCTATAGTAAATTAAAAAATTATATTAATATTTTATTAGTGAGTGGAATTATGTAAAAGATTTTAATATTTTTTTTTGATTTGACGTAAAAAAAAATAATTGTATGTGTAATGGTATATTTGTAATTTAGGTAAAAATTAAAGATATTTTAGTGTTAGTATATATTTACTTTACTAGAATAAGAACAAGATACTTTGAAGTAAGAAGGAGATAAAATGGTAAAAAGAACATTTTGAGTTGAAGTATGATTTATTGTGTACTCCCTCCGTCCCATAAGTAAATATTTATTAGTATTATATTGAGATATAATAGGAATAAAGTAGAAATAACTAAAATAACCTTATTAGTATGTGTGATATAAAGATACTGACATTTGTGTAATATATTGTAAGTTGTAAGGGTATTTGTAAATACTACAATTACTGAAAAAGAAAAAAAAAAAAAGAAATGAATACTTTGTTATAAGGTGCAAATGGAGGTATGCGAGACTTGCAAGGGACGATGTGACTCAAACTCGAGACCTAATCTAGGCTCTGGTACCATATTGGATGCTAATGACCGTCTCATCTAAAAGCTCGAATTATTAGGAAAACTAAGTCATTAGTTATATATCCGCAAATGGGAGTCCCAACAATTTCAAATACGGATCGACATAATGATGCAATAATATATATGTATATATAATTGATCAACACAGAATGGAATATATGCCAAGGAGAACGACGAGAGTAAAAGCAAAGACCAGGAGCATAGATCCAGCCAGCATGGCGCGCCGCCACAACTTTTTCCTCCAATGTCTTCTCCACAGTTCCTCATTAACCCTCCCGAACAAATGCCTGTACAAATTCTGCACTTTTTGGTCCAGTTGGTCCAGGGACTCCATGTACTTGTACGATATTGATAAGAGGGTGCAGATATTGAGGAGAGCGCCGATGAAGGACGCCGACAACGGCACCCAAATGTGGCGGCAGTTGAGGCGGCCGTCTCCGGCGTGGATGGCGGCGGCGAGAAGGACGCTCTGGAATACGAAGTTGTAATTGGCAAGCTGGAATACGGCGGTCTCCATTTTCAGAATCTGGTCTTCTTTCTTCTCGATCTGCTCTTCCAGATCCTTCTGTATCTCCTCTTCGCCACTACTACTCTTTTCTTCCGTTATTCTTCCTCCAGATCGTATTCTCATCATCATCTCATTGGTTCATTAATTCGTTTATGCGTGTATATATATATATATATATATCCATGTATTTGTGTGCTGCGTGCTAAGTGACGTGGTCGAATTCTAATTCTATGTTAATTTATTTATAATTACTCAGTCGTATGGGATGTTTGGTTGGTTAGTAATTTTGGAAGTTCTCGATGTTGTGGTTTTCTATTTTTTTTTTTTTTTTTAAAGGAAAATAAGGAATCGGCCGCCGCTGTTCTTCGTATATTTTGTGGGTAAATTTTTCTGTCGAATTTAATACTTTTTGGGTGTGTTTGTTTGGGGGTTTGGATTTTGGATTGGGATTTGAATAGTAAAAATTTTGAATTTGAATAGTTGTATGATGTGATATAAATAGGGTTTGATGTGATGTTTTGAATGTAAAATTGATTTTTAGTATAATATAAAAAATGAAAAATAGGTGTTTGATTTGATATTTTTGGGGGGAAAAAATTGGATGAATAGTAGAAATCCTTCAAAATCCTTCAAACAAACACACCATTTATGTCCAATAAGACAAGTCATATTACCGGTGCTAGGGGCGTTGTGTTCGCGTCCGGTTGAAGTGTAACAAAAACTATGGCAATCTGAACATGGCCCAAACTTGAATTTTGATCCGAAACTTCATATTCGAACACGACACGAATTTTTTTCGATCACATTCAGGTTAATCTGATTTAGTTTCATATCATCCGATAATCCGAAGAAGCCTTATATGAAACAAACTCGAAAATCTAAAAAAAAATTAAATTTATCTAGAAAAGATCAAATAAATGACAAATTCACCTGACAAGTCATTTATTACCGAACTTCTCGAGATTGTAATTTGATATTTTAAAGAAAAAAAATAATATTTCATATTGAGTTTTTCTGAGTAGATATGGTGTAGGTTTATATATTGTACCTTTTATAATATTTATGAAAAAAGATTAGGATTGATCCAATTAACATAATATTGTCTGTGCAATCCTAATTTACAAAATGTAAGTATTCCTAATTTTTTAACGTGAATTTGAATTTGTACAAAACAGAAAATCATATTAGTAGAAAGAAAATTGTAAGATGAACAAATAAGGTGTTTTCTTTCATTTTAAATAGATTAATTATAGGTCAATAAATAATCATATATGTATAGTTAAATTATTATTATAATCCTATAAATTTCCTACAAATGCATACAATAGCCAACATTTATTTATTTGAAAAGCAATTCATCCATCTAGTACTAATCTTGCCTTCATCACTGTTACTAGACAACTGAGGGTGTTTTTTTTTTTTTTTTTTTTTATGTTTGAAATGAAATGATTTTTAAATAAAAAAATTAGATATTGAGATAATATTTTTAATAAAAAAAATTAAGAAAGTAAGTGGTAAAAAAAAGAAAAGGAAAAACTTAAATGTAAATAAATAAATCATGAATCATCGTTCTTCTTCGCTCCAGAGGAGTAGCAGCAATGAAATAGTCATTTTGTAGTTATTTTAAAATATTTACTTAATGATTATAATATATTTGTAATACAGTGGAATTAATAAATAATAAAAATTAGTGTGATTTCTATGGCGTGACTTTTTTATTTTTAAAAAGTGCTTATTTGTGAATAAACTATTTAAAGGCTTTCCACTTAAAGGGTTTGTTTGTTTGGGAGATTGGATTAAATTTTCACTATTCTTTTTTTTTTTTTTAAATATCAAATTAAATACTTATTTTTTTTTTTATATATTATACTAAAAATCAATTTTACATTCAAAACATAGCATCAACATCTATTTATATCACATCATAAAACTATTCAAATTCAAAATTTTTATTATTGAAATCCCAGGTCAAAATTCAAACCTCCAAACAAACACACCCGTGATGGAGTAAGTGTCATACTCTACTCCTACGTAAATAAATAAATTATTGGTGGAGTTTAATTTCAACTATTACTATACTGTATTGTATTATACACGCAACATTAACTCGCAGGCTAACTGTAAATGGTTAATTAACTTAATTAATAGAGAATAAATTAAAGACTTTTGGCAGTTGAATTCATGGTGCATTCTTTGAGCTGACAACAATCCACGTCGGATCTCTTTTGAAAATTATAAAGTGGCTTATACTATACTGTTATTTAAATTCAAACAATATCAGTCAAAATATAGATATGATATGTTCGTATGTATGATTTGCTTGCAATAATCTTATCTATATATGTATTTATCCAAATTGTCTATATGTTCGTATCTGTATTTTCATTCCATCGATAATATAAAGACCATCAATTCCTGGAGTAAGTTTTATTGTTATTACAATCAATTAATTCGACATATCGATCATGCAAACGAAGCAGTTGGAATTCTCTTTTCTTCTCCTCCTCCTCTACAAAAGTGATTCGTCAGTGAAGTGAATAAGATTAACTAACTTGATCGATTGAGGTGTAAGTAATTAATTTAAGTATTAATAGATAGATACAGACAGATCTGATCGATCATCGATCGATAAGATGAGTTCTAAAACATCAGTGGCGAGGTTTGAGAACAGATTAATTTGCGGAGCGAGTGTGCGACTCCGGTGCCGGTACGTGAAGGACGTGAGAAGGAACCTCTGGTACTACGGCAACCTCAGCTGTCGGATCCAACCCGGTCGCTGTGCAGACGTCGCCTCCACCTTCTTCCTCGACGAGTGGCTGCGGGAGAAGAAGGGCCAGCAGTTCGCCTTCACCGTTGACGACGACGACGTCGCGGTGGTGGCGCCGCCGCCTCCGCTGGTGTTGGAGCATGGCGACTTCCTTAATCTCATGGGCAAGCACGTTGCCATTCAGATCAGGGACGATAATCTTCAACTTGAACTGATCGAAGTACTTGACGCCGTGCTTCCGCCTCCTGCAGCTGACGATGAAATCAATTACCAGTGGCGGTGGTGGTGGTAAGTACGTACCTTATTTAATTGTACGTTTCTTTTGTCCAAAACTCTAATTTTTTACTATTTGGATGGTGCGTTGTCCAAAAAAAAATAAATATATTTTTTTTCTCTTATAAAACATAACAATCATACATTATTTTAAGTATCAAATTCAAATTATATTTTTTTCAAATTTATCTAAAGAAACATACCCTAAATTTCTTGCAACCTCTCTCTAAAAACTCAGATCTATATATATATATATATAAAATGGAATCTTGAGGGTGTGTTTGTTCGGGGCTTTGGATTTTGAGTTTGAATTTGAATAATTGTATAATGTGATATAAATAGGTGTTTATGTGATGTTTTGAACATAAAAATTGATTTTTAGTATAAAATAAAAAATAAATATTTAATTTTATATTTTAAAAAAAAAAAATAGAATAATGGATTTAAAATGCAATCCCCAGACAAACGCACTAGCTAATTGGTCTCAATTGGATGATTGATTTCAGGCGGACGTCCTTTGGGGTTTGCTATGGTGCCCGTCAAAACCATAAATGACAAACTCCATATGATATAGTTTACACTATTTGGGCTCCGCCCATTCACGTCTCTAAGGTCCTGGGCCTTCTGGCCCATATACCTATATAAATATACACGTATACATCTTACCATCCTCACTATCACTTTGCCCTAGCCTCACCGCCGTCTTCATCCTTTTCCGGTTACGATTTCCTCTACGCAGAGAGCACTCTTCCGCCGCTGCATCCACCGTCAATCGATCTTCCGTACGCTTCGTCTCACTGAACTGTGCACGTTTCTCACGAGGTTATTAGAATCGCTCCTGCTCCGGTCTCCGTACCGGAGATTCCTTCACTCAACATCAGTTGTCTTTGCTTACGCGCACCTTCAATTCGTCTTTGTCTATTCTATCATCTATTTTCCTTAGGAGGTTACTTTGTGAATCCAGTTTGATGTGATCACGGACGAATTACTTCAATTTCATCACACTTGTGTCATGTGTGCCACTGGTTTACTCACTCGAGGCTGAATTTGTATGTGCTTATCACCCTTAATTAATTACTTAATTAAGCTATATATATATATGTGTGTATATACACGAAGTCGGCGGTGAGTGAGCGAGCGATGATATGTATGATGACAATGTACGTACAATGTATCTAATACTAAAGCAGAAAAATGTCATGTCGTGTATTATATATATACACATTTTTTTTTTCTTATATATATAATGTTGAAATCCGTCATTATTATTCAAAAATGCAAGTTCGTTGCCTGATAGTTTATAAATTAAGAGGCTCTTTGGTAAAGAGATTTTTTGAATAACTTCTAGAGTCAAATTGTTAATTGTGTTTGGTAAATTAGTTTTATAGAATAATTTTTTGAACTCAAAACAACTAATTTATCTAGCTTTTTTAAAGTCTTTTCAAATTTCTTATTTGTAATAAAAAAATTTATTATAAATTTTACACAAATAAATATATTTTGATTATTTATTAATTATATTAGAATATTTTATTTGTTGATGTATTTTTTCAACAATAAAAGTTATCTTCGAATTTGATATAATTAGTGCTTGAGATTAGAAATCTCGATACATAAAAAAAAATTCTTAAATATTCTTGAATCCCGAAAGGCAATTCTCTTGAATTTGATGTCGATTGAATGCAACCGCCATTCCTCCTTTATTGACACGTGTCTTTAGTCCCACCAGTTCCAGAACTCAACTAGTCCGAGCGAGCGCCCAAACGCGTAACCCAACGATTGCCCCACCGACCATTCCAGAGACTAATTGATCTCCAGACCAAACAACTCCTTGGCCGCCCCATCAAGCGACCACCATCTCGATGGTCTCTTGTCCGACCTCGTATCATCCGTCTCATTCTTCTTCGTCCGACTTCCGTATCAGCCGATCTCCTTCTTCGCTCGACCTCCGTGTCGTCCGACTCAACAGGCTGCGGACCATCCGACCTGCTTATCTGACTGCGGACCATCCGACCTGCTTATATGACTGCAGACTAATCCGACCTGCTTATCCGACTACAAACCAACCAACCGCGGACCAACCGACTTGTCTGTCCGACCACGGACCTTTCGATCTGCCTGTCCGACTGCTAACCAACCGACCGGATCAACCGACTACGGACCAACCAACCTGAGTGCATATTTTCTCTTTTTCTTCTTTTTTTCCGCCCGACTTCGTAATACTATTATATTATAGTTTTACTTTTATAAATTTAAAATAATTAATTTATCTATAAAAATTATTTTAATTATAAAATATATAAATTTAAAATTAATAGAAAATATAAATATTAATAATTTATTTTTTATATTAAAATGATGTATATATAAATTTTATATTAAAAATAAATTATATAAATTAAATAAATATATACACCGAAAATTTATTATTTTATATTTTACATTATTTTTAATAGAAAAAACTATTTATATTTTTCAATAAAAATATATTATTTTTAAATCTAACTATAATAAAAATAAATAACACTTTTACAATTTTCCAAACATTCTAAACTCAAAAGAATACAATTCAATATATTAGAAAAAAATAAAATAAAAATATTCTCGATTGTTATTTTAAGTATAAACAGCTAATATAACAGTTATTTTATCAAATATTTTAGTACAGTTAATCGAATCAGCTACCTAAATCCGAAATACACTGAAGTTTCCCAAATTCTACCTAATAATATCAAAAAATTTTCAAATTAATATTTTAAAATTTTTTAAAGAATAAAAATATTTTCAAGAGACAAACAAAAATAAAAAATTGAATACATTTTAGAAGGTTATTAAAAAAATATAATATATACCTATACAATATAATATATATACATTTTATTTAAAAATGCATTTACTTTTTATATTACTAAAAAATAAAAATAAAAAAAATAATGCATTCTTCCAAAATATAGTGAAGACACCCGAATTTGCCACAAAATATTATTGCTGTACATTAAAAGTTTGTAAGTAAACAGAATGTCTTCTTTTTGTAAATAAATAAATAAATAAAAATGAAATATAAAAAAAAATTTAAAAATTAATATTTATAATATTTTTATACTTTCTCGAGATTGAATTTCTTTGTCATTATATTAACATTAAATAAATTTATATTTATATAAAAAAAAATGTTCAAATTAACGCACCCAAACAATAATTTTGTTCTTATTAGAAAATTTCTCCCAAAAAATAGCAATACATTTATTTTCAAGATCATCCATTTCATAACTTAATTAGTTACCCTTTAGAGGGGTGAGTAGTAATTATATTCATCGCCTCCGTCGTCGCCGTCATCAGGCAAGTGGTCAATTTTTACTTACAATTCTATAATCTATACAGAATATATATAGAGAGAGATAGATAGATACACATACATATGGTAATTCAAAAGTAGCAAAGGAAACCGCCATAATTTGCTTCGCTTACGGATAACTGCTTCTGCAATTCCCACCTCACTCTGACATCAGAGCCGTATGGTGTACTTATTGAGCACCTCTCCTGCGCAATTTGTCACTCCCATAGCCTCGGATTTTGAATTGTGGCGAACTCACTTCAGTACCTTCGCAATTCTCTGAAACATTTGAGGGAGTTCAGATATGGTAGCCGAAGACGCAGTGAAGATTTTTGCCTATTACGTTACTGGCCATGGCTTCGGGCACGCTACCCGAGTTGTTGAGGTTAGTCTTCATTCACGCTTCTGACGATTCATTCTTATCTAGGATTGCCTTTTGTTTTTGTCTCTAATCCGGATTGTGTTCACTTCACCTCAATTTTGGTTTGATCAGGTTGCTCGACATCTGATTCTCGCCGGGCACCAGGTTCACGTGGTCACCGGTGCGCCGGATTATGTCTTCACCGGTGAAATAAAATCTCCTCGCCTTTTTCTTCGCAAGGTTCTCTTGGATTGCGGAGCAGTTCAAGCGGACGCCTTGACGGTTGATCGTCTTGCTTCTTTGGAAAAGGCACGGCTCAATGTTTATTTGCAAGCCAATTTGATTTGTTCATACTCTCACTGATCTACCATTAATGTTCGAACTTTCATGAATTGATTTTAGTACTCTGAGACAGCTGTGGTGCCCCGAGCTGAAATTCTGGCAACGGAAGTCGAGTGGCTGAAGTCAATCAAGGCAGACTTTGTGGTAAAGATATTTTAAATTAGAAATGACTTCTACTTAAAATTGCCCCTTTCAGAGTTGCTTAATATGAATACGTGAATGTTGGAATTAAGGAGCAATTTATATCTTATGGTCGATGATTTTATGGCACAAATTTCAGAGGATGATTGTACAAATGTAGATTTCAAACACAATGATGAGATGATGTGTTCATCGGTTAATCTATTTTATTTGTTGTTGAATGCTGCAAAGTGCTCGAAGGAAGTCCACACTCATGTTTTGTATCTGTAAATCTGGAGTCTCTGTTTTGCTTGTAGGTGTCAGATGTTGTGCCAGTAGCTTGTCGAGCAGCCGCTGAAGCTGGTATTCCTTCAGTTTGTGTCACCAATTTCAGGTTCATCTACTCATTTTCACGTACACTTGTTTAGGCACATTTCCTTAATCTCAACTATTTCCTAGTCATCATTTAAGATAATGATCATTTGGATTATGTTTGCAGCTGGGATTTCATTTATGCTGAATATGTCATGGCTGCTGGTCATCATCACCGGTCCATTGTTTGGCAGGTCGTGTTCTTTTACTTATGCTTATTTGTTTTCAATATTGTACTTAATGTATATGACTATATGCATCAATAGATATTCACTTCATTCTAAAGTAAATTTGGATGTTGCAGATTGCTGAAGATTATTCACACTGTGAATTCCTTATCCGCCTCCCAGGATACTGTCCAAGTAACAACGAAACATATTAGTTCTTAATCATTATTCATTCTGCCCTTTACTATAAATTAAAGTTGGAGATTGTCATCTTTGCAATGATTTATCTCTGTGGCATTCATGTTTGTGCAGTGCCTGCATTTCGTGATGCAATTGATGTGCCTTTAGTGGTAAGGAGATTGCACAAGTCTCGTGAAGAGGTACACAAGAGATATTGAAGAATTACTTATTATCATATGTCTATATCCCACTTTCTCATTCGTATATTTTCTTATAAAAATTCAGGTTAGGAGAGAGCTTGGATTTGGAGAGGATGTGAAGCTGGTAATACTCAATTTCGGTGGACAGGTAGATAAGACACTTGATTGAACTTTTCTATTATATCTTCAAACTTGTCTCTCTACCTTTGTTTACTTGTATTTTCTTGCAAACAACAGCATGTGAAGCTAATTTCTTTGTAAAAAATTTTCACCAACTTGCTCTTATTTGCAGCCTGCAGGTTGGACTTTGAAGGAAGAATACCTGCCTGATGGCTGGATTTGCTTGGTATGGTTCAGGCTACACACTGCATTCTAGGATTTTGTATAACGACATACCTTTATTAATTTTGAAATGCGTCCATCTATTCTGGGCGCAGGTTTGTGGTGCTTCTGAAAGTGCCACACTGCCTCCAAATTTCATAAAGCTTCCGAAAGATGCATACACTCCGGATGCCATTGCTGCATCTGACTGTATGCTTGGTTAGTGATATGCTTTTGTACATGGTTAAATTTGTTGTATAGGGGAAGCATTACAGAAGCTAACAATATTCCTTAATTTCAGGAAAAATTGGATATGGGACTGTCAGTGAAGCTCTGGCATACAAGATACCCTTTGTGTTTGTTCGTAGGGACTTCTTCAATGAAGAACCTTTCTTAAGAAATATGCTTGAGGTAGAGTTGTGCTTTAGAAAGGTTATATATCATACAAATATAACTAACTAAAATTATCCAGCACTTCTCCCTTTCCAAATTCTTATTTCTAAAGCACTGCTCTTGATCAGTTTTATCAATGTGGTGTTGAGATGATAAGAAGGGATTTACTTACTGGACACTGGAAACTGTACCTGGAACATGCAGTCAGTTTAAAACCGTGCTACAAAGGGGGTATAAATGGCGGTGAGGTAATGAGTTTTGCCTTGTAGTAACATACTTCATGATTCCCTTTCAGAGAAGAAGATAGATATTTCTAATCTTTGGGTATAATGTCAACTCTATCTGCACAACACAGATTCTTTGTTGGAGAGCTTGATATAAAATCAGTGTACCTTGCGCACATATCAATTTCTTGGTTTTGTATCCATAACGAGTTATTGTGAAATTGCAGGTAGCAGCTCAAATTTTGCAGGATACAGCCAGAGGGAAACGCCATGCATCTCATAAGGTGAGGCTAAGTTTATTGTTGAAGATGCTTAAGATTGTATGGGCAATTATCTTCTAATAAGGTGAAAGTGATGAATCTGTTTCAAGGGGGGGGGGGGGGGGGGGGGGGGGGGGGGATTAGTTACTTTTTCATCAATCTTCTTTACCTCTTATTATCTTGAATTCCAGCTTAGCGGGTCTAGGAGATTGCGCGATGCTATTGTTCTTGGCTATGAGTTGCAAAGGTCTCCAGGAAGGGATCTTAGCATCCCAGAGTGGTATGCAAATGCTGAGAATGAACTAGGGCTCCGCCCACGATCTCATGCTGCTGAAATCAAGGAAGATAGTCTACGTAAAACTTTGTGAGTGAAATTCAACCATTGTTCCAGTTCCACCATGGTCTTTAGTAATTACCAGCAGAAATACTGAATACTTTCTCAAATGACCATTTCCTTCTTGTTTTCCCCAGTGGTTTTGAGGAATTTAAGATTCTTGAGGGAGATGTTTCGGGCCTTTCTGATACCTTGAATTTCTTAAAGAGCCTATCAAAGCTTGATGCTGTTTCTGAATCTGAAAAGAATGCTGAAAAACCCCAGATGAGGGAGCAAAAAGCTGCTGCTGCTCTATTCAATTGGGAGGTAACTTTACATACCCTTTAATTTGATGCACACTGTATTATTTTGCACTTTGAACAAGCTAGTATGTTTTAAGTGATACTTTGTAGCTAATTTATATACCCTAAAATATGTTGTTTTCTTTAGTAAACAACTGAAGTATCATTGTTCCAATTACACACTACATACAGTGTTCTGCTTCCAAGAACATAAGTCTAAATTAAATAATATGGTGATCCAAAGTGTCTTCAATTAATGCCAGCTGATTACTTTTTCTTGGCCATTGAAGTATATTCCGCTTCTTGCAATTAAGCTACAATTTTCTAGCTTAATCTGATGTTCCAAGTGCAAGAACAGGTTATTGAGTGCATGTGTTTGGGGAAGCCATTGTACCTGACTGCAACTTTGTCCTGAATATGTACGTGTAGGAAGACATTTTTGTGGCTAGAGCACCTGGAAGGTTAGATGTCATGGGTGGAATTGCTGACTACTCTGGCAGCCTTGTGTTGCAGGTATTTGCACTCTGATAATCTACACGTTTATTTCCACTTCTCAATTCATAAATTTCTTTGTTACAAAATTTTAAGGAAATTGGGAGAGAAATATTACTCAATAAGACGAAGCAACTTGGATTCTCAGCAGATGGTTTTTTGCATTTCATCCTATGATATTTAGTCTAAGTGTGTTTCAACAAATCATCTACAGATGCCAACAAGAGAAGCTTGTCATGTTGCTGTACAAAAGATAAAGCCAAGTAAACAGAGACTATGGAAGCATGCCCAGGCTCGACAGATTGCTAAAGGACAAGGACCGATTCCTGTTCTGCAAATTGTACGTATACAGAACTTAAGCTGAAGTTATATAAAACAGAGGCCCATAACTAAGTTAAAGAGCCTGACAGAAGTGCCACTATAGGCCCCCTTATAGAATGACCAATATCTGAAGAATTTGAACTGTCATTTTATCGCTGGGGCTATTTATTGCTTTAACTTAATCTTTCAGGTGTCATATGGTTCTGAATTAAGCAATCGTGGACCAACTTTTGACATGGATTTGCTAGATTTCATGGATGGAGATCAACCAATATCATATGAAACTGCGAGAAATTACTTTGACAGGGATCCATCCCAAAGGTTTACAATTAACATCAGTATATGCTTTTGTGTGCTTTAGATGCTCTCCTAGTACGCTGACAAGGTTTTTCTTCTAGGTGGGCTGCATACATTGCAGGAACCATTCTTGTACTGATGAAAGAGCTTGGCGTACGCTTTGAGAATAGTATCAGTATCCTTGTATGTTCTCCTAATTTACTCAAGCTTTTGTGTGTTTGTTTGTTTGCATACATATATACATTTTTTCTTATACCTGCCACTTATTCCCACTCAATTCTGGTGGTTCCGAACATGACTTATAATTGGCCTGTTTCTGAGTCTCATGCGGGTGTTAAACTCATTCTAGCAGTTCTTTTTTGTGATATTTTTTCCTTTCGTCTTTATTCCTTCATATGACTCAATGACTTTAGTTTTATGAACAAACTGTATTTTATTTATACCAATCTTAAATATGCAGGTTTCCTCTGCTGTGCCAGAAGGCAAAGGGGTTTCTTCTTCAGCATCTGTGGAGGTTGCTACTATGTCCGCTATTGCTGCTACACACGGTACTGTGTTTTTGCTCCATTGCCTCTGTGACAATATATATATAATAAATTCACGTTTTGCATTTAAACCATGGTAATACAATCATTGTTCCCAAGGGACCTTCTATTCGAGTTGGTAATCATTTTTCAGAAATTGTCATCATGCTTACTTTCATGAAAAAAAATTGCTCATAATTTTGTTGTTTTATGTTTAACCAGTGACACAGAATAATTACATCTGCCAATGTTTTTTATTTTCAGGATTAAACATAGACCCCAGAAACCTTGCCTTACTCTGTCAAAAGGTAGCTTCCCCTGAATGGCATGCCAGGACCATTCACCCTGGACAACATTTATTTATTTTCACCGTGTGCTTTAGTTTCTAGATATTTGATCACTGAATCTTCTTTCATGGAGGAAGGTGGAGAATCATGTAGTAGGAGCTCCATGTGGTGTGATGGATCAGATGACTTCAGCTTGTGGTGAAGCCAACAAGCTTCTTGCCATGGTTTGCCAGGTAGCTGATCACAATTCATCTGGACAACTGGAATTCCTCATCGCGAAATCATAGGAAATTGCTTTGAGAACTTCATCTTATCTTTTTCAGCCTGCTGAGGTATTGGGTCTGGTGGACATTCCAAATCACATAAGATTTTGGGGAATTGATTCTGGAATTCGGCACAGGTATTAGGCTATATATATGATATTCATACTAAATATCTACTAGCACCTCACCTCCTTCCATGAATTTATTTTAACGGCTGAAGAAATAAAAAAATCTTACAGAAAAACAATTGATTGTTATGCAGTGTGGGTGGAGCTGATTATGGATCTGTGAGGATCGGAGCTTTCATGGGTCAAAAAATCATAAAGTCCTTTGCATCAGAATCGATATCTATCTCTCCTGCCAATGGGGCAACACCTGATGACGGAGAAGAGGATGGAATGCAACTGCTTGAAACTGAGGCTTCCTTGGACTACTTGTGCAACTTGTCACCACACAGGTAAAAACACTGAATTGATATTTCCGGCCAACATGAAACTACCAAGCCTCTCTTAGCTCGATTTTTTATTTTTTTTCAAATATGCACTCACATTACAGTGACTTGATCTGCTTCTCTTTCTATTCATGTCTTCAAGTTACTGTTTTAGTTCGTACATTCATATTTTCATTCCTGTTACAACAAATGTGTTGTTTTCTTGATCAGATATGAAGCTCTTTATGTCAAGCAGCTTCCTGAAACTATGCTTGGTGAGACGTTCTTGGAGAAATATGAAGATCATAATGACCCATTCACTATAATAGATAAGAAGAGAAGTTACGGTGTCAGACCTGCAACCCGACATCCTGTTTATGAAAATTTCCGGGTGAAGGTAATGAAAACAAAGCATGCTCTCAAAAGAATAATCTGCAAGAAATGGTTACACTTTGTTTGATACGATTGCAGGCCTTCAAAGCGCTTCTGTCATCTGTAACTTCAGATGACCAATTAACTGCTCTCGGAGAGCTAATGTATCAGGTACACTCAATTCGAAGCTGAATTGCTCGGTACAAAATGGAAATTACATGGAGAATGCATCCAAGGCAATTATTATCCACTGAATCAATGTATGAATTGTTGCTCCAGTGCCATTATAGTTACAGCGCTTGTGGACTTGGCTCGGACGGGACAGACAGGCTTGTTCAGCTAGTGCAAGAAATGCAGCACGGAAAAGTTTCTAAGTGCGCTGAAGGAAGTTTGTATGGAGCAAAGATAACCGGTGGAGGGTCTGGCGGAACAGTTTGTGTTGTTGGCAGGAATTGTCTGCGAAGCAGCGAGCAAATTCTCCAGGTATCGAAACTCTTAAGGAATTTCTTGCTAATAGTTTGTGTTTGTTAAACTGCTAATGTCAATTGTTAATAATGTTGCAGATTCAGCAGAAATACATGAATGCTACAGGCTATCTACCTGTTGTTTTCGAGGGATCATCCCCAGGTTCCGGAAAGTTTGGCTATCTCAGAATCCGGCGCATCCGAAATTGAACCGAAAATGGTATTTGCGTTACAATGCTTTGATTATTTAAAGTTGATTGGAAACTAAAGTCTTGGAATAACTTCCCAAATTGTGTTGGGAACATATGTAGAAGTTAAATCTTCATATATATACATATACAAGCATGATTGATCATTCATGATTTAGCCATGTATGGAATTTGGTTATATAATACATTTGGATCTGTTTTGATTTTGTTCTTTTATGTGTCATTACAGATTAATGTTGAAAATAGATGCTAAATATAAAATCATGACAAGAATCACCTAATATCTCAGAACCAAATCAAATTGTGTAAAATGTATTTCAATACAAATCCATCCCTGATGACTGACTATTAAAAGTTCATAGGACTAGTGGTAGTGTTCTTGTTCTATTATGTCATCAAAAAATGCTCCAAACTACTCGACCCCCAACTCTCCGAATCATGGGAAGATCTCGAAAAATCTGCCCGGACAAGCATGGTCTTGGAGAGCACTGACCTCCATGGATGGCATCGAAACACCATGCCAGCCACCCTTCTTGATCGACATAGACAACCCCGCAACCGAGATGCCTATGACCTGGAGAAGAAGGTATCCTCAGCCTGTACTGCTTCCTGCCATAGAAAACTAAAAATTAAATGATAGAACTTCACCAACACAATCAAAAGTAGAGAACAATTAAAAGATGACCAAATATGAGGCAAGAGTGTTGTAGATCTTCTCAACTACTTATGTTTGTTTCTTTAATGATTCCAAGCTTAAGCAGAGTAACACCGGTGATTCAATTAAATTACCTCTTAATACAATTTACAGTAACACCCGCCCTTAAATTTTGCAATGTTCATCTTCATTACGGGCGGAGTGGGCAAGAGTTGTTCGGAAGCTGTCCTGGTACAGGCATGAAGTTTTAATCTCTTGTTTGTGTCCCATTTGTCGGATACAAAATAGGTTTTAAGTTCTCCATTGTCAAGATCTGGCAGCCCCTCCCTGAAAAACAAGAAATCTAAGTATTATTAGAATGAGAAACAAATCAAATCATAGCCTAGAAACTAACACAGAAGCCACAAAAATAAAGATATAGTGAAAAAACACATGAAAATTTCGGATCAGATTGGTTATGAACCTGTAAACATCGCCCCCGAACATGATCAACATCAACCAAGAATTCTCTATTCTGCCCGGATGAAACTTGGAATCCATCAAGCTACACATATGAACAATAAAACACAAAACCATAAAACAAGTTGAATCTCTTAGAATTACTCTCCCTCTGCAATGCAAAGGGCAAAACCGATGCCCCTATTTATTGAATCAAATGCAGGGACACGTGGATCATCGCTCACATGCAGGGTATAGATGCGCGACGCGTACCCAACGTCGTGTCATTTATTGATTCTGCATGCTGCAAAATTCAAACACCTGGCTGTGCCTACTTAGGATTTATCTAAAATACACTAATGAACAGTTTTTTAAGTAAATTAGGAGATATAACATCCTAACACAAGTACGTCTATACGAAAGAGCAGAGACTGATGGAAAAAGCGACAACTCTTTAACAGAATCATCAACTCCAATGTGCTTCAGAAGAATCGTTACGTTGCTTCCTCCGAAGCTAAAACTGGTAGACAATTGAAATACAAAAAAACAAAAAAGGAAGAGTGTCTTTTCTTTATTGCAGCTTCTGTTTCCACACCTAACAAACCATTCCTCTGCCATCCCAATCGATATATTAGTAGCATCCACATGATTAAATTAGCGCAATTATCGTAACAGCATGAGTATATGAGGCTACATGTGGAGCCACATTACATATATATATATATATAAGTATATGAAAACTCTTCAGTCCCAAAATTTGTGACAACAGATCAAGACTGGCATTTCTTCTGCAATTGTGGACAAGTTCTAGAAAGAATGCATCATGTATTTTAAGATCATTGATATGGTGAAACATACAGCCAAATGATACCTAGTAAATATCATAATATCAAGGGGTGAGAATCCTTATCACATTAGCTCATATCTGCAAGTGCTATAACTTTGAAAAGTAAAGAGCATATCAATGATAGAGAAAACAACAATCTATGGGTGAAATTGGTCACCATAATCGTTGATACTTCCAAGCATATAAAGATATAAGTGGAGTGGAAATTAACTGACTCGGAAGACTCATCAAAATTTCCGTTCCTGTTATATACATTGTTTGAGCTCAAGCAATAAATGATTCCTACCTTATCTATCAGGATGTTTCTGAAACATTATATGCTTTTTCATAGCACCAGCTACCAAGGTTCGCTCTTCTCATCTTCGAAACTAAACAAAAAGCGCATGTCCTGCATCGTAAATGAAATGAGAGAGAGAGAGAGAGAGCAGCGATAAGTGAACTGGCGTAAAACCTGAAGCGCGGAAATTCAAGCAACCTGCGAGGAAAGGAAGACCGGAGAGCGCGTGGTCCCCATTGAGATCCGGCGCCATACATGCCGGTGTCGCCGAACTCCTCCGGTGGCTGCAGCGGGGAGAAATCTGCGGCCGATAGCGCCTCCGGCAGTCTTATAATATTACCTTTTTATTTTAGAAGGGTTTTTAAGTTTGGTTAACACGAGTCATTTTAAAAGTTTTGTTTTAATTAAAATTTATATTTAAATAATATTTAATAAATTGCTTTATTAAACATAAGTATATATTTTGAAAATTACAAAATACAAATAATAAAATTTTAAAAATAATAATAATAAAGAAACACAGCCTTAATTTTTTATTTTTTATTTTTTTTGGGTAAAAAATACTACTGACGCGTATGAACTGAAGTCTGAATCATAGCATAGACGAGATTTGCTAAATTTAGAGGGACACGCCCGTGTCATAAAAACCCTAAAGAACATTTTTCGTTCTATTTTTAGTTTACAGCATCTTAGTGTAACGTCATTTCCTAAATACTCTTTGTCAATAATGAATTAGGATAGACATTTACAACTTTTTTTTAAAAAAAAAATAAATATGTATTTATATATATATATATATGTTAGTACTTATTATATGTAATTTGTGAAAAAATGAAATAAAATTTGTGTGACATATGTTTTTTTATTTCAAATTTTTCAAAATTTACTATTTGGACGATGCTGCAAAAAAATACACTTTTTTCTCTCATCAAACATTATTTTAATATCAAACTCAAACTAAAATTTTACCAAATTTATCAAAAAAAAAAATAAGTATTGAAACAATTGTTTTGTGACATGATATATTTTAGTATTAATATTACACTAATTCCTCCTGTTCCCAGAAGTTGGAGAGGGAAGGATGGTTTTTAATTAATTAAATAATTATTTTATTTATTTTTGTATGGGAAGACAGATGGACGGCTCAGATCAATTCACTTGGAGATCCTTTTTCTTCTAGGCTGCCATTATCGTTTATTTCTCCGTCTTCATCTTCTTCAATTCGATCGGCGGCGAAGAAGACGACAGGCATGGAAGCTGCGTGAGCCAAGGCGGAATCTCTGTCGCCGTCGGTGACATGGAGCGGTGGAGCATTGCGAACTCCGTCGTCGTTGTTGTAGTACTTGTGCGCGAGAAGCAACCTGCGCCGTTTATTGCATATGTGATCCTTCTTCCCCAAATCACGAATGTCCTCAACACTTAGTTGGTTCAAGTTGCAGAACGATTTCGACCGTCCATTGTAAAATCTGGACAGACCTCTTCTGCAGAAGATCAGAAAATCAAATTCAGGTCACACATATTCATACATATCTACGTACATGTACGTGTGTGTTGTAAACGCTAAACAGTGTGATGAATTAGGAATTATGAAACAGGAACAGATTCAGTTACTTAATCGGAAGAGCATCTTCGAGCGCAGCCAAGGAATCCAGCGTTCTCCGGCGATTAGGTTGCGTCTCTCGTTCATCAACATCACTCTCTCCATCGCTAGACGACGGCAGAGGATGAGGAACAACATCCTGAACAATTTCCTTCCCCTCGCTGTCTCCGTCAACATAACCGCCATCGATTCTCTCCATTCCTTCAGCTTGTTTGCAAAAATAACCAGGTGCGTACAGAAATCACTACTCTGCTTCAAATGATCTGCTTACCTTTTCTATTGCTAATCACATCGCATGAATCGTTCTCTGCTTGAAAATTTTGAGAGGAATAACTCCAATATATTGACAAAAAATCGGTGCTGACTGAATTAATTAAAGTAGAAGACATAAATTCAAATTGTGGTTGGGGGTGAGGAAATTCCGGATTGATGTTCGTCTCATTTGTAAATCAAAATTTGGTGCGTATTCCTTCCATCATATTCAACTGAACAATCGTCACAAAATATCGAATGAAAGTGAAAAAAGAGGTATGAATTGAATATAGATAGCGAAGAAGAGAAGAGAAGAGAAGGATGACGGAGCTAAATTGACACGTAGAGACTTCAATCGGTTGCTTTTGTCTCTGTATTATTCTTTTCATTAAAAATATATATATAATATATATATGATGATGACGATGATTACGTAAGCATTATAACGTCATTTGCCTTTCCCCTCTCTCTCTCTTCATCACTCACACTTCCACCGTTTCAGTTTCTGCACATATTTTGAATTTTTATATTTTTTTATCGAACGAATTCAGAAATTTTTATGACCAGTTAGTTGTATATTGATTTAGTATCAGCATTTTTTCCGATGCCGATCACCTTTTTCCGAACTGGGATTGTAATTCTGCGATAGTCCAGTCTATTTTTGTTGAAGGTTTGTGCATTTTTATCAAACTAATTGCCATATGTTATTTTCCACTTTTCAAATGAAGATCGTCACTAAAGTTGTTTATGCTCATTTCAGTTCATTCTCCAGTAGTATTTTCTAATATATATATATATATATATATATATTTTAGAATCGCTTCATTAAAGATGTTACTACTTGTTACACTTCATCTTTCTTGTAGGTTTTGATAATGATTTGAACTATTGTAGCATTGAAAGTAGTAATCAGCAACTCTGTATTTAGACATTTGGTCAGACAAGAACACAAAAATAAAAACCTGCTATTTAGCAGAGATTAGTCAGAAAAAAAAGTTTCAGAATTAGTTAATGGAACCTTTCTTGCAGCCTGTTGTGTGTTCCAAATCACTCAGTTTTGACATTTTCCTTGATCACATCCATAGCCGAACTGGAATCCTCATGTCTTTGCTGCTTATCAGGAATTTTTTTACCTGCAAGATTGACCATCGTCTTTTCATTAACACGTAGTCTACAATCTATAAATCTCTTCTTCTCTAGGTACAAATGTTGGAGAAATTACCAGTGTCTTCTGCTTGCAATACAGCCGGAGCCATTTGAGCTTCCTGAGTTGGACGGGTAACGGGAGCAGAAGCTTTACCCTGATTCATCGAGGCAGATTTACAGATCTCAGCTTGGTTAGTTTCTTGGACAATCTTTTTCGACTCATTGGCTGAGGTAGAAGCCGCAGCAACTTTGGGGGGCACGGCAGCAGCAGGAGATGGAATGGACGCCGTTGCATTTTCCACTCCAGGAGTCTTCAAAGGGCTAGGCTGTGGTGCTGCTGGTGTTGCAGCTTTTATACTGCGTTGGTATTGAGCTTGCGGGGCTTCAACAGGTAAAGTAGTGTTCGGTTTAGGCGCAGTGTAAGTGGAGATTGGCGCTCTTGCAAGGCCATTCCGGATAAAATGCACATTGCTAGGCAGTTGGCTCGAAAGGGGCGGAGGGGGGGATTTGACCGCAGAGCTTGCACCAGTTGTGATACGGACAACATTCTGAAGCCGGGAAGCATCGATTATAGAAGGTGCATCAGCAGAGGTAGCGATGCGCGCCCCGGCAGCAACTGCAGCAGCTTTGACCATAGAGTCGGGGGTGGAAATAGGGTTTGGCGGTCTCACAGTTGGCGCCGGAGGTTTCAGAGGCCCGGTCCTTCCAAAATGGTGATCTGCAGGAAATCAGGTATATGGTTTAATTTCATTCTAACTATGAGGAGATCATTTATTCGTAAGGTAATAAACAAGGTAGAAACTAAAGTTCGACTATGGGTAATGCATAGCACCAAGAATGTTTCTCTTGCGACAGACAATGACGAATATGAAGCAAATACCACTGAGGTATAGCGAAATCAAATGCTTTAGGAAAAAAGTACGGCGCCACTGTTCCCTTCGGAAAGAACAGATATGTTCACAATATGCCAACTACTATGCAGTACCGACAAGCATGCATTAAAGACAAACTCAGCACAACATCGTAAATCTTTTGTTATGGAAAACAATGAGCATCTCCTAAAATCAAAGGCTGTACCAAATTAACTTTCTTTCATGGTGATTGAGATAAGAAAGCATCTAAAGATATTACTAAATGCTAATTTATTTCAAAACCAGGCGGAGGAAAAGCAAAGGCTAGGAGCAACTAAGCATCCAATTATTCACAAGAGATGTAGCAATATGGCAACAAAAAAACACGCGATAAAACTTCATATCACAGAACTAATTCTCGGCTATAGGGCACAGGCATTTACCCATTTCAAGGATGGTTCTTCCAACCAAGATGCCAAATTTCTGCTCAAAATAAAATGATAAAACAGGTAGAAACTGACAATGAGATTCACCTGTCTTCAAATTTTCACCACCCAGCGGCATATTTAGGGCTAAGGACACGGCCCGATGAGCAGCTGCTAGTTGAGTTTCAGAAAATTTTGAACTGGTTCCTGCATTTGCATTGCCTTGTTTTTTCCTCAGGCTGGACCATCTCTACAAATGCACATCCTCATGAATTAAACTTTGATAACAAATTTCCTCGACACAAGAGAGTACAATGAAATATGATAGAAACAAACACAGGAAATCTATTCAATGTCCAGAGGCTTTTACGAGGCTACACCACAAACAATGATTACTAAACGCCATCCAGATAAACACGGGCTACACACGCATATATATATATATATATATATATAGAGAGAGAGAGAGAGAGAGAGAGAGAACATAGTGGAATACACCAGACTCAATCTGTCTTCTTTCATCAGTTTGACAGTTTCAGCAACAACCGAAGTATGACCATCATCGTGACGATGCAAGATACTAGAAAACTTCTGAAAATAGCTCAGAATCATTTACCAGCTGATATTAACAACTCATAACTTAAGGGGTTATTCAGAAAATGAGACGGTCAAACTTTTAGGTTGGGGGACAGGTCGGCCATAGGAGTTCTAAAAAAGGATATGAACCGGGGCAGCAAAAGTTATGTGTGTGACGTTGGCTGAAGGAAGACTGAAAACAAAAGAAATAAATGCTGCTGCATAATTTTACAATCTGAAAACAAATCCTTCATCAGCACACATAAGCATCTAAATGTTTGTACGAAAAGGAAAATGTAAAACCTTATCATAGACAGGCAACAGATCTCTCTAAAAACACATAACCTAATAAGCAATTTACCTAATAATTGCATCTTTGGTTTTGTTTAATACGTGCGCTAACAAAGCATAAAACAATTCAATTAAAGCGGAATTGTGGGTATGAAGAACCTGAGATAGCTCTGACGGCTTTCTATTGTTTTCGAAATCTCCCCTGGCAATACTAGCCCAATTTCGTTCCCCATATTTTTTCACAGCAGCAGTGAGTTTTGTATCCTCCTCTGCAGACCAAACCCTTCTCCTTTTTCGTGAAGCCGCATCTGCTCCTGATGCCCCATTATTGGGCCTCTTTTCACTGCTTATTCCAGATGATAATGGTTGTATTTGAACTGGTACTGAGATGCGAACATTTTTTCCCTGCGTAGAGTCGAAGAGAACTGAACCATCTGAAGGACCAGCTTGTGCTCTGCTGCTCGGTACATTAATTGTCAATGGCGCTTCAAGATTAGAGGTCGGATTGTTATCCAAACAACCTGAATCAATTAAAACCTACAGAAAAAGCAATTGAACAAATGGATGAAGAATTATCTTTAATAAATGAGGAAAAATCAAAAGTTGCTGCCTCATTTAAATTACAAATATCCCTCCAAAACGGATTACTGGCTACGACATTAGAACCTAACTCCATTCACATTACGCCCCTATTCTCCAACAGTATATGCAGTCTTATTAACGTGCTCAAAACGTCAAGTTGGTTTTAAAATTCAATGTCCAACAGAACAGGAATCTATATTTTGCGAATTTGAAGCTAAGAATCAACAAAGACAGTGGAATCTTGCATTAATGACGCATCAATAGTTTCCGCATCCTTCAAATAATAAACTTCCCTTCCAACTCAGTTTAAACAAAACATCTGTTTCTTCTACAAACTAGAGATCCTTGCTATATTCCAAAAGATTGTCCTATCTCAGATAATAAATTCTTCATAAAAACTTGCTTAAAAGCAAAGTCAGTTTGAAAATTCAATGTTTCTGCAAAATAAATCTGGAAAACTAGAAATCAGTTTAAGAACAGATATGAGAGACTTGTAGGTAAAAGATTATCTTTTGCATTACATACTTTAACACACGCAGCAGCCTCCGTCAACGCTTCGCGAGGAACGGCAGGAACGGCCTCTACTTCATATTCCAAATCACTGTCATCATCCTATAACCATAGATAGGAAATTTCCCAATCAGTAATTCGAGCTAAAAACTCAACCACAACAAGAGAGCATCTGCTAGGCACAAATTTTCGACAATATTCATCTTGCATACATATCCATGGCGTAAAGTGAAAAAGACGCACCGACATACAAAGACAACGACAATTAATTAATTACTATAGAGCAGACCGGTGCATGAAATCGAGCAAAACCACAATCGACTTACGTCAGAATGTACAAAAATCAGAAACAGACAATAGAAAAACAGACCAAGGAATTCGCAGCAGCAACCACGCTTTGATCGGTTAGGGTTTCCCCATACGCAAGATGTCGCCAAAGCATTTGGCACTCCCTCGCACCGGAAATTCCGGTGGCGGTATTCTTCACCACTTTATCCCAATCAATTTTTTCTCCAGCCACATGCGCCACCTCTCGCAGCAAAGCCAGCACCGTCGATAATGGGTACCTACAGAAATCCCAATAAATGATAAAAACCCCAAACGGAAAAGACCGAAAATCTCCGAGGAAAAAGTACCTCTCCAACAAAGCGGCTGCGTTCTCTTCGGTGATCGGTCTCTTCTTCCCCTTCTTGGATTTGTCAATCATTGTTATCCTCAAAAGCCCTCGAATCCTAAACCCTTAGGAGGAATTGAGAGGTGAAATTTAGTAATAAACCCTGAGGAGGAGGAGGAGGAGGAGGGATTGAGAGGTGTATAATGAAATTTAATAATTATAAGAAATCTTTTTTTTTTATATACATACGATTTTGTTGCTATTTTTAACTATTTCAGCTTCTAAAAAGAAAAGCTCAAAGGAGGACTGTGCTTAACTGGGAAGCTCTGTAAACTTATATCAAACACACTAATAAACAAATACACACATATCTAATATACACATAGTTTGGCAACTTTTCTTATTTTCTAAGTATTATTTACTAAAAAGAATTTTAAATATATCAAATCAAATATATATATATATTAAAAAATAATTTCCATAATTTACAATTATTTGTACATATGTTTGTGTCTGTACAATGAATGGGAACCAACCAAACCACTCTCACCCACTCCTAATTTTGTTTATTGATAGATTGAAATTGTATGTGTATATATAGAGACACATACATTACTGGTAAAACCTACACACAATAAAGTAATAAATTGTGCCATTATCATCAGAACAGGACTAAAATTCCATTTCATAAATAGGCAGTATCGTTCTCATTATTATTCCATATTTCCATTCCATATAATAAAATACTCTCTCTCTGACTTCAGATTGATCTCCTTCCCCCTCCCCATCCCCCTCTTCTCCTGAACCATAGTTAAGTTACTACTACCTGCAAGTAACTAATATTTGCATCTTCATCTTCATCTTCATCTTCTTCAATAACAATAACCCCAACCCCATCCTCACACTGATCCTGATCCTGATCCTGATACTCATGGTAGTATATACAACATCAACATCAACATCCAATCCAATGCAGATTCTGCAAGTTTTTCACTTTACACTCTGCGGATCTTCCGAAGGAGGGTTGAATTTTCCGCTAGGATGCCTCACCTTCAAGCTGCCGTGCTTCGCCAGCTTCGGATGGAAAAGAGAGTTGAACATCTTCTCCAACGACTGCGCCGTGTACTTGGCGTATTTGCTTGCGCTTGCGTCCTGTTCCACAAGTGGCCCGTAGTTCTGCATATAGCTACGATACACCGGCACAATGGTCTGGATGATCGCCTGGCATGTCTTCTCGCGAAGCTCCTTGTCTGCAATCACGTAATTGGAATGTTTCTTGTACATCTCATCGAACGCTTCATTGAACGCTTTCAATCTCTGTTTCACCAAATTGCGCGCAGTTGCTCGCCCACCGGAAAAGAGGATCAGCCCTTCCCGGCTCAGGAGAGTCGGGAGCTTCCCCCAGCTCTCGCGCAAATACATGGTTGAAAAATAGTCCTTGTACTGTTCGTGTTCTCGCAGCCATGTATCTCCTAAAAGCCCACCAAATCTCGACCCTTTCAGATGCTTGTATAAATGCCAGTGATTGTTCATCTGGAAGAGGTAGGAGGGGACTGCATCTTTGTAACCCTTGGACCACGTGTCCAAATTCACCTCGATAGATTGTACTAATTTTAGAAGTTCGTTGTAGAGGATTCGCTCCTGGAACTTCTCCTGCTTCCAGCTCCGTTCGATGACAAGAACCTGCATCAGGATTGGCCTGTAGTCATCCCCGATCAGCTTGTTGCAGTAATCAGTGATAAATGTTACGACTCTAGGGATGCTGCAATCAGGTGGAGGAGGCGTGCGTCGTTGCAGCTCAACTTGAACCAATAGCTCCCAGAAAATTTCGCATGCTCCGCCAATTAATCTCTTGATTAGATCCCTTGTAAGGTTTTGAATCTCCGCGCACGGAGCCCCACCAAAGAGGCGGTTGAAGTCTGATCTAAGCTTGCTTAGGGATGCAAAAATGTCGAGCAGTTTCAATAGCTTGATGGGATCCTTGCGACTTTCTGTAACTGTTTTGCCAAACTGCAGGAAGGCGAGCATTCCGGCCTGCGCAGCAATTTTGGCAAAGCAGCTCTTCCACACGTCCAATCCCATTCGTTCAAACACGTCGTTGCAAAGCTTATACTCAGCTTCAAACAGGTGTTTCACAGCAAACTCCAAATGTTTTCCCCACTTGGCTATATAACCCTCAATGCTCGCTACGTCGTTGAATTCAGACACCGATATTTCAAGGTAATCCAAATTAAGGGCTTGCAGGCTAGCCCGAACATTAGAGCTCCGAACCTCAATGTAAATGGATATACACTTTTCAAGCCTCTCATTCGCAATTAATCTCCCTAAAATAGCCTGCAACTTCTGGATGACTGCCACCGGCAATGGTGATGGCGCAATGCAAGCTTGCTCGCCCGGTAAGGTTGGAGAGGACATAGGCAGCGGAACAGTATTCTCAACCAGCAGTCTCCTGAACTCATTCTGCAATCTGTCGAGCGCAGCCTCCAACAGCCCCCCATCAAGGCGGCCCTTCTCATCGCCTGCCTCCAGCTCCCTGAGATTCGCCAGCGCCTTCTTTAAACTCGAAATAAATGCCTTGTCTGCAACCCTATGATCATCCAGATACTCCACTATATCACCCAACCATTGAATAGCCATCCCACAGTTATCCCCCAAGAATCGCAACGCCTCTTCAAGGCGTTTGAGGACACTAAGATATCCCAAAAGGTCATACTGTGGATCAGACAATGATTTTTCAAGCCCATGGATGGCGTCGAAAACCTTAAGAACTGAAGCTGCAGGAACTACAGCTTGGTTGATGTGACCACCAACGGCGCTGAGGGCATCCCTTTCGGCTTGGATTGGCCAAACCGCGACCTCCAACGAAGGTAATCTACAGCTAATCTCACCTAATATAGATCCTGATTTTTCTAAAGATGCCCCTAAACACTTGGATTTCTCCACATTGGCTTTCAAAAGCTTCCTAGCAGATATCAAGTGATCAATGCCTTTATCCATCACAACCAATCAAATCAAATCACCAACTGCCTCAAAATGAACCAATGATTTTTCCCCAAAACATACAAACCCTAAGATTCACCACCGACGGCAACAGTTTCCCCCCCCTTTTCCGTTATTCTTCGCTTTTATTTACTCAAACTATGCAAAATCAATCCGGTTTCTTGTAGAACCTAACTTTCATTATTTTCACTCACCAACGTTACCAAATTTAAACCGAGCAATCAAACGAAAAAAAAATAAAAAAAATCAATGGCCAGATATATTCCCCCAACTACCTCATGAAAAACCACACGAAAACGCCACCATTTCTTCGACAAACTAGCCTCGACTCTAACTCGAATTAACAAATGCTACAAAAAATTCGCCCGGAATCGGATGCAAAATAGATCTGCTCAAGAAATCAGTAGTGTAGTTGCTGTACCTCCACAAAGTCGACGGTGGAATCGTCCGATGGCCAAAAATGGGAGCGATGAACCCTAATCGTAAAGCGAAAAAGGCGAATGCTTTTGGAAACCAGCAGCAGCAGCCCTGCCTGCCTCTGATCTTCGTGTCCAAGTGCTTGACAGTCAGACTCAGTCGGTATATTTTGCCTCTCTCTCTACTTTGTTTCTTTCTTTGTTTTCATTCTTTCTTTCCTTTTTTCTTTTGCCTGTCTCGCTTTTATTGCTACTACCTTTTTACTAATATTTTTATTTTATTTTATATCCAATCACGAACATTCCAGAATCAATAATAATTCTCTATATCTTATCATAATAATACATTAAAGTCGCATATTTGAAACACTCTTTTATTTACCCTTAAAAATATTATATCAAAATAATTATTTCACTTAAAAATATGAATAGAATACAAAAAACACATTATGTATTTTCACTCAAAATACTATATTTAATCATTATTATTCATTAAGAAAATCAAATTCAATGAATTTTTTTATTCACACCATTCTAAGATAAATACAAACTTTTGGATGAGGTGATACTTCCAAGATTTGTGTAAAATAAATAAATCAAAAGGCTACATTAAGTATAAATATTATATGTATAGGTCCAAGTAAAGCCCAATAAAGAAATAAATGGGCCTCGGTAAGGTTGGTCCATTAATTAAATTGGTCTATGCGCTGGCCCATGTGAAGAACTATCAGCACTAAGTTCCGTGTAGGAAAACAATTAGGTAATAATTAATGAACCAAAAAATCTGGTCAAAAAACCTGTTAGTCAACTAGTTTGAATTGTGGATATGGGTCAAAAGTATAACTTAAAAAATACTACATTAAATTTTCTCTCGATTACTGCCCACATTATGAAGCTGGAACGATTAAAATAGGTTTTATTCATGTGGTCCAAGTAAAATAATTAGACTGGTCAATTGAAGTAGCACATGGCACGTATCAAATAAGGTACGAAAAAACGTGTTCTTGATTGCAATTTCCCACATGAATCTCTATCATCATCAACATCATTATATGTTCATTTTTATTATTATTTTTTGTGGCTTCTTGCGAAGACCCACAAAATAAAAATGAAAATTTTGGTGATAAAAAAAAGAATGCCCACAAAAATTGGAGTATGTAGAAACGATGGAGTGGTTGTAAATTGTAAGTCCCACATGGGTTTGGGGATATTTGGTGGGTATTTGTTGTGTGGAATAAATAAAAATGGTTAGTTGTGAAGTAGTTGGAGGGTTTGGTTCAAAGGCCATAATGAGAGTGAGTATTAGTTATGAGTTATGACTCAACTGCCCCCCACATTTTGACTATTTATGAATTGGGGATGTTGAAAGAAAATAGAAGTAATTATTAGTTCTAATTAACTGGAGGTTTATTACCTCCATGTGATGATCATTCAAGTTAATGAGTGTGGTTAGAGGAAACCAGAGGGTGTTTGCATCACGGATTTGAATTTTAGTTTGGAGAATGAATACCTATGTAGTAATATAATAAAAAGATTAAACTTTTCTTTTTTAAAATTTAGTGGGGTGTATGGAATTAATTAATAAATATCAACTGTGTGGATTGAAAATTTGTTGAGGGGGTGGGGTGGGGTGGGGTGGCGAGTAGACTTTATGCATCCAAATTTCAAAATTGGCTGAAATGGTGATTGAAAAGCATCACATGGGATGGGCACTTTTAAGTATCTGTTTTTTATTTATTTTAAAAAATATATATATAACCTATCTTTTTGACCTTAGCAAAAAAGCACGACTTTATTCCATTCCTATGTCGAGAAAATAAATAAAGAAAGAATTATATGCGATTCTCAATTATGGGCATCCTATGCAGTAAAATAGTAGAAGAATCTTATTCAACTATGAATCTAAAATATTTGAGGGAAATTAATAAAACTTTCTTTTTCTTTTTTTTTTTTCCTTTTTTTGGGTTTCGCGGATTCTGGTGTCATCTACGGACTACGTCTAACAAATTTACACAAGAGTTCCAAATCTACCCCTGAATATATCTATTTCCGAAAATAGCCTCAAACTACCTCGAAATTACAAAAGATGCCTTTCCCCTTTTTACTCACGACGACTCAAACACCACCAACTGTGAGGGGGTACCGGCGCCGGAGATTTCGGGGGTGTGGCGGTGCTCTCCTTCGTAGGTCACGATTAGCATCGTGGAATCATCGTTTGCCCTCTCCACGTGCTTCCTCGCCGGGCAGCCCCTCACTGTACTGCACTTGTAGTATCCCCGAGGGTATGGTGAGCCTTTGATCGGCTTTTGGCCGTACTTTCTCCAGGAGTATTCGTCCGGCGGGATGTCGGCGACTTTTGAGCTAATTGCGGGGACTCTGATCGTTCTCTTCACCTTAGATTTCCTGGAATAATTGTTTAACAGCTTTATGAATATGGATGAATGTGAAATCTGGAAAGTCGTGGAAAAATTGATTAGCAGAAACCGTTGCCGGCTGAAAGCAAGCTTGTCAGAAGCGTCGGCGTCATACGCCGATAGAATATGAATGGAAAGTTTCAATTAATGCTATGTGATTAGGAAGTCGAATCAAATCCTTGCGATTGAATTTTGTAGTTTATGTTTTGATAGATTTCATCGGATTTCGAAAGAAATTGAATGAACCACCACGATTGAGTTTGCTCATAGATCAGCAATTGAGAATCACCAAAGCAACAAATCAATATTCAATCGGCGTTTATAATAAAGTGCGCATAGAATACCTCTTTTTGCAGTGGCAGCGGCTAGAGCCGGATGTTTTGCCGGATAACTCATCGGACTGGTCATGCTCACGACACCTCTTGCCGGAGAGCGGAGGTTTACCAGATGAGATAGCTACAGCAGGCGGAGGCATAAACATTTTAGGCGATCCACCTTTTCCGTTCGACACGCTACCTTCGGCGGTAATCGACGACACAAAGGTCGAAGAAGAGTTACCGGACGTGGACATCGCCGTCGACAAGCCGAATCCTTCTTTACCAGTGATTTCAACCCCATCCTTTCCCACAGATGGGCCTTGTTTGGTGAAATCAAGCGCCAAAGTAGGCACCGCCGGAGCCGGCGGAGCTGGAGAAAGAGAAAACAGACTCAAAGGTTGAGGAACCGAATTTTTCGGTGGATAACTTTTAACAGCAGTCACCGCCGGCGGCTGAGGCGCCGGCTGAACTGGAGCGCGCCTGAACCGCGCGTGTCCAGTCCGATTTAAGATAGAAATCATTTTTCTAAACTTCGAAACAGTGAAATCCGTGATCTCTCTGCAGTCAATCTTCTCGCACTGCTGCGGCTGCTGCTGATTCTTCTGAGAAACGGTTCGGATTAAATGCTCCATGGATTTCAACCCTGCCGACGCTGCTTCATGAATCGCCGTTTGCTCGTTGATATTCGCGTAGCCGAGCAACTCCACGGCCATATCTCCCTAAAAATCTCAAACAAAAACAATCTTGGGCAAAAATCGAGAGCTATTTATCTTCACAGAAACCTCATCAGAAAAAATGGGGAACGAGAGAAATATGAATGAATGAGCAGAGGAAGAGGAAGAGGAAGACGGGGAATATATTGTGGGGAAAGTGACCGGGCTACCGGGTACGAGTCAAACTGATCCGACGGCTGAGATTACTCCATCGTCGAATTCGATGTAGTGGGCAATAAAGACAAATTACTGGCCCTATTTTTCTGTTCGCAAGTGGGCCCATCACGAAGGACTCTATGGGGCCCACTTTAAAGGATTGCCAGCTCATACGTAACGTGTCCCCTCGGATACCATACCAAAATTACGCAGTATAGTGTACAAGTAGAATCAAAGCATAATTCAGCGAAGGGCATTTTTGTAATATCGTAAAAGTCGCATTTCCTAAAGTAGCGATTTCTTCTCATCAACACAAAAGTTGGATCATTACAAAAGGCTGACTACTTAAAAAAACTGAACAAGACAACCCACATGCCGAATGGTTGACCAACTTCTCCATCTGCATTCCTTTCCAACCGCACGATTGTCTCCTCTCCCATCAACGGCCACGATTCATTTGAGATTTTGACCGCTACTCGCTGACTTATCTGGCCTCGCTGCCACGTGCCATGCGTTGGGACACTCGTCATTTTCTGATTACCAGATTTAGTGTAGTTTACCCGATTTCTTTTTTATTTTATTTTTAATTTTGTAGTTAAATTTTTAAAAATCAACTTTATAAATAATGTAATTCAATATTTATTTTTTCTTTTTTTTGAGAATGCTAATTTTATACTAAGAAGTCTGACTTTTTATTTTTCCTGTTTAAATTAAAGCAAAGTTTGACTATCCGCCGGTCCGCACCCTTTCCTGCGAAGGTTCATCTCTATTTTCTATTTTAAACAAAATAAAATAAAATAGTTACAGAAATATGTGTGACATGATTTCTATTATTGACCAAATAGGAAGAGTAGGTTTGAGTTCATATTCAGTACGTATTATTTTTTTATTTATTTTTTTTATTGAAGAAATAATAAATTAAATTAAAGATTCAAGACAATATATAATTAAAGTAAAGGTGACAGACAGACAGACAGACAGCTTTTGACTATTTGATATTGACTTTGTATCTTTATTAGGAGCTTAGTAGTTGGCTTGGCATTTAATTTAATTTAATTTAATTAATTAATTTTTTAAAATTAGTGAAAGATGTAGTACAATTGGGTCATTATAAAAAATATGTATATATTTAGTGGGTTATGATGTCAAATGCAACTAATGGCAATTGGCAATTGCATGCGTGCTTCACCACTTTACTTGCCCTAATTAATTTATATAAATCACAAAAAAAATAATAATCAAGATCAAACCAAATCAAATCAAATCAACTATTCACTAATTAAATTAAATTAAAATTTAAATATTCATTTTTGGGTCACTAGAGAAACAGCTGGCCAACTCACTTTAATATATACGATATCATATTTAAAGTATTCAACATCTTTATTCGGACAGCACATTCTATATATATAATCAAAGTGCCACTATATATATATATATATATATAATTAATTTATGGTGCATAGGCAGGGCGTTGACAATTTCTGAAGTCAACCAATACCCACTTGAAAAGACAACGTTATAAATCAGGAACCTAAATGTCAACTCTGAGTGGAAGAGTATTGTTATGCATGGAGGAAGAAAGATGTAGGAAATAACTTAGCATTATTTAAAAATAAAATAAAATAAAATTGAATTGAATTGATTAGGGATTCGGTGGCTAATTGATTTAATTAATACGACTACACTAGTGATTGTGTTTTTTCAAGTGGTTGCTATTTTAATTAATTAATTAATTAATGTTGTTGCTACAAATTATATATGATTTTATTTAATTAATTGTTAGGACAATATTTTTATTCAAAGAAATACTGCAAATATTTCTAAGTAAGAAATAATTAAATATATTTAATCTTTACTCCACAATTATCTCATCACATCACTCAAATAAATAAATATTTTTTCTATGTCACTTAATTCTCAAATTATTCTATTTAATGCTATCTACTTAAATTCTCTTGTCGAACACAAATACTCCCTCCGTCCCATAACAAAGTATCTAATTTTTCGTTTTAGTTCATCTCATAACAAAGTATTCATTTCATTTTTTAGTAACTGTATTATCTATCTAACATTACAAATATCCTTACAACTTACAATATATTGCACAAATGTCGTTACATTTGTATCATACATACTAATAAGGTTATTTTAATCATTTCTACTACATCACAATATAATACTAATAATTTTAAAATTACGTGCAAAAAGCAAATAAATATCGAGTTATGAGATGGAGAGAGTATTAAACTTAGATGGAGAGAGGGTATTATTTAATACTATACCATCGCTAAAGCTGTTAACGATCCGAACCGAGCCAAATTTTAAGTGTTCGTTAACGTTCGCGAACAAGGCTCGTGTTCGTTCGTTAAGCTTTCGAGCTCGTTCGTAGTGTTCGAATTCGGCTCGTTAAGAAATTTTGTTATTTGAGCTCGTGTTCGTGTTTGGTTCGTTTAGGCTCGATTAAGCTCGTTCGAGTTTGTTCGAGCTCGTTTATCTTATTTCTTTTAAATTTATATATAAATTATAAAGAAAATTTAATATTATTTATTTATATATTTTAAATTAATATTTTATTTATTTATAAATTATAATTTTATCAGTATATATAATATTTATAATAAATATATTATTTAAAGGAATGTTTGCAAACGTTCGCGAACAAAACTCGGGCTTGTTCGTAAATCAAACGAGCTTGTTTATTTTGTTCGACTTGACTCGTGAACGTTCGCGAACGAGCTTTAACCGAACCGAATTCACGAACGGCTCGATTCGTTTAACAGCTCTAACCATCGCAACAATCATTTAAACCAAAAAAAAAATAAAAATCCATATCCAAGAAAAAATCACCAAAGAGAAAAAGGACTTCCATTTTTCCAATACGAAACCAATCATTGTAAATAATTTTGAATTTACTTTCAATATACATATATTTCATAATTTCATATCATATATTATGTGTTATTTATTTATACTTTATATATATATATATATTCTACCTAATATGATATGAAAAACAGATGCTATGATGCATTGATTGGAAATTAAAGTGAAGAACAGGAAGCTTCTATTCCATGTACACATTAGGTCAATGAAATAAATAAATTTGAATGGTCCCCATATGTATAAATTCAATAAATAGACTTTCATCATATTGAATCAATTCTAATTCCTATCAATAAGTCTTTGGTAAAGAGTCTTTTATACACACAGGATTTAGTCACTAATTGAATAGCAACATTGAATATTTGTTTACCAACTTTTGTGAATATTTATGATTTTTTTTTCTCATAAAATATTGCATCTCTATTATTATTATTGTTATTTTTTTTTTTCCAAAAAAAAAAAGTCACAAACTAAATGCACCTGCAAATACATTATATGTTAAATATCTATAAGATGGTTACACTTAATTAGGTTATCTAATGATAACAAATTAACATCCTACAATTGTTTGTAATTTTTTTATTAACCAATTCTTAAAATAAATAAATATATTTCACGCTCGAGACAGACAAAAAATGAAATGACAAAAAATGAAACATTGTAGGATATTTGAGACGAATGAAATATATTTTAATAAAAAATTAAGAAATTTTTTAAAAATAATTTAAAAAAACTTACGTTTTGATTTTTATTGTTTTATGTGAAACATATATTTAGTATAATATTTTATTAAAGATTATAAAATATATGGTAAGACTTAATTAAGGAAAAAAAACTCAAAAAGCAAATAAATTATATTATAGTATCATAAATTAAATAAAAAAAAAAAGTAAAATGGAAAATTATATAAAAATGATACAGTTTAGAAATTTTCACAAAAGTAAAACAAACAAAAGATTATGAGGAAAATAACACAAATATTTTTATTACTCCATTTATCTATTCAAAATTTCTTAATTTTCTATTTTAGTCGATCCATATGTTCTTATCTCTTTTTTAGTAAAGTTATATTATACACAAATACAAAATATCTTTATTTTATCATTACATTATTATTTATATATATGTAAAAAAAATAATAATAAAATTATCTTTGCATATCTCATTAATAAAATATTAATATACTAAAAATCTTGGGGGAAGTATTTTTTCAGTATCTTCTTATTAATTTTCTCAATTATGGACCCATAATTCTTTATAACCTAATTAAGGGGCTTTTCTGACATTTGGGCTTGGGCCGAAAGTAGCCACTCACTAAAACAAAATTTCTTTTTTTTTTTTTTTTTTTTTTTTTTTTTTTTTTTCAGTAAAAGAAAATTGAGAAACCATCACAATAGAAAACTTCTATATTGTTTCGATATATTTAAAAAAAATTATATCTTAATATGATATTTTATGGAATAAAATAATCTATTTTTTTATTGAAAATTGGATGTTAATTTAAAATCACAGACAAATAAATATATTATATTGTATTGAAATAAAATTTTGTACAATTTAACATATTATATATATAATAGTTCAGAAAAATCACTACTCGTGTAAGGAACATTATTTTTATTTTATTTTTTAAATGGTTTAGACTATTCCTTAATTAATTTTCTGAAATTAAAAATATTTTTGAGTAAAATTATTATCATTAATTTTTGTAATTTGATAGCTAGTTTTTATAAGAATTTAAATATATATATAATTTTTTTTTAAAACAAATTATACTTGTTCAAACAAGAATACAGTGTATTTCATCACACTTAGTCAGTCCATCCCTATATCATATTATCATTTATTAGCTATTAAAACTAACCATATATATTAAATCAAATAAATTTTGGAACTTTATATATGTCACAAATCCTCCCCTTTAAATATAAATTTAATGTTATTTTTACCTAAATAATTAAAGTTGGGTACAAAATAGTACATGAATGCACCATATATATATATATATAAAGTGGCTTGGACAGTTAGTACTGTATTATTTCAGTATGAAATCTTAAAATTTATTTCCAAATTATTTATTGTTACTATTAAATTTGGCAAGACAAAACTTAATAATTAACTACCATTGGTAATTGTTATTATTATTACATATAAATATTTTCAAAGTTAAGTAATTTTAATTACTTTTATATTTTAATGAAACGTTTATTTTTTATTAATCTCGTTGCTAAAAAGGGTAATGATTTGTAGGTACTCAATAAAGAGGGAAGTTTATAAAACTTTAACTATATCTATATACAGTTTTGGAAATTTTTGGTACTATTAATATATAGTAATTTTTATTAATTATATTTTTATTATTTTTAAAAATTTCAAAAATTTAAAATTGTTTTTCCTTTCAATCTAGATTAAGGGTAGAAGTTTAGATTTTTAATTCTAAAAAAAAAATATTTTATTAAAAAATAATAAAAGTAAAAAAGATAATTGAGAATATTTAAATTTTATTTAGGAAAAAAAAAACAAAGAAAGAAGGTAATAAAATAGTAGTAATATTTATTGAAACAGAAGATAGTTATAATAAATAATACATTATTATTATTATTATTATTATTAAAAAACGATATTAATAATCAAGCAACGGTTTTAAAGGCACCGCACGAAGCAATGAACTCGTCGATGCTGCGGTCGGAGCTCCCGCCGGCGTCCATGGCGGTCCTGGCCAGCTCCTTCCATTTCGCGGCGTTCCTCCGAATCGCCGCCCCCTTCTCCCCTACCATGACTTCCTCCACGCACACCTTCATCTTCTCCCTCCCGACGACCCCGTCCTCCCCCGCCGCCGCCCTAACCCCTATCTTCCACACATCCGTCACGAATTTGGCGTTGGTCGGCTGGTCGGACCACTGCGGCACCGCCACCACCGGAACGCCGAGGCTGAGCGCCTCCAGCGTAGAATTCCAGCCGCAGTGGCTGACGAAACACCCAACCGCCGGGTGTGACAGCACGTCCAGCTGCGGGCACCACGCCACAATAAGGGTTTCTTCCCCTTCCGTACACTCTTCCGGAACCTTCCGTTGCTCCGTCGACCGGACCACCCACAGAACCGGTTTTCCGGTCAGCTTCAACCCCCACGCCAGCTCAGCCATCTGCGCCTCCCCCAAATCCGTCACGCTCCCGAAAGAAACGTACACCACTGAAGCCGGCACGCGCCGGCTCAGCCACTCCATGCAGGCGCCGGTAGCCGGCTTGTACAGGCTCAGCCCGTAGTCGCCGTCGTCCGCCAACCGCCGGTCTAGGTAAACCGACGGTACCGTCGGCCCGATCGTCGCCACTTTTGAGAGCTTCCTCATATGCTCCACCAACTGTAAATAATTAAATGTAAAAAATAAAATAAAATTTATATGGACATTTTTTAAATTTTGTCACAATTTATATACTGGAGTATCTTTTTATTGTTACTAAAAATTTTAAAAATTTAAAACTCCAAATGTATGTCTAAATGCAGACATATAATCGACAAATGAATTTATTTCGATTTGTTACGAAATAATTATTATATATACCAGAATTAATAAAATAAAATAAATAACCTCTTTCTCCGACTCGTAAAACGTATTAATAATGAGCCAATCAGCTTTCGCCACGTCCTGAAATTGCAGAACCGCCAGTTTAAAAATCGTCGGGAAAGGTATATGCCCCGTCAGAAACGACGGCAGGTCTCCGGCGACCAACGGTGGCACTCCAGGAATAGTTATCTCCCTCTCGCCGGAGACCGGTATTTCCAGGTCGCCGGCGTAGGTCAGGTAGTACAAATAATCGACGGCGCAGGACTGAGTAAAGAACGGCGCCGCCAGGAGGCGGAGGTCCTTGGCGACGTCCAAAGCCCAGGGCAAGTACGAATCGTAAACGATACAGCTGACGTCGCCGGAATCGGCAATAATCCTCTCCACGGCTTCCTTGACGGACGCCGGCGCGACTTCCAGAAACCTCTGCGCGCACTCCTCGTGGTCGATTCCGGACGGAATTCCGTCGTCGTATCCGTCGGTGTAGGTTTCAGTGGAGATGGCGTCGGTAGGGAATCGCTTGGTTTTGGCCAAGTAATTGGTGACGAGGAGAGTGATTTTGAGGCCTTTGTGGTGGAGGCGTTTGGCGAATTGAAGCATGGGGTTGATGTGACCTTGGATCGGCCATGGGAAGATGATGCAGTGCGATTTTAGTTGCTCTGCGGATTCCGCCATTTTCGCCGGAGACGACGATGACGATGACATTAGTTGATGCATTTCTTGAATCCTTTGGGGCTAATATATAGTGCTGATGAGCTAGTCTCTACTGAACTAATTAATGAATCCCTTTTTATTTTTTAAATAATAATAACAATAATAATAATAATAGTAATAGTAATATAATAATAATAATAGTAATAATAATAATAATAATAATAATAATAATAATAATAATAGTAACAATAATTCTATTTAGTTGCTTGATATTATAGTCATATTATTTCTATTTTGAAGTGTAATAGAAAAATTGGTGATTTGGAACATTTTATTAAGTCATGTAATATTATTGTATTATTTGGTGTTTTTGAGTTTTAGATATTTGTGATTATTATTATTTTTAAGTATTCAATTTATTAATTTTCTAAAAATTCATTTTTATGATTTTTAAGTTTATCTAAAACATTGTATAGAATTATATATTAGTTGATGTTCTAATTAATACCTATTGTAGGTCATGTTCATGATGTGGATTGTTTTTATCATAACTCGATTTTGTTAGGATATGGGTGAAACTATTATTCTACCATTCATAAATTTGAATTTCTAAAAATATTAGTCAAACATTTATCTTTTACTTTTTTATATTATACATCAATATTTGAATATATCACATTAAACAATGTAAATTTATACTATTCTTAACCCCAAACCTTCCTTCTGTGCATAATCACACCTATAAATTAAAATGTTTTTCGAAATTTAGTATGATACATTAATTAAAGTGTAAATGAGCTCGAAAACTTTTTAATCCACTCTTACATAGAAAGAATCTTAAGATTTTCACGACAGCATATAATAATAGGAGAGAATTCGAAGCGAGTTTCTAAAACATCTTATTAGTGACAAATAGGAAAAAGATCGTTTAAACTTTCTGAATTTATATTGCGAATATAAAAAGTTCTCCAAAAATCTCGAAACTTTGGAAATCATTATTTTGTCTTGTATATTCAACGTACATGAAATATAAGATTGAACTTAAATTTTCTCATTAACCAAAGTGGTAAAAATTAGAATTAAAATTTTGATACCATGTAAGATTTGATAGCATTTTAGAACATGAGTTACAAATCCCTTGGCTCTATTCTCTTTTAATTTTTCTTAAAAAGTTACAATTCAAATATTTTATTTTATTTTTATTTTTTTTTATTTTTTTTTAATATAGAATATTATATCCAATTACTATTTAAACAAAAAAATAAAATACAAAACTAGATGCAAAAAGAACAACCGTTATTTCAGAATGAGTAATTTTTAGGATATACACAAGTGTATTTTTAGAATTATACCAAATTTTATCAAATGCTTACATATTTCAAAAATCAAAATAATACTATTATTTACGCAGAGAAAATATTACCCAAACCTGCAAAAGAATAATATCATGACCATAATATACTCAATTATTTCAAGAATATTATAATTGTACAATATTAGAAAACACATGACACATTTTATTTTCACATTGTTTTTGAGATTTTATCAATTATACATTCCTAGAAAAAACACATCAAACTTATTTTTATTTAAATACTAAATCATTATTTATATATATATATATACCTCTGATATAGAACATCACATATTCATCCATAAATTAAAATACACACCTAAACCACTGAAGGTAACCTAACCTCGTTAGCTACCACAGAAAAAGGCAATTATCACAAGCACATAAATATGCAAACAACAATGGTAACATCAAAATGTGCAATTATGGAATAACATTTCATTTCCAAGATTCCTGTTAATATTG
Organism: Andrographis paniculata; assembly: GCF_009805555.1. Lineage (NCBI taxonomy): Eukaryota > Viridiplantae > Streptophyta > Magnoliopsida > Lamiales > Acanthaceae > Andrographis > Andrographis paniculata. The sequence continues at coordinate 975,180 of NW_026137610.1, forward strand.
AAACCCCGGACATAGTTCCCAGCGCATCCACTTGCGGAGACGGGACGGGACCGGATCATCGTTAAAATCATGTATGTATATGTGTTTGTGTAGCCTGTATGTATGTATAGATATAAACAGAAAGAATTTCTTTTAACATCTGGGATTACCAATGAATGCCTGCCTGTCTCTACTCGATTCAAGACATCCTTCGCCACGTTCCAGCCAGCGAGCGCAGCCTGGAACTCATTCTCGGAAATACCATTAGTTTTCACGCCAGTGCTGTGAAGGTGCAGTCTCCTGCCTTAACAGGTTAAGTAAGCTCCATGGATTTATCTATGTTCTTAAGACAGACATTCGAAGTTTTCTCCAGTAACCCATCAGATCTATACATACCTTGTATCAAGGATAGGGTTGCGCAATCCAGAAATTACCCTCTTTATAATCTGATCACCAGAATGGAATGTACATTTGGGAGGCTCTCACAGACTAGCTTTAAGCCTTCCCATTTTCATGGATAATGTGAATTGTTCCATCACCTGGCAAGCTGCCATTTCCATATGTTAAGCTGACTTTTGCATCTTCCCCTTCCGAATTGTTGAGGTGGCAGTCATGTGGCGAATGAGTTGCTTCTGCAGATGTTCTATCTTCAGCCTGAACACATTTCCTTTTCGGGCTTTTTCCAAGAAAACCTGGGGGAAAAAGTGGCTTCTTTCCTGATGAGCTTCCTTCACCTGCTTTCTTAGCAGCATTTTCAAAATTTTCGGAAGAAAGGGATCCTTTACCATACTTGGCACGTGGGGTGAATGTAGAATTAGCAGGGTTTGCTTTATCTTGGACCTTAGCATTGGTAATATCCATGGCTGAAACATTACAAGCAGCACTGTCTTCCTTGAAGAAATGTGTCTCAGCAACACAAGATTCCTTGGTCAACTTTCTCATTGAGCTTACATTGACATTAACTTCACTGTCACAATTTGCATTCTCGCCATCAGAAACAGAGACTGATGATTCTGAATCCTCAGCATCAAATCGTGTACAGGCATTGTTGATCAAGGACATTTTGGTGGAGTTTGGCAGCATGTCAACTTTCCCAGGATGAGTAAGTGTTTCAGGATTCTTGGACAGTCCCTCGTTGCTATTAAGTTCAAGATCCTTGACAATGGACAAACTCTGGCCAGATACTACCATTTCCATATCCCCTCGGGCATTTTCTGAATCTATAAGGGATGACGATACTTTCTCACAATTGATTTTATTACCTGCACAAATAATGGTTAAAGGTTGCTCAGAATCAACTGGACTACCCATGCATGCCGCAATAGAAGAGCAGCCAGCAGGTTGCTTCAGTGAAGGATCTACTTCATGAGTTTTAACAATTTCACTTTCTTCTTTCTTCAACAAGTCCGTTAATAACAAGCATGATGGGCGGGCACAAGTCCTGCATAAAATGAAAATATTGTTAAACCTAAATGTGAAAATATCATGCTCGTGACAAAGCTCTGTGCTGATCTGGGACAGTTTATGGCTACTGGGGCAGATGTTCAGGGAAGTGGAGCTCATTCTTTTGTGCATGTATTATACTATTATTAATTGTGCTTCACAGTTCACAACGCTCATTTTGTCATAAAGACTTATATATTTATTATGATTGCTTTATATAAGAAAAACTCGACAATATTTTAGTAAAAAAACATTAATTACGAATTATAACTTGACAATATTTTAGTAAAAAAACATTAATTACGAATTATAACTTGACAATATTTTAGTAAACTTGGTACTTCATAAAGAGCCACAGTGCTTATCAAAACATATAATTAGTAATTAAAGGTTCAGATATTTTCTAGCAAAATCATGAATGTCTCTACACCTTGTTCATGGTATTATGTTAACATCAACTCTCAAGAATATTTCATAGGGATTAATCAAAAGTGGAACTCTTTAACAATGTCTTCTGTTCTACTCAGAAGCAACTTCTAAATTATTTAGACTTCCTAGAGACTTTAAGAACGCTGTGTCGCTGTCCTTTAAATTAGTTATCCATCAAGGACTTGAAGCAACTTGCAAATAACTTAAAAAGAATTCTAACGACTAACGGTATCTCTATCATATTAATAATGCCTGCAAAGAAACGGAAATTACCTACTATACAAGAGCATATAGGCTCCCTGGGAAAGTACGTCATCCAAGTCAACCCTAGCAACCTGAAAATGAGAAAAATATTAAAATACACTCAATTCAAGTCAAATTAGACTTATTGGGTACCACATTAAAGTTGGTATTTAGAAAAGTAAAATGCATGAGTATGGTTTGTTTAAGCCAGATCTTAAATACAAGCTTGCGATCAGAAAATCTGTGATGCGCTTAAAGAAAGCCTTCCTATTAGAACAAGGGCACATTAACACATGTAAGCTGCTAGAAAGAGAAAAAACAGCAGAAAGCAATACCTTACAATCATCAATCCTGTACCAGGTTCCGCGGAAGTCCTTAACATAGCAGATATAGTGACCAAAAAATGATGCATTCAGCATATCTACATGGACGATAACAGCATATAACTTGTATATATTTCCTTCTTCCAATTCACTCATGTACGGGCTGAGATTCAGTGTTTCTGGGAAGGTCACTCTCTTATTAAGTTTCCCAAATCTTCCACTCTGCAGGTGGTGCATTTGTAAACAGCATCAATGGAAACTCTCATTTCATGGCCAAAACTTAGATTGCAAGTATCATAGTTGACATAAGTAATTGCTCCAAGAACACACACACACACAGTACATATGCGCAGGATAAATAATAGATTCAACAGGCACACCTGAAATCTTTTCAAGGCAATTGTAAGAATGTTTGGTGCTTGCTGTATGGTAAGGCGCTTCCATGCCATGACATAAGCATTGCAACTGCAATAAACTCATTCTAATTGGTCAAAAACTACACACTCAAAGCTAGTTAATGTAAAATGGGTAAACACTTGTATGGTTAGTATAAATAATGCTAGCATCAAATGAAATTGCAAGCCAAAGAAACTGAATGGAAGTAGATAGCAACTAGAAAGGGTAGAAAAACTAGTAATGATCCAAGTTCAAAGAGCTGCCAAGCGGAATAGGAAATATCGAATAGTAATGAATTAATGACGCAAGATAAATAAAAAAAAACGTTCAGCCATAGGGAAATTAAAATCAACTACAGCCAATGTGGTGCAATGGTGGTAAGTCATTGTACCAGACGGAAATTGGAAATTAAAACTATGAATATGGTTTATAAAAATAAACTAAAAATTTCAGTATCCTTGTGGTTTTTGGCTTAACATATAATGCTTACCCATCGCATTTATACATATTGTCCCCATGAAGTGACTCTTTAGCAGTGAACTGATCCAAACACTCCTCCAAAGATCCAGCATCACCATGAATTTCCACAGTTAAATCCATCATATTCTCGAATTGGTTTGAAACATTATTACATTCTGCACATATAACCTAAAACCCAAATATTATTAACCAAACATGGTGAAAGCAATAAAAGAAACAGAGAGAAAGGGGCATGAGAGAGGATAGGGCCCAGGGGACAGCGAGTTGCATTTTGATAATTAGGGAGACAAACAAAGCATTCCATAAATAAGAAGTAATATCCCAACAAGCAACACGTCACATATTTGATTACGATACTTAATGCTTTGTGAATAGTGTAATGGTATGATGCGATAACAAGAGCCATGACTTAATCACTAGCACTGTAAGGGATATTGCTGCATCACTTCTATCAATGAAGCACACTCCATACTTCACATCAAACAACAAACATGGTTTATATATGAAGACTACCTGCGAACGAAGACGACCGCCAAATATATGTTGAATAAGGGTTGTCGCCTGATAATTAGGATGAACTACTTTTTCCCCACCAAATTCATCAAGGCATACAGATTGCATTGTGTCAATGGCAAACCTATACAATTATTGTAATCCAACCAAATTGATCTTAGCACATCGACTAGTATACTTCAAAACATCTTTCCTGAAACTGTATAAAGGGAGTAGAATGGGAATTGAATCAGTGTGAAACATCTAATATAGACCTCATGAACTCGTGGGCATCCTCTTGTTTCCCATAGCCAAGATTGCCACCAATATTAGGCAATCTTGAAAGAATGTTCATGGGAGAAAATGGATTGACACTTCGGCTAGCTCTTTCCACATGTGTTTGAAACTCACACAAAAAACACCAATCGTCTCGTTGACCTAGATACAGAAAGATCAATTAATAGATATAATATATATAAAATGAAAATGAATACAACAAAAAGAATTGATGAGTAATAGTCATGAACAAAGAAAATTACATTCACTGCGATGGCCTTTCTCCAACAAGTAGACAACAAGAGGACGGGTATACGAAAGACATTGAAGGACCACATTAGCAAAGCAGCTGTAATAAAGCAGGCAGGGGAAAAGGTTGCTACCTGAAGTTATATGACAGAAATCAATGGTGAATAAGATCTTCATTTACCTGTTTCCACAGTTCAGAAGTCCACAGGGAGGGTAACCGGGCTTGTCCCATTTAAAATATTCTACAAACTCTTCATATGGAAAAAGTATCTGTAAACAAAATAAGTCCTGGTCAAAGCAAGTCAACGCTTATGTATGATTATTATTATGGAACATGAGCAGTGAATACTCTGTTTGCTGGTTTAAGTTTCTTGGAGTTTCCACCCGCTGGACCTAAAGTTTTCCTTCCTCGGTGAGTGGATGATGATGTTTGGATGTGGTTAGCTTTGTGACATGATTGAAAATCCTTGCAGGTTGTCTTATGCTCAGAATTCCAATGAGACCTTTGACAAGCTTCAGAGCTATAATTCCAGGTACAATGTTAAGCAAGTAGTAGGATCAGAATCAGTTAAAATTTTAGGAACTAACTTATATTCAGATAAGCATCCCTATAAGTTGCGCATCAATTGCTTCCATGAACCATTATTAGAATTGCATAAATCGATATTTTGACATTCTCACAATCATGGGTCATTTTAAAAGGACCAGTCAACGGGAATAGCAACTAACATATGCTCTATCTGATGACATGAAACATTAAATGCAGGATTTACTCTACAATCTGTCAAAAGATTTATAGATACAATCATATTACAATAGGTTCTCTTCTCTAAATGCGTCAATATACAAAACATTAATGACTTAGAAGCAAAACCCAACCAAAGCTTAAACCAAAGAATAATCGTCTAGTAGTAAAACATCATGAAATAAGTTAGGAGACAAACACTCAACAGAGCCTGTGCTACACTAAGATTTGTACAAGTTATAAGTTTTGTCACCACTTTGTGGAAAATCGTTAGGTATGAATATGTTAGATACCTACATATATTCATATAGGCAAATTTCAGTCCTGGATGAACCTAACTACAACATTAATTTCTCTATTATACCTTTAAAACACAACCTAATAACTAAAATAGCATTGGCCATTCCATAACCTAAAATTCATCACTCTGCAACAGAAAAATAATAATAATAATAACAAAAATAAAAACCACATGTTTCCACAACAGAATTCGCATGCAAGTACAGAGCCAAGCATCACTCCACAAATCGCTAAATATAAAAAAAATATATATGAATTAACAAAAAGGTAAACGAAAAGCACAGCCGCTATTACCAGTACTTAACCATCTTGCAGCGAGCACACTGTTTCTTCGTCAGAAGCCCGCAGACGACGCAGGCCGTACTCTCCGTTTTCCTGCGATCCAATGAGGAATAATCCGCGGCGGAGGTATCGAAATTGGAGTCCACCACAAAATACCTAGAGGCAGTGTCCCGCACCAGATACAGCAACCCGAAGGCTCCCGCGAATGCCAGCACTATAAACTGCAGGAACCAGTTAAGATCCGCTGCGACATGCATTTATCAATTCGCAATTTCCGCCTTACAGTGCAATTCTCAATACTACAAAATTCGCACACCATTAATCAATCAAGCGTATGAGAATTAGGGTTTCTGTAAATTTTTCGCGTGGGAAAGGGGAAACTGTCGAAACTGGCAAAGGCACCCTTCGTTCCTCCAAATATACAAAATTCCCTAAAATATTTTCTTCTTTCCACTCGGCCCTTCCTTTTCCGTTGCAGCTCGAAAATTCAACTCATAAGTTTAAGCCGCAGATTTCCATTTTTACTCTCTCTCTTCTTCTTTCCAGCTCCAGGGCAATTTCGTCTCTTCGTCTTATGTATAACAAATTAAAGTTTATTTTTTTTAATTTTAAACTGAAATAATATTATTCACAACTTACATAATAAAAATATATTATTATTTTTTTTTAAATTATTAAAATATTATTTAAATAAAAATTCATTTTAATATTATCCAAATTTAAATCCATAATTTCATTGTCACAAACTCATTCCAACACCACTAGACCATATAAATAATTGAATTTTTCTAAAATATCTAGAATATAGAGAAAAGATATCACAAATATTTTCTCTTATCATATCCACGTTGCCGTTTCTGTCCTTCCCCACGTACTATGTCACTTTCCTTTTTTGCAAAATGATTACACACTTTAATCTCATTTTAAATTTTTAATTTTTTTTAATTTTAATTAAACTAATTGTTTATTTTAATTTTAATTTATAATTATTTATATTATATGATAATTATTTTCACTAATACATTCTTAATTATCTACTAATTACACCCCTCTTCCTAAAATACCGTGTCTACAGTGCAGCAAACACGGTATCTGGGACGGAGGGAGTACTATTTATGTCCCACTACAAATTTTTATTGACTAGTGCAAGCGAGCAAGAGATTTTTGAAATTATTGTCCTATGAATTTATGTATAAAGTAATTATATGTGTAATTGAGATAATAAAATAAAAAATTAACCGAGACAATATAGATGAATGTGTTGTTGTGTATTAATGCCATGTGATTACCAACTGAATTTTGCTGAATAAGTAGTTAGCAGTTGAAGGGAGAGTGTGTGTATGTGCCGAGTTTTAAATAATGGAAAAAGACAGATGAGAAGGGACACGCGAATTAAAAGTGCCTCAATTATACATACAACTATTCAAATATTTAAATAAAATAAAATAAGTTTATATATCTGTCTGTTACCAAATAATACTCACTAGCATTTAAAAACATCACAAGCTTTGCTTCGTACTACTATTAATAAAATTAAATGACACGTAAGAACATGTCACACAACACTTACACTATGGACAAAGTGTTGATTAGAAGGGTTATATTATTATTATTATTATTATTATTTAATATATATTTGAGTGTTTTTATTTTGGGCTTTTGGATATATGTGCTTTTTGAATGTTTGATAAGAAAAAATGCTAATATAAAAAATTAAAAGTATATGAATTTGCTTTATAACAGTTTTCTTTTTCTTTTTGAAGAAAAATAAAAAATAAAAAAATTATAATAAATGATAAAAAATAATAAAATAGCTGTTTAGCCATAATAAATTTATAAAATATAACAATATAACTTACAGATTGAAAATATTTTTTACTATAATACTTGCTTTCTTTACATTTTTTCATCCATTTTTTTTCCTAACACGATTATGTCTTTTGAAAAAATAGTACAAAAATAAAATTATATTTAAATAAAATAATAATAAATAAAGAAAACTATTTTCTTTCAAACCTGTATTGTATTGATACGATTCTCAAATATATATTAAAAATAATATTTTTATTGATAGTTAATTTTTTATTAAATAATTAATTTTTTATGAGTGAATAAAAAATATTATATATATATTGGATGAGTGTATATGTATACTATATATTTTTTTAATATATAATAATTATGAAAAATTGTTCGATTAAAAATTACTGAACAAACCCAAAATAGCCACCAAGAAAATGAATAAAGAAATCATGCAATTATTACCCATATTTTACTCTCTCTCTCTATATATATTTAAATAAATAATAAATAAAATTAGAATGATAAAAAAAAATAAAAGAAAAAAATATCAAAATCGGTCTCATTAAAATAGAAAAAACCAAAATCAATATTGATCATAATATGACAAACTTAAAAAAAAATAAACTCATTGAACAAATATGACTGCATTTGAAATAGTAACATAAATGTTGGCGGAATAATATCTTTAGGTAATTTTGGAAATATATATTTTTGGATAATATTAATATTACTATATTTTATGCATCCAATAAGTTGGAATTTGACTACATTATCATAGCAGTATTTGAAATTATTAAAAAAATTTATGTCATTTGCCATTTTTTTTTTAATCATTCCCGAAACCAAATCGTACAGCTCAATCAAGAGTTCGACGAAGTATTGGAAATGAAAGAACAAATAAAAGATAAAGATAAACAACTCGATGAGATTGATCGAATTCGCCTTAAGAGCTGGTGGGAACAAATACCTATTGACAGCCTAAATGCGAATCAAGCCCAAGAGTGGATCGCCTTGTTTGAAAACCTTTGTGCCCTAGTCCGCAAACCAAAAGACGAGATCATGAATGGCGTCGGCACTACCTAGCGCCATTGGAAACGGTGGTCCAATGGTGGAACGATTGAAGGCAACAAAGGCGGCAATGGCTAAGGCTCTCAAAGGGACATGTCATTTGGTTCGATATTGATCAATTCAAATCAATTACCAACAAAAATATACTTTGTTATCAAAGAAACCCCATATATTTTGTTATCCAAGGAATTCATGGATACTTTCTCCCAAATGATCAAAATCTAGCCAATGGCATCGGCAAAAGTGGTGGCGATGACTTTAGGAATGGTGGCGGTGGTGACGAGTTCTAACTTGTGATTCTCATAGTGTCGCAATCACAATGTAATGGCCGCAATAGTGATTGATCTAAAAGAAATTTGTGATCTTTTGTGATTTGTAAAATTTGATATATTTTTTTTTTCAATATATATATATAATTTATATTTGAAATCTGTCTCCAATCCTTATTTACCGCCGCTCCCCCGCCTTGTGCGTCATCCCCAAGGCGGCGGCCTCTACTGCTAGGGCTGCCGCAGTCTTTGTCTCTCAAATTCTAATGACACCCTCTCTTTGCCATCTCGACTTCATATCTTTGTTTAAAAGACTTTTAACTTAATTAAATCAATTAGTATTAAATAGAGTAGTTTTCACCTTATAAGTTAGGGGAGTCCCAAAATTTATTCCATGTGAGATATATTAAGTGATGAAACTAGTTGTAAAAGTTCGAGGGCAAAATGTTGATTCATTTTTATTTTTTAGTGTTATCGTTTTCAATTTGTCCCAACGCATCATGTATAAAAAAAATTAATAAAAAGGATAAAAATTATATATTAAGATAAAAATGAACAAACCTATAAGAGTCGGATAACAATTTGTCTTCGAAAATTATAAAATGAAAGGATTATTTATTTATTATATTCAAAAAATTATTTAAGATATTTTACGTTTTTTTATTTGTATAAAACTTTCATAATTTAGGTCTTTATTTAAAATCAAATATATATTTTGGACAAGAAGGATGTTTTGTGCAAATTTGACATAACAAAAGGGAGTTTCACGCAATAAATATAAAACACAGAGTGTTTTTGTGCATTTTTAGCAAAAGCAGGAGGTGTTATATAATTTATTCGTTTACTAAATTTGATAATTTATGAAACTAATTTTATACAAATCTAGTTATGATTTAAAATGATAAAAGAAAAAAAAAATTATGTGTGGAATTGAAAAATATTTCTCTTAATAAAAATTTTCAATATATATATATATATATAGTAACTAAGAAAAAGATTGAAAATATTTTATGAAGTTACTGCTACCTGGGTTTTGCTTGCCAACTATGATTCACCTAATTCGACCGGTGCTTTATCCGGAGCATTACCCGAAGTGGCTGCCATTCCACATTTAAAAAAAATAAAATAAAATAAAATAAGAAAATAAAATTATAATGATAAAAAAATAAAAAGTTTTATGTATTTGTGATAATTCTTTATTAGTAATTTTATAGGATTCAAAAATAATTCTAAAGTATTACAAACACTGTATTTTAGAAACTGTATTTGTAATAAAGAATAATACTTCATTCGTCTCAAATACTGCTCAACAATTTGAGACAATTTGAAGATTAGGTGACGTGATTGGAGAGAGAAATACATAGAGAAAATTGTAAAAATATATCATATGTATACATCATTGTCACTTTTGTTATGTATTTATCTCGCTGACAAAATATATCCTACACGTTTGCAAAAGTTGTTATTTTTATCCTTTGGCCGCGAACATGTATGATATATTTTGTCAGCGAGATAAATATATGACAAATGTGATAATGAGGTATACATGTGAAATATTTTTTGCAATTTTTCTGAAATATATATTTATTTTTTATTTAAGTAATGCATAAAGTAAAATGTATATATATATAATTAATTATTTTTAAATTCGAAAATATTGCAGTGAATTTGAAAAAAAAAAAAAAAAATTTGTCAGGGTTTGAGTAAGAAGCATCTTAAATCAAAGATTGACTTTATAAGAGAGAATAAAATATATATTATACAAATAACGAGAAATTCTGTTGGACAAACAAAATAATCATTCTTTATTTTTTTTATAATATATTATTTTAATGCATACATTTTATCAATAAAATCTTAAATATAATTGCGTTAGATTGCAATTATTAATTTTTAAAAATTATGTCATTAATTACTTACGCTAATTGAGAATACGGCGCGGTCTATATAAAGATGGATATTACTTATCCGTCATTCATACATTCATTGACACAAAATCGTATATGTGTTCATTATAAGCAATTTGTATTCCAAACAATGGATGCCAATAAATCATTAGCTATATATTGCAAATATACCGAATATATAGCTCGATCTTTGGTGAGTCATTTCATATGTTGTTTATAGCATATCTTAATATTTTGCTCATTTTTCTCTATTTATGTTCTTCTTCCTTTATTTTTTTCTTTTGATTCATTAGAACTTTTGAAAATGGGATTTTTAGTGTTTGAATTTTATTCACTTTGTATAAATCTGTAGAAGCTGCATTTTATTTTTTATTCTTAACAAAATTTATTATGCATATATATTTTTTTAAAACAATAGTAACGTAATTATTGGTAAAGCTTTTAGTTGTATTTTTTTTTATATGTACGAATAATTGTGTTGATAATATAAAATAATATTTTATGTTAGAAATGTTGATTTTTTTAAGATAATTGAATATATATTGTTTATATTATACAAATATGTATGTAGATTGTATTCTTTTATTAATATTTATCGGAAAATCGAATTAGAAATAATTAGTTTGATGAACAAATTTTCTGTAAGTATAAAATTAATTTTTACTAGATTTTATGCATCAAATCATTTACAATTTGACTATATCACTATAATAGTATCTGACATTATTAAACTTGTATTGTTATTTGCCATATTTTGTTAGTAGTAACTAGTAAAACCATTAATTTTTGTTACTAAATATCCAATTTTCATTTCTAAATCAAATTAATATTACTATATTAAATTCATCAAATTATTAAAAATTTGACTAACTCACTTAAATAGTATTTGAAATCATTAAAACATTATTGTTATTTGCCATATTATTTCAAGTACTCCAAGTACATTAATTTATGTTACCTATTATTCATTTTTCGTATTTATCCCACAAACTAAAAATGCAAATATACAATTAATCACATTTATTGCTAATCCAACATTTTCAACTATAAATACATACTATACACTAATCCACAATCACATCCTTCAAGCTTGGAACAATTTTCATACAATATTCCTCATCTTTTTGTATCTTATTTCCCATTTATTTCTATTCGTAAAATGGCAGGTAGGCAAACCAGGGGCCGACAGAGAATCCCTATCCAGTTCATTGAAAGCCAGGACGACATGTATGCCACGTTTTCGAAACGTCGCCTTGGCCTTTATAAAAAGGCCAGTGAGCTCAGCACCCTGTGCGGTGTTGACATTGGATTAATTATCTTCTCTCCTACGGGAAATCCATACTCGTTTTTCAGTCCGGGTGCGGAGGCGATTATGGAGAGATACCGGAATCCCGACCAGCCCGTAAGCGGCATTCCTCAGTTCATCGACGATCATTCTAGAACCCAACTCGTGCAGCTCAATCAAGCGCTCGATGAGGTTCTAGAAATGAAAGAACAAATCAAAGATCGAGAGAAACAACTCGATGAGGCTGATGGAATTCGCCCTAAGGGTTGGTGGGAACATGTCCCCGTTGAGAGCCTGAATGCGAACCAGGTCCTAACATGGACCACTTGGTTCGAGAATGTTCGGACCCAAATTCGCACTCGGAAGGAGGAACTTAGGAATGGCGCTGGTACTAGCGCCGCTCCCGGTTCCACCCGTTAGCCGACTTTATTAATGTATATATATATATTATATTATGTTGTTTAATACATTTTACTAAAATAATAAGTTATGTTAAAGAAAAATATCTTGTTCTTATATTCGACTTGCTGTGTGTCTCTTGAGTTTATTAAGAAAAAAATTAATTAATTGATTGAATGCTAAATGTACTTTTAACTTTTAATAATAAATTAATTCAATATGGAGTACAATTGTTAAAATATGTTGAATCCATTGGATTGACTTACTAAAAGGGGTCAGTTTACATGTGAGCCAATTAAAATTTGACAACAATAATTTATTATATTAGTTATAAAATATATAATTTTAATATTTAATATATTATTTATTTAATCTTAGATGTTATGTTTTATATTATTATTTTAAAAAATTAAATTAGTTTTATAATTCAAAATTATATATGTTTTGGGTCTTTCCATTCACTAATAATAGAAATATTTTAGATATCTATAAAGAAAATAGACACGCCAAATGTAGAGGTATACTATTAAAAATTAGTTAACATATTATTTCACATTAAAGTATTTTTTATGTTATTATATTAATGCATAAATTTATTATTTATCTACTAAATAAAAAATACTATTGTTTTGACCCAACGTGCAAATAATAGATATATAACGGTTTATGGACTTATGTGTATATTAATATATTATTCTTTTTATTAATATTTCGGCAAAATTTTATACACAAATTTAGCCCATAGCCCAATTCCTTAAATTTTTCATATTTAATAATTAATTTATGAAAAATCTTTTTCAAATTTGACGAATTGTGATAATATTAACAATAATAATGCATTTTGTTCAATATAAAATTAAATTTACATTAATATGCAAGTTAATTTATATTTCGATACTTTCAATAATTTTCGTAAATTTAAATTATGAAACTTTCAAATATTTAGAAAATTGATGAATAATTATACATACCATATATATATATATATATGAAGCGGTTAAAATAATTTTACCTTCCAATGAAAATTTATAATATCCAACAAAAATCATGACAATTGCTGCACATTAATAAAATCTTCCAAAAAGAAAAAAAAGAGAAAATAATTTTTGGATATACTATTTTCTCTAAATATTATTAAAAATATTATATATATATACACATATTAGCATAATATATAATATATTTATTAAAAAAGTCAATAATTCAATACAAATATTATTTTTATGTAATTGATACGAATTTTTATATCTAACATAAAAAAATTATATATTCATTCAAAAATATAAAATAAATATACTGAATACTTCACTTGTAATTTTATTCGATTCAATAAAAGTTTACGGTATATCTTGGACTTTAATTTATTTCAAACACTATTATTATTGAAATGTAAGTAAAACTATGATTATTTAATTTCATCGATAAAATTTTAAATTAAAGGTAATTGCATTAACTCTCGATTATTATTTCTTTTTTTAAAAAAATATATCATTAATTACTTACGCTTAAAGAGAGTCGACAATGATCTATATAAAGGTCGAATTTTGTGCGTCATTTTGACATCTATTAATACAAAAACATATCTTGTATATATGTTCATTACATGCAATTCATATTTCGGACAATGGATTCCGATAAATCATTAGCTACATATATTGCCATACAATGGCAAGTATGTCGAATGGTTCAATATTTGTGAGTTATTTCATTTGTTGTGTATATTATACGTACTCATATTTTAATATTTTCCGCATTTTCTTATTATTATTATTATTTTTTTTTCTGTGGGGCTGGGGTGGCGGGATTCATTAGAACTCAAATTTGCATTAGAACTTTTGAAAAATGGTTTATAAATTTTGCATTACAGTTGTAATATGAATATGTTTGAATTTTTTTATTTATGCATGAGATACAAATCACTAAAACTTGGAGGCGTATTTGGTTGTGATTTTAAATCGAAATCAATACTATTTATACTATACGGTTTTTAAATAATTATATTTTTTTTATATAAAATATCTTATTAAAATACTATTTAAATAAAAATTTAAATCAATATTTCATTTCAAATCAATTTGAAATGTATTAATATTACTGCTAATATTGGAAAAATGATATAATTTTATGTAACTAGAATTTTTATATTTTTTACTAAATTACTTAAATAGTAGTACTCCCTCCGTCCCGTAAAAAAAGTATCCATTTTTCCATTTTAGTCCGTCCCATAACAAAGTATCCATTTCTTTTTTTAGTAACTGTACTATCTACCTAACATTACAAATATCCTTACAACTTACAATATATTACACAAATGTCATTAACTTTATATCATACATACTAATACTAATAAGGTTATTTTAGTCGTTTCTACCTTATTCATACTATATCTCAATATAATACTAATATTTCTAAAATTACGTACAAAAAACAAATGGATATTTAGTTTCGAGATGGAGGGACTATATGGAATTATTAAAAAATTTATTGTCAGTTGCCATATTTTATCAAATACTACAACTACATTAATTCTGTTACCAAATACTCATTTCTTTATAAAATTAGTATTACTATATTTTATGTATTAGAATTCGACTAAATCACTTAAATAGTATCTGAAATTATTAAAAAATTTATTGTCATTTGGCATAATTTTCCAAGTAACTACATTAATTTTGTTACCAATTGTTCAATCATTTAGAATTTGACTAAATCACTTAAATAGTATATGAAATTTAAATTTTTTTATTGTCATTAGCCATAGTTTCAAAAGTAACTATATTAATTTTTGTTACCTATTACCCAATCATTTAGAATTTGACTAAATCACTTAAATAGTATATGAAATTATTACAAATTTTATTGTCATTTGCCATATTTTCTCAAGTAATGCTACATTAATTTTTATTACCAATTACCCATTTCTAAAAAAAGTTAATATTACTAATACATTATTTTTGTTACTAATTATCCATTTCGAAATAACAATATTACTATATTTTATGCATCAAATCATTTAGAATTAATCGACTAAATCGCTTAAAAAACATCAAATTTAATTGATATTACTATATTTTATGCATCAAATCCTTTAAAATTTAACTATTTCACTTAAATAGTATGTGAAATTATTGAAATTTTTATTGTCATTTACCATTTTTTTCCAAGTACTACAAGTGCATTAATTTTTGTTACCAATTATCCCATTTTCGTTTATACATAATTGACGAAATAATTCTACATACTAAAAATGTAAAAAATACAATTAATCACACATTATTGCTAATCCAATTTTTTCAACTATAAATAGACCCACACCTAATTGTAAATCCATCATCACATCTAGCAAGCTTTATACATTTTCCTTACAATATTCCCTCCTAATTTTGCCTTTTATTTCTCATTTATCTGTATTTTTAAAATGGCTGGTAGACAAACTCGAGGCCGCCGAAGAATTCCTATTCGATTTATTGAAAACCAAGAGGACATGTACGCTACGTTCTCTAAGCGTCGTCTTGGCCTTTATAACAAGGCGAGCGAGCTCAGCACTCTTTGTAGTGTTGACGTTGGAGTAATTATATCGTCTCCAAGAGGAATCCCACACTCGTTTTATAGTCCGAGTATGGGAGTTGTATTGGAGAGATACTTAAATCCCAACATGCCCGTGAGCGGTGTTCCTCGATTCATCGACAATCATTCCCGGAACCAAATCGCACGGCTCAATCAAGAGCTCGACGAGGTTCTGGAAATGAAAGAGCAATTAAAAATAAGGGATAAACAAGTCGATGAAATTGATCGAACCCGTCCCAAGGGCTGGTGGGAGCAAGTACCTATCGAGAGCCTGGATGCAAACCAGGTCCAAATGTGGATCTCCCGATTCGAGAACCTTCGTGCCCAAATCCGGGCTCGTAAGGAAGAGATCGAGCACTGCGCCTGAACTAAACCGTTTCCTGCCTCGCACTTTCAACGTCTAGGGCCATCTTTAGGAAGACAGTTGAGGGGGATGATCCGAGCAACTACCCTTTCAAAGTTTAGCAACAAACAACCCTTGAAAATCAGAAGAAGGGCAATGATTCTACCCCAGTTTGTTATTTAACTGGGGAGGATGATAATGCTGCTGAGCTTTTTTGAGAGTTTGCCTGGGTACTTTCCCCTGAATGGTCAAAGCCTAGTCGATGGCTATGGAGATGGTCAATAATGGTGGAAAGATTGGAGGCAATGGAGGCGGCGAGGGTGATGGCGAGGGTTCTAATATATAATTCTCGAATTAAATATTATTTTGATATGATATTTTGTGAGAGAACATAATGTATTTTTATTGGCCTATAGAAGCGGTCAATAATGGTGGAAAGATTGAAGGCAATGGAGGCTGCAATAGAGGCGGCGATGATGGCGAGAGTTCTAATTTGTGATTTGTATAATTATATAGTATTTTGATGTAATATTTTATGAGAAAAAAATAATGTATTTGATTGAATAATATTAATTTGTGCTTGAATTTTTATTTTAAACTTTTAGAAAAAGAATAACAAAAAATTAAGATGTAGATGATACATATTTATTTGTGTACAAAATATAAATAATTTAAGTGCAAGCTATCAATAACTTATTCATTGTTGCCTTCCTATTGTATATTATATGTGTTGTCAATATTGTATTCAATTTTATAACTTAACAAGGCTCGTTACTATTTATTTAAATTTGAGATTTGAACTATGAAAAATATTTGAAATTTGGTGAATAATTAATTATACATAATACATATATAAAGTAGGTTAATATAATTTACTTTCCATTGATGAATGATAATATCCAACAAAAATCAGGATAGTTGATACACATTAAATAAAATATTCCAAATAAGAAAAAAGAATAAATATATATGGTCACCAAAAAAAGAAAAACAAAAGAAACAAAAATTGAAATGTAAATAGAAAATATTTTCTTGATTTTTTTATAATATAATATTTTAATGCTTACCCTTTTCTTTCAATAAAATCTTAAACGTAAGTGCATTAGATCACATGTATTATTATTATTATATTTAAAAAATTATATCACTAATTACTTACGCTTAAACGAGAATATGACACGCTCTGTATAAAGGTCGTCGATGTCTGTCCGTCACTCATATATCTAGTTACACAAAAATGTACTATATATATATGTACCATATATTTAAAATGGCAAATATACCGAATGGTTCGATATTTGGTAAGTCATTTCATATATGGTGTATAGTTATTTTAATGTTTTGCGCATTTTTACTTATTATTCATTTATTTATTTCATTATTTGGCTTACTATAAGTCAAAATATTGTTTCTTTTAATTTGTATGCGAAATTTAACTTATTACCAATAATTTGTTTTGAATAAAATTAATGCTACTATATTTAATGAATTTGACTAAATCACTAAAAAATTATTAACATTTTTATTGTTACTTGCCTTATTTTTAACATTAAATTTTGTTACCAATAATATGTTTGAATAAAATTAATATTACTACATTTTATATATTTGACTAAATCACTTAAATAATAGAAGTATAAAAAGTTACTAAAATTTTAGGTATCATTTGCCTTATTCTTTAAAATACCACAACTACAATATTAATCTTTGTTTCCTATTATCCATTTTTGGGTTATACATAATGGAATCCTACATACTAAAAATGTTAAAATACAATTAATCAGGCTAATTTCTTATCCGATTTTCATATATATATATATATATAATTATAAATACATCCACACCAAATTGTAAATATCATTATATTTTTACAAGCTTTAAAGTATTTTTCATACAACTTTTTCAAAACGCGGTGTCGGCCTTTACAAAAAGACAAATGAACTCAGCACTATTTGTGGAGTTGATATAGGATTAATTATGTCTTCTCCTATAGGAAATCCATACTCATTCCTTAGTTCCGACTATGGAAGCTGTCCTGAAGAGATACATAAACCCTAACATGGCCGTGAGCGGTGTTCCTCAATTCATCGACGATCATTCCCGCAACCGAATTGCACGGCTCAATCAAGAGCTCGACGAGGTTCTAGAAATGAAAGAACAACTAAAAGAAAAGGATAAAGAGCTCGATGAGATTGATCAAACTCGCCCTAAGAGCTGGTGGGAACAAGTACCCATTGAAAGCCTGAATGTAAACCAAGTCCAAACGTGGATCGCTAGGTTTGAAAACCTTCGTGCCCAAATCCGTGTTCGAAAGGAGGAGACCAAGAACCACGCCAATTAACACTAGCGCTGCTGCCATAACCACTAGATCAGCCGTTATCGCAATCCAAGGCCGAGATCACAGTGAAACGATCCAGTTTCCTGCGTCGAAATTTTCAACTTCTAGGGCCATCTTCAACAAGGCAAGTTGAGGGGGATGATCCCAGCAACTATGCTTCCGAAGTTCAAATTAATGGTGATGGCGACAGCAATGACAGTGCCAATGGTGGAACGATTGAAGGCGATGCTGGCGTGGTGGTGATGGTGAGGATTCTAACTTGTGATCTTCGAAAGATCGCAATGACTACAGCTCTCAAAGGGACATGTTATTTGGTTCGATATTGATCGATACAAATCAATTACCAACAAAAATATATTTTTTTATTGATTATAAGAGATATAACAGTTTGTAATTTTGTTTAAATAATATTTTGTGAGAGAAAATAATACATTTTTATTAAATTTGTACGAACCTATAGTTTGGTCATATCATTTTTCTAGTATTTTACAAACTTGAGCAAAGAGAATGCATGTATATATTTAGAGGTATAATAATAATAATAAATAGATTATATACTTTACGGGTAAAAGAATTGTATATATATATTTCAAAATGAAATTGTGAAAATCTTAAAATTTTGAACAAAATAACAAAAAATTATGAAGAGTCAATCTACCTAAATTTTGAAAATTATATTACATAATTACATATACCATACATATGAAATTGGTAAATGCAATCAAAATCTAGCATGCAATTACCATGCCTTATATAAAAATTTCCCAAAAAAAAAAAAAAAGTTATCAAGAAAAGGAAAGCATTACCCATACTTTCAAAATAAAAATAAAATAATATTTCCTTAATCCCCACAATCATATCCATGTTACTATATATACTACTATAATTTAGGAGGATATAATTAATAAATAATTAAGATATATTAGTAAAAATAATTATCATATAATATAAACAATTATAAATTAAAATTAATATACCTAATTAATTTAATTAAAATTTTAAAAAATAAAAATTAAAAAACTTCTACGTACTATACGGGTGCCATCAAGACATTTCACGCCGATGGACAAAATATGCAAAAAAATTTCATTTAGGAGAATATTTCAACGACAAACTCAAGTTACAAGACTAAAATATGAAATTGTCAGTTACGAGACTAAAAAAATAATTTATCCTTTGAAATTTAAAATGTATAATTTTTTTTTCAAAAAGAAAAAATGACATAAGATTAAGGATGTACGGATAAAATCTTAAATCTAAAATCTCACTAAAATCACGATTATTATATTTGCTAAAAAGGTATGTCATTATTTACTTACGCTTAAAACTACGATTATTATTGTTACTAAAGAAAATTTTCATTAATTACTTACACGTAAAATAAATCGACACCGCCTATATAAAGGTTGATGTTTTAATCATTCATACATCCGTTAACACTACAATACATTATGTTTATGTTTAGTGCTTCCATTTTATACTTCAAACAAGGAATGCCGATGATAAATTCTCGGCTACGTTGTCATGCAATAGCAACCATGTCGAATGGCTCGAAAATTGGTGAGTTATTTCACATATCATGCATATGATATATAATTTGTTCATATATTGTTCTTTGTTATGCTATAATTATCTGTGCTTCCCAGTGTTTGTTTGGGGATTTGGATTTTGAGTTGATACTTGAATAGTAAAAATTTTGAATTTGAATAGTTGTACGATGCGATATAAATAGGTGTTAATGTGATGTTTTGAATGTAAAATTAAGTTTAAATTTAACATAAAAAATAAAAAATAAGTATTTGATTTGACCTTTTTTTGGAAAAAAAATAAGATGAACAGTGGATTTAAAATCCAATCTCCCAAACAAACACACCCTAATTAAATCTCAAAGTTGTTGTAAAATAATGAGATTTTAGATTTTTATATTTCAACTTATATTATACGCTTATGATCAATCAAATTTTGCCTAAATTACTTAAATAGTCATCTAAATTATTAAAATTTTGTTACCATATGCTGTATTTTGTTAATTGCCACACTAAATTAATTTTTGTTACTGATTAATCACTTAAAATTTATCTAATTTTATTGTGATTGCAAATACTGCGTATTTTTGTATGAACATAATGCATAAAATCACATTAATTGTTAATCTACTTTGTATAACTATAAATATATATTCACTAAGGTTATATTATATCTATCAAATTTTATAATTTTTAAACTTATCTTACGACAGTCCTTCTTTATTCATATTTTTCACCAAATTTATTTTTTAATATAAAATGGCAGCTAGACAAACAAGAGGGCGTCAAAGAATTCCAATCCAACCGATCGAAAATCAAAGAGACATGTACGCTTCATTCTCAAAGCGTCGCCTAAGCCTTTACAAAAAGGCAAGCGAGCTCAGCACCCTATGTGGGGCTAATATGGGAATAATAATCTTCTCCCCAACAGGACTTCCATATTCGTTTTTCAGCCCGAATATGGATATCCTATTGAGGAGATATAGAAATGCTAACCAACCCCTTGATCGCATAACTCAGTACATCGAGAATTATCTCGGGAACCAGATCCAACAACAAAATCAACAGTTGGATGAGGTTTTAGAGATGAAAGAAGAAATAAAAGCAAGGGATAAAGAACTCGATGAAATCGATCCAACTCGCGTAAAAGGTTGGTGGGAACAGGTACCTATCGAGAGCCTCGGCCCAAGAGAGATCATAGAGTGGACCGCCTGGTTCGAGACAATTCAAGCCCAAGCCCACCGGAGGGAGGAGGAGATGAGGAATGCCGCCAGCACTAGCGGCGGCGCCGCTGCTGCCGTCCAAGAACCGCCACAAACCATTTCAACTCCTCCGACAAACCGTGTCGTTCCAACAACCTATGATGATCCGATGGCAGGGCCATCGTCATCTTCGAGCCACTATAATATCTTTCCACAACCTACATCCTCAACTCAGCCTCATCAAGAATTATTCCTGGGAAATCAAAACATGGGCAATGATTCTAGCCCGTTTTATCATTTCTCAGGATCTTTTATTGATGAGAATTTATTTAGAGAGGATGATGATATTGCCGCGCTGTTAGGGGGATCGCATTGGAGCTTCTTTCCAGTGGATCAAAACCCAAATGATGGCTCCGGCAATGGTGGTGGTGGCAATAGTGACAACAATGGTGGCGGCGGCGAGGGTTCTAACTTATGAACCTCGGCTATTGGAAAGTTGGGTTGAAATGGCAACGGCAACGGCGGCTCTCAATCAATGCGTACCTGATCTTCTCACCAGTCTTTTGAACGAGTTTAAACTATCGATCTCATCGAGTTTTTTATCCCTTTCTTTTATTACTTCTTGTATTTGTAAATTAAACTTCATCAAGTTGTTATATCTTATTAGAGTTTGGTTAATTGTTTATAGAGTGATATGTGGTTAGGATTTTGTATTTGTTTATTTTTTATTTGGAAATAGTAAAAATGTGATTGTAATAAATATTTAATGTCTTATAGATACATATATATATATTTCTTGCCAATACAATAATAAATATGGCAAATATTAACATTCGCACACACATGCATATTAATAACAAAGTTAAGTATTTTTACTTTGTATTCGGTTTTTACTGCTAATAACAACAATTCAAAAATAAAATAAAATAAACCAAAAAATTATCTAAATCATAGCAACTAAAATAGTGCCGGAATAGAAACGGACAAGACTGAAATTGCAGTTCAATTGATTGATGTACCAAAGCCACGAATAAAATGTGTTTTATTCATTTCATCATATATCACTGAAAACACAAAAGATTGTACCAAGGAATAAGTCAATCTTAGTTCATCAAATTATTCAGGCAGCCTCGACAGAAATCACACCCCACAAATGATCACTCGCCCAATACTCTTATGTGTGGAAATGTGTATTCAATTTAATTGCTTCTGCTGGCTATACCGTAAAATGCCGTATACGTCGACAATGCCTGGCGGGAAGACGGGATCAGTGGCCGCTCTTACGGCGACCTTAGCAACTGCACTGACATTCACAGGAGGGGTGAGAAGCGGTCCGACCATGGGAATTTTCACCAGTGCCTTCAAATGCTGGAGGCCCTGCATTGACGATATTCATATGAAGGTGTCTCAGATGTCTGGAAGAATAGACTATATATTATATAAACAGATAAATGCCAAAACCGGAAAAGAGTGGAGCGATCTCTCACCATCTCCAGTGGAGCCCCGATTAGATGAAGTGGTACTGCCATGCCTGCAACCTGGCGAGTTCCGTATATAAATCCAGGCCTCAGAATCACTCCTGAAAAACAAGATTGAATTTTTGCATCAAGGAGAAGGTGACTTGGATACATATGATGACATAATGTTCCCCTGGCAGCTCGATTTTAATATGTTACCTCCATATGGGTATCTTGTGAGTAACTCTGTCTCAGCGGCTCTCTGTACCACATGATATAATATGAAATTAGATGAGGGCCGTTGAAGCTTTTTGTTTCAACTTAAACAGCATAGTAAGAGATACTGCACAACTACAGAAACTTCTTCCTCTCCATCGAGTCTTGCTGTTTGAAGAATACAAGATTTCCCTATAGTGGTGACACTATGTACTCTATCCATCAAAATGAAAACACAGCTCTATGTATTCATTCGGCTTAGAAGTATTTTGTATGCAAGAACAGAACATTTTTACAGGAATAGATGGTCTCAATAGCAATAATTTAATATTTGAACAACAAAGCATTTTTTCTAATTAAATTAACACCAGAAATGGAATCGTTAAAATTTAAAGATCCTTTCTTGATAGCCACTAAGCATATGCTTAGAACTTATGAAACCATAATATCTGATAAAGAAAAGTAGGGAGTTGTGGTAATACCTTTCCCTCATAATATCCTTTAAGCAAATAATTTACAACGCCGAAGTCAGCAGCAGATATGTAAACAAACCTCTTGACTCCTACAGATTAGAAGAGAGAGGTTACGATGCGGACGGTGTAGTTTACTATGTATAAGATGTAAACAGAAGATTTAGCATGTAATGTCATTTCTACTGAAAAGAACAGGAGAGAAAATAATCTAGTTCATAGACGACTCCTAATAAAGATGAGATGAAAGTTAATATAAGTTCAAAAGAAACAAATAGCAAAAAAATCCCTGGCTAGATATTGAAAATCTCAAAAGAACAAGCTGTGCAAGAAAATCCAGCCCAGACCTCATTCTAAACCAGTTCCAACTATGTGATTTGGGTGCGGATATGGAACTGTTTCCAAACACAGAAGCCAAGTGTGACAATTAAACAATTCCATGCTCAACTCACTTTTGACATCTTCAACATTGCTCCCAAATAATAAACAAAGTATAATAACTCCATTTCCAAAAAATTGAAATTAAGAGAAGCTACCAGCATGGGCATACATATATATATATATGTGTACATATATCTTCTCTCAACTATTGTACCTGCTTCTGAAGCAGCTCTAACAGCATTAATATTTGCAGTTCCATTGATTTTGTACATTTCAGAGTTGGAACCAAACCCACCAACACAAGAAATCTGCCATAAAATTCACATTCAAGAAATAAAAAATAAGTCAGCAAAAAAAATAAATAAATAAATTGGTAACAGCATGTCGATGAGGCTTAGTTTGCAAGCATGAAAGTTTTTTCTTTCACGGCCAAAATGACTGGATACTTTCTCAAAGAAGTTTCTGTGAAGGCTTATAGCTTAGTTGGTAGATAGTAGTGTTTTCATATTGAATTTATACACACAAAAACACTAATTCCTTATGAACATAATAAACAAAATCACCAACACAGCTTCAATTATCTTATTCAATTCCAAGTAACACTGCAAAATCACCAACATGAAATAGCTAATTAATTAAATTGCATCTTCTATTATTTTGCACTATTCTAAAAATCCACTTCTTTCCATTTCAAGAAAAGTGAACTAACAAGGAGGAACACATGCAACCCAAGTGCTCTGGAGCACCTATATGATCAAATGATAGAATTTTAAGTAAGAATTAACTCAACACTCCATCAGTTGAGAAAACAGATAAATCTAATGTCATCTCTCCATTTAGTTCCACACGCATACCACAACAGAATTCAAGGCGAAATAGTACGCACAACTGAGGTTACTCCCTCGAGCGCATCCTTCCACACATGCGTAAAAAGGTTACCTTCAAGCAAGGAAAAATATATATATATATATATAAATAACTCAAATGACCAAATATTTTCCATTATCTGAAAACAAAAAATGAATTCTGCAGAGCAACCAGGAAACCTTGATGCCACGTCACTTTGTCAGCCCAAGATTCTTTTACAGAAGATCTACCAGATCTGCAGAGAGCATGCATAAAATAATACTTGAGCATTATGCAACCGAAGGTTGATTAGAGCTATGATGCACAGAAGCTTGGTGCTTAAGCTTCCTAAGATGACTATTAACACAATATAAACGATGCTTCCAAGAAATATTGTTCTGAAGGATAGATTTTTACTTTTTTGGGGTTCACATCCAAGAATAAGAAGGTTCTAGGTGGTCTAGTTATCAACAGTTATAGAAGTCTGGACAAATATATATGCAGCTATAGCTCCTGCTCCCAAATACAAATTCATTAAGGACACGGAGGGGCATATTCAGTAACAAAGATGGTGTAATCATTATGGGTCATTAGTATAGAATTTTAACAGAAACAAATGGAGGACACCAAACAACCATCTATGAGCATATACAGAACCATGCGTACCATACCAAGGAATGTGACTTAATTTCAGAAAATATTACCTGCTGAGGCTGGCAACAGAGTAACCACGATTCAAAGCTTCTTTGCATATATGAGAACCAACAAACCCATTTCCGCCAAGAACAAGCAACTACATACAAAATCA
Organism: Andrographis paniculata; assembly: GCF_009805555.1. Taxonomy (NCBI): domain Eukaryota; kingdom Viridiplantae; phylum Streptophyta; class Magnoliopsida; order Lamiales; family Acanthaceae; genus Andrographis; species Andrographis paniculata. Next base: position 1,000,702 of record NW_026137610.1, read on the forward strand.
AACATAAATAGTTGCTTGGACTGGAGTAACATAAAAGATATGTCATTGTAACCAGTTCAAGTTGAGCACCTTCTCTGTTGAAAGAGGTTGGGCTTGTACAGTTTCTGCTTCCTCAACTCTATCAGTTCTAACAGAATCTTTAGCGCTGACAGGTCCAGTAGAATCAACTGACAAAGTAGGCCCGCTTCCCGGGAGGGCTGTACTGCTGAAATATCTTGTAGTGCTGAAATATAAGAAACGATATTAGAACAAGGCAATAGTCAAAACAAAGTTTCGAAGCAATGTGAAAATTCAGAAGGCTTATCAACAATCCTAACTGGAAAGAGGCCAAAATGAATACAATTATTCTATGACACACATTCACTATTTCAGCACTTCATACAGAAAACTTAGCAAAACTCAAAGATTTACATTTTTAAGGATGCAACCTACAATTCCTGCTGGTTCCTCCATTGCAACTAAACCATCAACCAATTCCCATTACTACAAGATAGCTTGTCCAAAGATACCCAAACCAATTTCCATAACAAACATTCCACAAACCTCCTAGTCACAAACATTTCAATCAGAGTACACATTAGAACAATCACCAAGCATTTATTTTCCACATTACTCAAAACATCTTCGCAAACAAAACCAACCAACCGACAGGAAACAACATCGCATTCCAAAACCCCATCGAGTGCAATACAAAAGAAAGCGAGAACAGAAACGGAAGTAGACAAATTACTAGAATTGAGAGAGCGAGGGCTTCAAACGGAGGATCACGCGAGACATCTTCCTTCCACGATCGCCGGGTATCGATCAAGAAATACCAATACCTAAAACCAGAACGCTCGTGAGATTTTTTTTTCTTCAGTTCTTGAGAGCACACACGCAACGGAGAGCGTTCAATTCAATTATGTAGGGATGCTAACACGTGGCGACCTCCTGCAACGACCCGTAGCGTTAACATGTGGCCCGATTTGCACCCACTCACTCAATAACGCTACTACCTTCTTTCAAAATAAAGCGCTATTTGGACTAAACGCGATTTTTGCATATTTGGGCCGACCTCACGGCCCAATCGTACTTTGGGCCGTAAGTTGATTAGTTTCTTTTGTATATAATAATTTTATAAATTATAAATTATATACTGATCATGATGCGGTTTTCCATTTCCGCATCCAGACACGTGCCCTAAATGACAGGTGGGATACGAAATTCAGTGACGCGGCGGCGAAACGCCGCTGCCGTCGTCAGGTTGAAGATACGGATGGATATACATATACCTACTGTATCATTGAAACTGGAAATGCTATTGCCATTTCATCATAGAATATACAATCACAAAGTGATCGATCATCGATACGAAGATCACACAGTCCAATTACTTCAATCGAGAGACTTGAAATAAAATAATCGATCACACTTGTAAGATCTTTTCGGCTGTTTCTTCGTCTTCGTCTTCGTCTTCTTTGCTTGCGGCGGCATCGAAATCGGCGGGCGTTGCGAGAAACGTGGGGTTGAGTTGACCGGCCATAACAACGAGGACTCTGGATTCAGCAACTGGGGGAGCCACGCCGCCAGAGTTTTCCCCTTTCTCCGAGTCTTCGATGGGGCCGCCGGAGCGCCGGCGCCGGCGATAGAAGCAGGCTAAGAGGAGGAGCAGGATTGCCATTAGCAGTGCCATCCCCGCTAGGGCACTGAAGAGATAGAGCATCGAGGAGAGCCGCGGAGGAGGAGACTGTGCGACGGTGGTCGTCGTCGACATTTTTGCGGCAGGAAGGATTTTGGCGGAGTAACACAAGACAAGGGGAGCACTGTGTACGGTAAATTATCCAGGGTGCTTTTAGGTTTTACTCTTATTCTAAAATTTCTTAAGAAAAAATTTATCAAATTAAATATATATATATATATTTGTTATAATATAAAATTTTATATATTTAAAATATTATTATTAATATTCTTTTCCTCCTATACTAATTGACATATTTTCAAAACATTCACAAATTCACACCAGACCATTGATTTTTGTTTTTTCTTTTTTAATTTATATGATTTTGGTTTAAAATTAGTTGTTGTTTTGAATTTTAATTTAATATACTATTTAAAATATATAAATCAATTTAATTAACATCATAACATTACATCATCATAAATATGCGTAGACTTACTCAAAACCCCTCTATTTCTATATCTCTCATAAAAATAAATAAATAATTTTATCAATATTTAAAACTGCACACATTTTTTATAAAATCGATTTATATTAATTATAAATAAAAATATATATATTTTTTTATTTACTTTTTATTATAGAAAATTATTTTCTACAAAATGATATCCATATTCATATATTTTTGTAAGTGCTATATAATTTTTAAATATTTAAACATATATTTTAATTTTTAATTATATATATTAAATTTATTTTAAAATTATAAACTATTATTAATTACATAAAAATAATACTCCCTCCGTCCGTTTACATTTACTTTTGGATTATAGTAAGTAGTTAAAAGTAGTGTAATGATATTTTTGCTCTTATTTTTTTTGTGTAAAAATAATGATGTGGTGTAAAGTAAGGGTATTTATGGAAAAAAATAGGGTATTCAATGAAATATTAACTTTGTAATTGGATGTCCCAAAATAGAAATATGTAAACATTGTAAGTGGACGGAGGGAGTAATATAATAATATTATAACTCATTATTATTAACTAGTATTATCTTAAATACCATCTCTCTAATCAAATGATTTAATTCCGGTGGACACGGAGGGAGTAAATATTTTAATATGGTATATTTTGTGAGATAATATTTACCATAAATTGTAGTTGAATGAAGGAGTAGTAAGTATCAACGTAATTTGAGCTGGTTACACGCCCATAATATAATATATTCAAGGCAGCCCATGGGAATATTATAATTGGGCCTTGGCTTAGCATAATTGGGCCATAATTAAATTAGCATGGCCCATAAAATCCATATTTAACAAATAATAATAATAATAATAATAATAATAATAACCAAGTAATTTAATGAAATTGCAGCATTACCCAAATTATATTGTTTGAAATTTTACTTTCAATTAATGATAAAGTTTAGATAAGTGGATTATTGTGAGGGGAAATAATGGGTTGTCACGTATTCTTTACCCACTAATCATTTGTGTGGTATACTAGTTTCAATTTTATTATGGAACTTCCAGTAATATTTTTAAATTTGAAAAATTGTTTTATATGATTATAATAATTAATTTATTATTATTGTAAATGTAACTTTGTTAAGTAGGCGATTCTATACTATTTTTTATTTTTTATTTTTTATTTTTGGAAAAAAAACGTGCGATGGAATCCAAAATGCGACTTTGGTTGAGGAATTTTCTTTAATTTATGGGGAATAATATACTAAAGGAATATGTAACAAAACATTATTATGGATTCTTTGGAGGTATATTATATGTCGTAAGCAATTCATAGCTCAATTTCGTGACCTCATATATTTCAATTCTTGTGACAAAATTTAATTATATCAAATAATTATTTTAAATAAAAATTCTTTAAAACGTCAAGCTCAATTCTCAAACACACCGGAAACATACTAAAGGGCCTTCTTAATTATTGTTCCACAATAAAAATATAGTAAAATTTTAAAATAAAATTAGCATTGATTCATTGTAACTAACATATTATATTATTGAATATTCTATAGAATAAAAATTAATTTATATTACTATGCATTATTTCACAGTGTTTGTATATATACGTATTTATTTATATTCTCTTCATTAAAATATGCTTTTTACTGTTGAATTTAAATATTTTTTTTAAGAAATCAAATAATTGTAAAGACTAATGTTTCTTTAGTCGAGTTTCCCAAAATTTTACTATTTGAACTCTGCATTTTTCGAATTCCATCAAATATTATTTTCATACCAAACTTTTTTTTTCAAACTTATCAAAAGAAACACATTCTTAGCAGGGACATTAGCAGTAACGCAATGTTACATTTATATTTACAATTAAAATAAAAATAATTATATTTTAATAAAAAAAATTATTAAAGTTCATAAACATCTTTAAAAAAATTGTATTCTCAATTGAATGCCAAGATTCTAAAAGAATACAAATAAATCAGTGCAAATTTAATAATAGGACGCGTGGCGTATAGCATTGTACCTGTACCTCAACGGATCAGGGCCCGGCCCGGCCCGCTCCGTCTATAAAACTCGGGGTACACTTGTTCTACATTTCCGCCACAAACCACCGTGAAAATGACGATGGGCGAATCTACCACCGTCCCTACGACAGCGACCACGTTTTCACCACCGCCGACCGCCGTGGAATGCTCTCCATGGCACTCTCCGATCCCCTACCTGTTCGGCGGGATGGCGGGGACGCTAGCGATAATCGCACTCGCGCTCCTCCTCCTAGCCTGCTCCTATCGGCGGCGTTACGGCGGCAGGGAAGAAGACTTGGAGAAATCGGAGGGGAACTCCGGCGGCGAGGCTCCACCGGCTTTTGAAGACAAAGTTCTCGTTATTATGGCCGGCGAAGTGAAGCCGACTTTTCTCGCAACGCCGACGGATTTTCCGATCAGAATCGACGGCGAAAAATCTGAAAGCAAAGAAGAAGAAGGACGAAGAGAAGAATCAGCCGTAGATTGCTTAAATGTATGATCGATTAATCAATTTTATTTATTTTTTGTTTCTACAAAGTGTTCATCAATTTTGGGATTCGGAAGAGATTGTAATTCTCAATACTGAAATGAAATAAATAATATATATGCAATTTCAATCGGCCGTATAGTTCGCCGGACGACGGCGGAGCATGAATCGGTAGGTTCGCCGTCAAGGCCACGTGGCGGGATGTGATTGGGGGTGTAGCGGAAGGGAAACCGCGTGCGAAACAGAGGATGGGAATATGCGATGAGGCGATGCGAAGCCGCATAGCTGTACTGGCACGCCTGCATTTAATGCAAGCGGTTATAGTCTGATTACTTTATGTGGCTACTCGTGAGTCGTGATTTCTACAACTTTTTCGTGTAACAGCCGCCGCGTTTTGCAATAATACGATGGACTATTTCCAAATTTGCCCCCAAAAGGAGTTTAAAAATGATGGAAAAAGAGTGGGAAATTTGGTAAGAGGGGTAATAAGTATGGACTATAATAAATGGTGAGAGTTGTCTTTTCTTGTTAAGTGTATTGGGTTTAATCTAATGGGCCGTATAGATAGGCCCAATTGAGTTTAGGTGGGTCGGTCTGGTTTTTAATGTAAACTTTCTAGAAACTTCCCCCAAATATCGCTGTAGTTATGATCGAAAAAAGTAAAGTTCCAACTCACATCACATGCGAAGCAGAGGATTGAATCCGTGCACCGCGGCGAGACGACACCGTATAGCTGTACGGCACGCTGGCATTAAATGCAGGAGGAGATGTAATTTGATTATCTACGTGGCGGCTGCTCGTGATTTCTCAAACTTTTTGTGCAACAAACCGCCGCAATCCCCGCAAACCCCCCCCCCCCCCCCCCCCCGAAAAAAAGAAAGAAAGTTTGTTAATGGATGGTATGGGGGGAGAGTTTAGTCATTTCGAGTTCAGTCTACTGGGTTGTGATTATATTGGGCTTATTTAAATTGGGCCTTATAAATTTGCCCAAAAGGATTCGGACGGCCCAGCCCGGTCCGAGTTAGACCATACGTCGCGCGTGCGCAACACGAGGGTGGATTGACAGGGCGGATACAGTCATACAGACTACAGAGGAAAAGCAATATGAGTGGTGGATAATGATTCGTTCAGGTTCAGCCGCCGGCGGCCTTTCCGACGAACTCGACGTCGAAGAGGAGAACTGAATCGGGGGGAATTATGCAGGATCCTCCACGACAGCCAGCACCTCTCATGCCATATCCAAGCTGAGGAGGTATTCTTAGCTTCCGCTTTCCTCCTGCAAGTTAATGATTCATTAATCATCCGTCATGTGTATGTTGGATTAGCATTGAATTCGATCTTCGTTTGGTTTTAGAAGCAGGAAGTTTCATGTGTTCATTACCGGTGAGCATGGCTGGAACTCCTTCTCCACCGATAATTCCCTCATCCCATCCTTTGATCACCTGCGAGCAGATCAGTTCGTCCTCGAGTATAACACCCAAACACTGCACAGATGATTCAACTGATGCATAAATTGTTAAATACCTCGCCAACGCCCACTCGGAAGGTCAGAGGCTGTCCCCTATTGTAGCTGCTGTCGAACACCTTTCCATCTTCCAGTCTCCCCACGTAATGCGCCTGTATTTCACTCGGAATCTAATTTTTCACTTTTTTTCTCATAACTTCCATCCTCAATTCACTGATTTAATTAACTGCACGAAGTGAAAGGATAAACACTGAATTAATCGAGTGCATCATTGTTTACCTTAATTAGCTGCCCTTTAACAGCTTCAGGTCCAGCGCCGACAACTTTATCGCAGTAGGCGAGGCCCGACGGAGCTACGGTGTACTCACAGGTAGAATTAGCGTCACTCACAGCCGCAGCGGTGGAATCCATTCGCGGATTGAGAAGCTGGAGAAGGCTAACGCCGACGCCGACACCGAGTGCTTCTCTTCTGTTTAGGGCAGCCGGAGTACTCTTGTTGCTTTCGCCATTGAATTTCGGAGCTCGGCAAGACCCAAGTATCTGATGCTTCTTCTCGGCGGGAATTGGGAGCCCTAATCCAGGCGCGGGATTGGACGTCCGTACGGCGAACGCTAGCGAGTTCATTTCAATTTTCAGCCTCACTATCTATTTGCAGAGGGATAAGCGGAGAAGATACAATTAATTAACCGCCCTAATTTGGGCCTGGGCCGATCGTCTATGGGCCCAATGATTGATGTAGCCCAACAGCTATTGTGAAGAAGAATAGTAATAATATTCGAAGAAAATGTTAATATTTCCAGGAAGCTCCTGGATCCGAACACCACATGATGGATCTCTGAGAGTGCTTGTGCATGTGGAGTTGGAGTCCAGGATCTCTCCCGCATTGGAAACCCAGCAACGCTTAAAACACTGTCGGTCAAATTATTTGAAGATTTTGGATGCCAACGAATCCCAAATCGTGTACACTCCCGAGACCGAGCACGGATTTGGGGCTCAAGAAGCCTCGATTGGTTGTTGAAGTTGTTCGTGGTTGCTGGCTGTGGCTATTGGCTTTTGAATCCAGGTAGGGATCGGCCGGAGTATTCAGATTAGCGTCGAGCGAGGCGAGATTGAGATGCAGATCTTCGTCAAAACCCTAACCGGGAAAACAATCACGCTCGAGGTTGAGAGCAGCGACACCATCGACAATGTCAAGGCCAAGATTCAGGTCCATAATTCACTTTTTCTTTTTTTTTTCGTAGGAGATTCGATCGTCTGGATTTTCTCTACGAGCTTTGATGATTGTGTTGTGCTGTTGCCTTCGAATTAAGCAGTTTAAGCATCTTCCCCCGCCCTCACTCTTTATGTTTATCTTCACTGATGATTTATGACGGTGTTGACAAAGCTAGGGTTTCAAGAAATGTTTTTAGTTATGTGAATCGAGCGAATTAACTCATAACTGAAATAGCTTTTCATGAAATCTGCTATTGTAAGATACTTTGTAGATTGAATTCACAGAGTTGAGTTCGAATTATGGCACTCCAATCATCCATGTCTAACTTATTGTTACAGGACAAAGAAGGCATACCTCCAGACCAGCAAAGGTTGATATTCGCAGGCAAGCAGTTGGAAGATGGCAGGACACTGGCAGATTACAATATCCAGAAAGAATCAACACTTCACCTTGTCTTAAGACTCAGGGGAGGAACAATGATCAAGGTCAAGACCCTCACTGGTAAAGAAATTGAAATAGACATCGAGCCAACTGATACCATTGACAGGATCAAGGAAAGGGTTGAGGAGAAAGAGGGAATCCCACCTGTGCAGCAAAGGTAGCAAACATATTATTAGTGTCTGTCAATCTTCTTCCTGGTATCATTTGCTTTCCTGAATTAAGCTATTAGACTCATTATGTATGTGTTGGTATTTCTATTACAGGCTCATCTATGCTGGAAAGCAGCTTGCAGACGACAAAACTGCGAAAGACTACAACATCGAAGGTGGTTCTGTTCTTCATTTGGTTCTTGCTCTCAGGGGTGGCCATGGCTGTGGCTCTATTTAGGCGACTGTCTGTACCTCAAGATTTTAAATAAACTAGTCAAATTTGATGTGTTCTAGTAGAAATGCGGCCTGAACCCGACTATTAATTCATGGCAAGCGACTTTGAGACATGCTTTCCTCTGCAAATAATATTATTCTTCTGCAGCATTTTATGATGTAATTCCACAGGGGTTTTGTTAAAACTGCTCAACATCTCAGACAGCTTACGGCAATACAAAGAGAACTGGTACGATGAAGCTATCATACATTTGGCATAAATATCCATCCATTTAAGAGAGGTAATGTGTTTGTTATAAAGAGTACTCATGCTTAAGCATAATGTCATAGCGTTTGCCTATCTATTTGTGTACACTTCAGCGAAGCACCCTTTCCCTTTCCAGTGATGTTCTAATCGAGTTTGTCGAAACAAAAACCTGATATGATGGGTGTTCTTTTTAAGCCGAGGTGCTGCGAGAGGATTCTGGTTGGTTAGCCAGAAACCGAACGATAACAATTGTGATGTTGTCGCCACTGCCCCTCTGATTTGCTTCCTGCATCAGCCTTTTTGCTGCTACTTCTGGGTCTTGGATTGATCTAGTCATACAGACAGCTTCCTGAAAACAGCCACAATTTGTTACATTTACAAATGATGATATTTTATAATAAAAGTAACTAATATACAGATTCTTAACAAAGATTTACCTCATTCGTGACAACGTCCCAAAGTCCGTCGCTAGCAAGGATGAGAAACTCAAGGGTTTCATCAACTTTTTCCTCCTGTAACCAATGCAATGTTTAAGGCATAGAAGATTTTGGATTATATAGAAGTTTGAAAGGTTCCTAGTTAAGTACCACTTTGTTGATTTGCATTTAAATGTACAATAGATGTTTTCAACTACTGCTTTTAAAGAATATTATGTGTTACAAACTAGTGTTGGAGCACACCTGTATTTCTGGATCTGCAACCACAAATTGCTTCAGCAGTCTATCGCCAAAGGCACGGGATACAGCAAGAACCCCTCCAACCCTCCAAGTTCCTGTGTGGGGATATTCGAATGACATGAGGCCAGAAAATAGTCCGTATTATAAAGAGAATATATGAATCAAGGTTAAAGCATACGAAGTGGCTTTACCTGCCCACATTACAAAGCCTCCAGCATCTTCAATCCGTTGTCTCTCGTCTGTTTGGTCTGGTTTGTGATCTCGAGAAACAGCAAATGCTGCAAGCCCCAACAGATCAGTTATATGTAATGACAAAAACATGGAAGTCATCACATGTTAGGATTGTTAGAAGTAATATGAAATGTTCCAGATAGAACAAGTATGAAGTATGATGGTTTTCCAAGGGTTCACAATAAACAAATAGACAACTGAGAGAACTTTTCAACTCTAACCTTTGCCACCCCTGCAAATTACTGCTCTTGAATCTCCCACATTTGCGACCAACAAACGATCACCAACAAGGATAGCAGTAGAAGCAGTAGAACCTGCATCCCTGTTCTGATTTTTTTCAGACTTCAGGAATTCTGAGTCTGTAAGGCTGTAGGTTTCAGCTGAAAAAAACACCAAAACAATACAGAAAGTAAGTGAAAAGAGCAACTAATTTGTGAAAGGAGACACGCTGCAACAATGACTTACCTATAGCTGATTTGGTATCAGATATAAACTTGGGGTGCCTGAGTAGATTACTGAAGAGATTTTGTTTGACATATTCTGCAGCTCGAGCTCCTCCATGACCTTAAATAGTGTAGTATAAGAAGAATGAAAGGTCAGTTATATAGTTTACATGGCACTGATCATAAATGGATCAGAATAGGATGGCCCGTGAGATAACTAGATTCACATTATTGCTTTAAAAAGAGGACAAAAGAGGGAAACGAATTCCACAATAACTTATGTGACTTGAAAATGCCATATATCTATTGAAACTTTGGTTTGATAGTTCATAATAGATGAGTTGTTCCTTAAGGATTTATGCTATTCTTCTTTGAGGATGATGATAGTTATATGATTTTAACAAACCCATACAGATCCCCTCCCCAGAAACTTCAGAAAGAAATAATCCCATTTCCATGCAGGCTTGGATGTAACCACCCCCACGCAAAAGACAAGCACACGAAACACGCATATGTACATATACACGGAGAGAGAGAAAGAGAGAGTTACCATCAAATACCCCGAAGAGACCAACCAACTCTCCATCTACACCATCAATCCTTGTCTCGTAGAAATCCTCCATTGAAGACCTTTTACCTGGAGAGCTGGCATATCCATAGCAGAACTTTCCATCCTGACTGCAAGTAGTTCGATACCTTAGACATTAATGGGACCACATAAAACATTACATGGAAATTTGATTCACAGTCACAATGATCTAAATAAGAAACAGCTTCAGAAAGTGAAGATTCAATTCCTATCATAAAAGCTGCTTCAAAGTCAATGATCACAAATAGTTCAATGGAATGCCATCCACCTGAGGAAATCAAGCAAAGGAGGTCACATTTCATCAGATAATCAATTCACACACCTGTCACTCTGTTATACCTCTAAAATGTAGAGGCATATAAAGTGATCATCAAAATTAAGCACCTCACAATCACATAATCTCCATCAGAGACAAAAATAAATATATAAAAAAGTAAAACTCTCTTACAAAAAACATCTTTTGTTTGCAGAAAATATGAATTTAATGGACCAACATATAAGAAACTATATCAGACTGATTAACTCAGTACATAATTAGATATAGATAATAGATGTTTTGTAACTAAACTTAGAAACCATCCTTTCATATAAAGATAATCAGAAGGATCATTGATGATGTTAACCTCATGGAAATCAATTATCATTTTAATATTATCCAAACTACTCCTGTGAGAAGAGGAAACAAACATCTATTTTTTCATATGATTAAAAGCAACGACAGGTTTCCAGACACGACAAACAGAAGCGTACGTAAGCATTCTTCATGACAGGTTTTCTAGACGCGACAAACGGAAGCATACGTAAGCATTCTTCATCACATTAATGAGGAAATCAAGAAAACATTAGGTGTAAATTGCATCAAATATAGTACACAAGGAACTCTATTTTCCGGTGGTGCGGAATAAATGCAATGCATTTATGCAAGGAAAAATTGGATTCAGGTTCTTCAATCACATTATAAAGATAAGAAAAGAAAATTTCATAACATCATCATATAAAGCCACCAGACAATTGTAGCTTGTTAACTAATTCGAAATAAAACATGACAAACAACTTATCAGTGTGAATATAAATAAGGAATATACACAATTTTGATCAACCATATACTTTTAATATGCGAAAGATAGAAATAGCAGAAGCCTTCATATACCATTTCAGGCTTAGAAATAAAACCAAACAAGTAAATATAGAAGTAGAAAAAATAGGAAGCTGGACTACTCAGGTTCAACATCCATTTATTTCTTCTTGTACTTACTAATCTACCATTTTTGAGTTATTATAAAGTAAAAAAGCTTTTTCAAGAAAAACGCACCGCCTATCAGTGTCTATTTTCAGAAACATGGAATTTAGCATAATGTCCACCAAATTAATACGTAAAATGGATGAAGAAAACGGAAAAAAGCCGACTCCGAAACGTATGAAGAGGGGGCAAGAGGATCACCTTAGGCCACCTCCGCTTGCTGGAGCAACATCGACGTGGAGATCGCTAGTAGATTCAGACAACACCGAGTTCAGATAGCCCATGAATCCAACTTCTCTTCAATTTTCTCGTCGATAACGTTTTGACTTCACCTTAGCGAAAGGGGAGAAATCACTCAACTTGTGCCTCTATACTTCGTTTATGAAAAATCAGCAGATCAGAGCAACGCAAGCCTTTTTCAATTTGAATCAACGAACCTTTTCAATCCAACCTGACCACGAAAAAACATACATAATAAATAAATCAGACCAAACCTCAGCTCGATAACAGATCTAGCACGCATCTGCATACACAACACGAGCCTTGCAAATTAACTACGAAAAAAAAGAAAGAAGATGCAGCAGCAATCAATTCCGGTTTCCACTGCTAACTTACTTCAATCACACCACAATTAAATGCTTGAAAAACAAGTCTCTGCTATAATATTTCTCATCAGCATCCGCACCAAAAAAAAAAAAAAAAGAAAAAAAGAACATAGACAAAAAGAAGAACTTCCTAGCCTTCAAGAATCAAATTCCACAAAAAAATAACACGACACCGAACCTTCCCCCACAGATTTGCTTCGTAATTTCATGAATCCAATTAAAGATAAAACAATACAATTACAAATGCATGAAAAGTATACATGCACCAAATACTATCTGTATGCACAGAGACCGAAGAGGCCAGAGAGAAAGAACCTTGGAGAAGAAAAAGGAAACGCCATGAGAGAGAAAGAAGAGACTATATTATACTATTACTATTATAATTACAGTAATCAAAGAGCATAATTAAAAGTCTATAGTTAATAATTGGAATTTGGAAACTTACGGCTCCGTTTGGAGGATGCGACTGAGATGGCAAATTCTGCAATATATCTTTTTCCTATAATTTATAAATTCAAATTTTATCATATCTTTTACCAATTAAGGCTTATGGCACCTAATAGGCACTACATCGATGTGCGATTTAATTATATTATTGTAATTATTAACAACTAGATGCTAATTTCATGTGTATCTTAATATAGTAACGAATATTTATCCGACGAAAACACGGCTAAGGAACTAATATTGAAATTGTGTTGTGGATAAGATTTTTTAGTAATGGTAGTGGCACCAAACATTGCCTTACTTGCAAAGTCGATTCCATAAATGAGCAGAGGCGAAATATGAGCTCAGCACTGAAAGATGAGTGTAACTGATAATGCATTTAATTCCATTCTCTCTCTCTCTCTCTCACACACACACACGCACTTATTTATTGCTTCTTTGCTTTGTCAACCATTACGCTACTCCTATTCAATAAACAATTTAATTAAAATAAAAATGCATACATACAGAATGGGTTATGGCCAACTAGTGGTGGATTTGACACTGTCAAGAAGATCGACCCATTTGAACACTTGTTTCATGGCTTGCTTGTGAGTGTATTGTAATGAAGTGTAGTTGCAGGCTCTGTCGTCATCTTTGATGGCTACCTTTTGCGGCAGATTGTCATGCCGTCTCCCACGGGAATCTGTATCAAAAAAACAAGGATGATGGAAAGAATTGGCTATACCATAGTTAAGGACGGGGGAGAATTGGTTAAGAAGGGTACCATGCTAATCGATACACGTTCGTCGTCCATCAATTTACGATTGAAGTTTCTGATGCTGAGAGTCTTGGAGTCATTCACCTGTGGAAGAAGAAAATCGAATGGTTCGGGGATGAGATAGTTCAGAGTTGTTGAACTGGTGGTGAAGTTTCAAGTGTAATTACCAGCGGATCGGCAACTCTTCCGTGCCAGAGAACATTGTCCATTACTATGACACCTCCAACTCTCACCTGTACAACACAACTATAAGGAATCCTTCATAGAATGAGAATTGATAGAGAGAGCAATTTGGATTTGTGTTATTTGTTGATCTTGTGGATAAAAAGATAGGCAGCTACTAACCAGTTGTAGCAGCAGTTCGAAATAATCCTGGTACATTTTCTTCTCAGCATCTACGAAAGCAAAATCATAGCTACACAGATAAATGATCGCATAGTTAGTCGGCTTTGTAGTCCTCATAGGTAAATAAAATAGAATCTGCATAAGCTAGTGCTATAAGATAGTAAGTTTCTCTTATAATTATGTTAAAAGCAAGCTTCCAGATTTGAATCCAAGGAAAATCGGAGTAATGAAATAAGTAGCAAACGAAACAGATGGCGGAAAATACTATGCCCTGAAATTGCAGTCGATTATAATACTTTCTTAATGGAAATTAATGATGGCTTCAAGTGTTTGATGAAAGAAATGTAAACAATTAACATGCAGAAACATCCTTCAAAAATGCAGGCAATCTACTTAATCTAAATCAAATTTTCTAGGTCAACATAAAGTACCTCTCACTTTCTCCATTCTGAATCATAGATTTCAGGGTATCAACTGCAAGCCCAAGTTTCACATTCACCTGAGTCCCAATTTATGGTGATAAATTATAAGTTTCCACATCTTTGAGATCTTGCAAAAGCGTGGAAGAATAAACGACACAACCATACCTTATTTGAAACACCGGCACGGCCATAATACCTTTTTGCAACTTCTAGTGATCTGGGGTCTCTCTCGCATGCGACCAGTTGGCCTCCTTCAGGCAGTACCAAAGCAACTGCAAGAGATGAGTACCCCTGGAAATGATATAAATGTTTTGAAATGAAGTTTTTTCTAAATTTGTTTAATTTCGAATAGGAGAACATAAGACACTGAAAAAATGTAAAAGCCAATTTGGTTTTAAGTAAGAAGATTGAATGGGAGTATAGAAGAATGCCTTATTTACATTATGTTTTTCACATTTGTGTCTAAGAGTTAAGAAAAGCTTGCAATTTTCACATTAAGTGAGGTTAAAAAAGAGAGTGAAATTTCATTTGAGTACTTAGCAAGCAAGACAAAACCATCTATTTCACATTGCAAGAGAAACAACTTTTCATAGATATAATCAAGAATTAACTTGCCATATATGATGATAATGCTTGTTCAAACTCCAAAACAACTAGGTAGTCACAATAGTAAGGTGTAACTTTGAAGAGAAAAACACACGGAGGATCACAAGACATCGATGGGAATGAAGCAAGAAAGAGTTGCATACTGTGTATACACCAACTTCAATACACTTTTCTGCTCCTAGAATCTCAACAATCATAACAAGAAGCTGCGCTTGATCTGGAGAAACCTATAGGGCAAAAGGAAGAAAAATAAACAATAAAATAGGGAATCTTAGCAGATAAACTAATGCAAATAGTTCAAAGTTGACACTTAATTGGACCTCAGGAGTTCATTGCTGAACCAATGGAAGTGTTCAATCCCACAGTGGGAATGATGAATTTTCACGTCAACACAACTTGACGAGAATTCAGAGACTAATTACTATCAAGCGAGAAGTAAATATCTTACAATCACCTGCATTTGACTACCACGCATGCTGGCAGTCTCCTCCCTGAGCTCACGCAATATCTGAAATGAAGGAAAAAAATTCTAACAAAATGGACAAAATTTCCATCACAGGCACAAAAGCAACAAACCTCAAAACTGAGATGAGAAGAATCAAACCTTTGGCTCTCTAACATTATCCAATAAATAGTCATACAGCCGGGGATTAACACTAATGACTTCCTTACGCCCGTAATTGTCATCAGTAGCAGTTACCGTGTCCGTATTCGCCACAGATTTCAGCGCCTTTTTGGTACCGTAAACAGTCCGGGTCAATATTAATGCCCTAGCAGAGTGCAGAACAGGGCGGAAATGGCCACTGGACGATCGTAATGCCAACAGTGGAGTCGCCCATCGATGCACAAGCCCCCAACCAGTGGTCATTGCAATTTCCGAAGCACAATCCTCCCAAAAGCAAGAGCTAGGGCTGCAGTTTTTCAGAAACTACAATCCTAGCCTTCCTATCTCCCCGCCCTCCGCAAACCGACCTATTGCTTCAATCTCTTTCAAGACATAGCTCCACATAAAGAAATCGAACTCTAAATCTGAACGTAATAAATAAGAGTAGGATCTTCGGTATTCGCTCGCCGGCGATAAACCCTCCACCGGAAGGGAAGATTCTTTCTTTTTTTATCCATCAGTCTGACAGGGTTAAAAAGGGTAATTCGCATGAATGGGCTTATGGGCTCCTTGGCTTGGATTGGATCTTAAATTTTATTTTATTTTATTTTTATCATATATATATATATATAATCCCTTGTCATCCAAAGATAAAAATAAAAAATAAAAAATAAAATAAATAAGCTCAACTACCCTTTGCTTAAAAGTTGAAACTCCATCCGTATTAGGGAAGATTTGATGGTTTGCTTCAACGTGTTGAGTCTAAGTCATAAAAAGAGTGTTAGTTATTTAGGTCGATATCAATATTATTTTAGCTTATACGTTTACCTGCAGTATTAGTAAATATTTCTATATAAAAATACACACATGAAAATGAGTGAGTAATAAAATATAAAACTTTATTATTACATGTATTTTTATAAAATTTGTAACAACAAAAAAAATTTCATATAAGTCCCCGACCTACCAATGCTCAAAAAGCGTGTACATCGAAGAGATTCGGTGTCCACTGTCTTCCACATCCACCCCTCTCTTACACTTTAATTTCTATAATGCCACTGATAGTCGTAGTAAACAACAATATGAAGGCATATTAAAACCATGTAAATTATGTTCACATATAGTTTTGGATATATTTTGGATAAAATATTATCAGTTTTATCAAAATATTTCTAATTATTTTAAATATTATTTAAAAATTAAAAAGAAAATTTTGAAGAAATATATTGTGAATATATATAATAGTTATCAATTAAATATTAGTTTATGATATTTTTTCTTTATATAACTTGGAATTCATGACATCACCGTCAAGTCCACTGTTCCTATTTGATTTAAAACAAATCACAATTTTTAGTTTGAAATTTTGAAATTTTAAAATTAGTTCATATCGAATATCTCAAAAAATTCAAAATTTTGAATTAGTATACTAGAAATATGAATCAATTCAAATTTTAAAATATACTGTTTTCGTTTCAATACAATAGTCTTATTTACAATTTTTGTCTGTCCCAAAACAGTAATCTCATTTCCATAATCGTAAAACTATTTCTATTTTTTAATTATTATTACACAATTGTCACTATTTTTTATACTTAATATACTCATAAGAGCAAAAAAATTATTTATATTTATTTTTTACCAACTATCAATATAATATAATATTAATAGGGACGGGGGAGTAATATATTAATAAAAATAAAATAGTCTCAAAATTATTAATTATATATTAATATTCTTATTTATATTTATTATATATATATTTAATATTATCCAAAAAATTGAAAAAAATATTTTTTTAAAAAAAAAACTTCGAATTGGTTTTAATTTTTAATTCAAAATTCTGTTATTTCAATTTAATTCAAAGTGGATTTTTCAAATAATTAACTTTTTGAAGTGAGTCGGATTTGAAATCAAATAGAAAATCGCACTAGGTAAATCCCCACCCCCGATCAAATTTAATACCCTACAAACCATGTTCGACGGAAAAGTCACAAACTATGTATAGTAGGTGGACCTGAAGCGTCAGATGTTTGAACCCATAATTACAAATCCAAACCCCTGCGCCACTCCACCCCTCGCTAGACAAAATCTTTCTCTTCTTAAGTGGACAAGATACAGCTGCCTAACCTATTCCTTAATTACATACACAATAACATTTGACTAATAAAATTGTACATATAATCAGTTAATTATTAATTAATAATATATATTGATAGAGTTATTAACTTTGAGATAGTTAGGGTTGTAGGAAATGTATATTTTATTGGGCACGATACAACCACTTATATCACCATTAATTAATAAGTATTATTATGAAATTATTTTCAACTGTATTTGCAATTCAATATTGTAATTACATGAGACTAATTATCATTAGCATGTGTACTTCGCTGATATTCTGCTGACATAAATTTATTTTTATATTATTTAATTGTGAAAATGTATTTATAGTATACAATTATATTTATAGAATAGTTTGACATCTACTTTTAAAGATTGCCATGAAACTCATATATATTAAAAAAATAAAAAATAAATGTCATATTTACATATTTATCTATTAGTTTACTTTAAAAATATTATATATATATATAAAAAAAACACCTAAAGAAACTAATTAGTACTGATAATAATTTATTTATTTATAAAAGAAAATATTATTAATATTTATAGTATTAAATTTTAGCTAGGGTATATATAGGATTTGGGCCTGTTGTAATTTTCCCGAACTATAAGGGCAAATTTATTGGGCATTTCCTCCTTTAATAACCAGAGGTACACCTCAAAGGCCCACCGCTCGGTTGCTGTTGTGCGTTACGGCGGAACTTCGACGGAGGAAGAATCAGCCGCCGCGAATATGTGCACCACGAAGCACAAGCAAAAGCAACTCCATCAGAGTCAGAGCAACGGTTGCTTTTCCTCTACTTTGACGGCCGATGATTCGATAGAAGGCTGGAGGGAGGAGGCAATCGCTGGGGGATCGTTGAAGCATGTGGACCTCCAAAATGGGACGAATGGCTGGGCATCGCCGCCTGGTGAATTATTCAATCTCCGTGGACCTAATTACTTCGCGAAAAAAGTTAAAATCCCGTCCGGCGAGTGGCTGATGAATCCTGCTGGGGTTGACTGGCTCAGATCCAATGCGAAACTCGATCATGTGCTGGCTAGGCCAGATAATCGAGTTATGAACGCTTTGCGCAACTCAAAAAATTCGGAGAAATCATCCAAGGCTTTCATCGTGGCGATAAATCTACAAGTCCCCGGACGGGAACATTATTCCGCGGTTTTCTACTTCTCTAGTAAAGTAGACGAGTCGCTTGATTCGAATTCTCTGTTTTATCAGTTCATCAACGGTTCGGATGCTTTCCGCAACAGTCGTTTCAAGATTGTGAATAAAATCGTCAAAGGACCGTGGATTGTGAAAGCTACGGTGGGGAATCATTCCGCTTGTTTATTGGGGAAGGCGTTGAACTGCTACTATCATCGGGGTCCAAATTATTTGGAAATTGACGTTGATATCGGTAGCTCGGCCATAGCTAGCGCAATTCTGAAGCTGGCGTTGGGTTGCGTGACAGCGGTGACGGTAGACATGGGGTTTCTGGTGGAGGGGCAAAAGGAGGAAGAGTTGCCGGAGCGATTATTCGGCGCAGTGAGGATTTGCCAAATGGAGATGAGTTCAGCAACGTTCGTTGACGGCGTCGCTCCGACAAGTAAGGTTTTGCCAATGAGCAGTGGCGGTGAGAGTGAGTGTGACGACAACTAATAGCTTTTCGATGGATTTACTACGAATTATCTGAGTTTCTTAAATGTGAATTCATGGTGGTGATGAAAAATGTTGAATCCCTTTCAACTAGGGGAGATGACTCGTGTAGATAATGAATGCTGATGACAATGTTGGGTTCTTTGAACCATTCAAGAATAAATTTTTATTGGAAGAGTCTATTTGCTCTATTATTGCAGTTGAAATCTCATTTGTTTTATATACCATACAGTGTTTCTCACAGTGACGGAATATGTTAGCATCAATGATACAATAACCAGAAGAAACCACATTGCTTGCTGCAATTTCATTTATTTATTTTTAAAAAAGAGATGCCATGGCTGATCGACTCTGACCTTGTAGGGTATGCATTTAAATTGTCTTTGCGCAATACCTGCTGGATCATAAATGGCATGTCTTGTATTGTTAGCTTGATGCCGCCTTTTGCGGTGTGAAGATTGTCTCGAAAATTTTATGTTCAAAGAGCTATTATTGGTTACTATTCTGGTTGCTTGGTGTTGTTGATTTCTCCTCGAATCTGTAAAACTGTACTGGACTCTGAAGTTTGCACTTTTTGTCTCCTTTTGGGTGGTGAAATTGTCATGATGATGATGGTAAGATCCAAATGCGCCAAATTGCCCATAGTTCCAGACATGGTGTTTTGGACCGTTATCCAGATTGCAGTCTTTGGTTTCTGTGATTTGAGTGCACCTTGTCTCAGTATCAAGAAAGGTACATCTTTTATCACCCTTGTGAAAGTTGGAAGTACAATCAACAATATTTGGTAAAAGTATATGCTTATGATTCCTCTTTCTTGAGCTGCGTGAGAGCTTTTTGTTTTCTTTATGCTGTTGGGGTGAGTGGAGATAGATGATAGTGATTTGATTAATTGCTTTATTTGCTGCCCTTGACCATGACCATCACACATATTTGGATATTTTAGTCACATTTGTGAAGTGCTCTCATTTCTAATTGATAGGAGAAAGTTGTAAGGAATTTAGCAAAGTTGAAATCTTGGCTACATGTAGTAGAATGAACCTAACATAGTTCGTTCATGCCTTCAGTATGCATAAAATTCTGCTGTTAAGTTACAATTACAACTCGTAGACAGCAGTAGTAAACACATCTTCAGCTTGAAAGATTGTAGTTTATTGTTTTTAAGTGCTGATTTCGTAATGCAGTCTTGTATCGAACTGGAAATGATCATATCTTAAGTTACTGACATCAGACTATCTATGAAGTAAAAGATAGTCTTGCACACATTCTCACAATCATCAAATTTAACTGTGCTAGTCTTGCACACACTCTCACAATCATCAAATTTAACTGTGCTTTTCATTCCTTTTTACTTTGATTATTATTACCATAAACTGAAGAACATTTTCTTTTACCTTCCATGGAAATCAATGGTGTGCTACAGTTACTGCTTGATCCTCAAATTCAGACACTAATATGTCGAAGTTTTTTCTGTTAACTATTTACACCCACCAGCACCAAATCCTAGCCTCCCTCCGGCAACATCATACACCACTTCCAGTGTCTTCTGCTGAGTATTCCCGAAGATTGCCACAGTGCTCGAGTCGCTGTTCCCAGCAAACGCAAGGCATGCTTGCTTTCCATTAATGGCTATAAGTATCCCGCTGGCATCCAAATTGACTTTTGCGTTGCCACGGAAGGTAAATGATATGGTTGGAATAACTATTTTTGTGTTTGTGTAATTGCTGAAATCATAGCAGGTGTCCAGAATCGAATAGGCCGGCGCAACAGGGTACTTCTTCATTTGCTGCTGAAATTCTGTGCTCAGCGCGCTATACGCTGCGGGAGGCAGGCGGGTGATCACCGTGCCCGAGTCTACTATAGTGCCTCCGGCTGCCTGGAAGACAGATTGGCTGATGGATAGTGCGCGGCCGCCTACACTTATTCCGTCAATGTCAACAAAGTAGAAGGAATTGGATGCCGCCCCCTGTGAAGAGCTAGCAAAAGGTGTGAAGATCACACTTCCCGAAGCCCGACTTCTTCCCAATGACAAGTGCCCCGTTGAGCTCGAACTTGATGGCAGGCAGTACGAGAAGTATTTCCCGTAAGTTCCTGCGGTTTGGGAGACAACCGACAGCTGATCTCTCCCGAGCCCGATCAATCCTGCAGTATTGCCAAACAGCCCCTGGTTGTTCTGCCCGCAGCCGAAGAAAAAGTTCTGAAACACCGCGGATTTACTTATGGTGAGTGTGTCTTTGCTCAAGAATCCCACTGAGAATGACTGGTCGCCGTACTGAATGCCGTACACGCACGTCTTGGTGGAGCAGCCGGGAGTGTTGCCGGTGGCGGAGCTGAGCTGAGAGCACTGCGAGGAGGCGCAGGACACGTTGGAATAGGAACTCGACGAAGACGGGTTGAAGATAGGATCCTGCTGTTGGTAGCACGATCGAGCACACGGCTGGCATTGCGTCCACGTCAGATCGCTGCCGGTGTCGAAGATGAGTGACAGGGTTTTAGGCGGCGTCCCAAGGCCGACCCTGACGATGTAATTGCCCGAGCCGAGTGATCGCCCTGGCTGCACCGGAAGGTCGACTTTCCTGTCCTTGTATTTGTTCCTCTTGCCGGCCCGAGTGATTTCGTAGCTCGGGGCGAGCTTGGCCTGGATCGACTCAACCCGGGATTCGTCGGCAGCGAGGATCTCGGCCAGGGATGGTGGTGTGGTGAGGTGGGGTACAGAACAGGGGCCATGCCTGTGAACCACCTGCAATGTTGATGACCTCTGCTTGGAACCTGCTGCAGATTCATGTAAGTTAATAAGCTTTAAAACACATTGATTATATGTATATGTGTATGTATATATGTATGTATATGTGTATGTATACCTGGAGTGAAGGAGGAGGAGGGAGTGCAGAGTGATTGAGGGAAAAGGGAGGTGAAATGAAGGGTGTGGAAATGGTGGAGATCATCATCTTCTTCATCATAACTATTCACAGCTGCTGCAGCAGAAACAGGTTTTGTTGTCTCTGCAAAACACCATAGAATTAGCAGTGCCAATAACAAAGAAGAAGAAGAATATTGGAGGGTTTGTGTGGCCTTGGCCATAACAATAGTAATAGTAATATCAAGAATGTTGATGATGGAGTGGAATGGGATTAATTAGTTGATTGAAATTAGCTTGCTTGTGCCCATATTTGCCACCCATCTTTCTCAATTTACATACATATATATATATATAGAGAGAGAGAGAGAGAGAGAGAGACATGCAATGCAATGTATACAAGAGTCTCCATGTCAACCACTGTCCATACTTTATTATTATTATTTGTTATTTATTATTTATATATATATATATATATATTATTAAATAATTGTGCTCCCTATCAATTTGGGTGGAGAGACTTTGAATGATTTAAGGATCATATATATATATATATATATATTTTAAATATTCTGCAAAGCTTTCTCTTGTAAAACAAACCTTACCTTACCCCTGATTTTACTCACCATTTCATCTAACATACAGTATAGTTATCTATTCAATAATAATAATTCACATGAGGGATCAAATATAAATGAATAATATTTTATTGTTTATTACATTTAAATTATGAATAATGGTAAAACACCCAAACGAACAAACGCACCTATAATATCTGTGATGGTTAACATACGCTTTTGGTAAGCGAAGAAAGCGCGTTTCTGCTTTTGGCGTGATTGTTGTTGCCAAATGGGATCTGTTTGGTGGAATACCAATTTATCCAACATACAATACAAAACAAATCAAAACAAAATCAATACCACCAAACAGGTTATATATACATATTATCTTTAATTATATTCCAACAGCAAAAATCCATGTGTGACACAGCAATTCATCACCCAAACCTAACGACAGTTAAAAAAAAAAAAAGAAGAAGAGAGGCAAAAAAACGTCTAAGTTATTTTTGTTCCAGCAATTTAAAGGCAAAACAAACACATCACTTCTAATTAACCCAAAATGCAAAAGAATCAACAAATTATCGACACAGTCTCTCATTTTACGAATTATGGAATTATTATACTAATTAGTTTAATTTTTATTGAATTATTTGCTATTAAAAGTGTTGGAAGCTTATGAAATCATCTTCTTATTTTTGTCTACAAGCCAATGTCATTAGTGGAACCCTCTCAACCCTACTTTTCCTTTTAACAAATATATATAATTTTGGCTTTATAAATAAATAAATATATACATCCCTTTCAAATTTGTTTGTTTTGTGTTGAAATAACAACCCCACTCATGTATTATAGTGCTGCATTGTTGCTTGATCCATATGCTAAACTAATTTTGAGATTATATCTATTCCAAATTATTGTCATGCATTGGCACAAACAATCATAGTGGATGATAGATTTCTTTTCTGGTTTCATGTCATCTCCAATGAAATATAATATATATTATATATAATTTATAATAAACATAATAATTGTAGTGTGGCAGACAATTTAGAAATAAACCACTTGTTCAAGTAATTGGATGTTGCCCCACTAAAAGCCATAGTCATTTTATGAAATGATTTATATGTGGCCCATTTTCACACATTTCCTATTGCTCTTAACAAATATATATATATATATATATATAAGTTTTTGTGTGTGAATGTGAAGCAAGATTTCAATGGAATCTTGGCAAAGAAGTGGAAGTTTTGGCTATGGAGGAAAGAAACAAAGGAATGAGTTAGTGAAGCTTGTGGGCTAGTCTTTGAACATTGAACAAATGATCACAACCACAGGTCATGTGAAAATGTCTGAAATCTGCAGAGTGCACTGACATACATTTCATATATATATATTATTGATAATGAGTTTAGGTATGAAAATGTAAACCACAAGTCAAAATGATGGTGATTTTGATCCATGAAAGTGATGGGATTCCCAAATATATCTTTCTACATCATCAATCATTAACCTAACAATAATAAAGAACGAAGATTGGAAGAAACAATAAGCAATCAATCAATCATCTTAACTGCAAATTGTATCTTGTTTGTTCTATCTTTGAAGGATCTTGATTTCTTCATCAATCCCCACAGTGTTCCTATTGTTCTCCACTTCAACATAAAATTTCATTTGAGGAATTTTTTTCAGACATAAAAGGGCAATCAAAATAAAACATACCATCTATCGACATTGCACCGGCGCCATGGCGCGCAATTGCAACTGCAAGAATTAGAGGCATCGGGGGTAAGTTAGGCTGGAAATGATCGACGATGACAAAGCATCGACAGGAAAACAGTTTGCAGCAATTGAATAAGCTTAAGATTTGTTTCCATGTACTTGCAACCTTATCTTATTTTGCATCAAGAACTAAATAATACCGGGTTTGTCCCAGCTAGGCTAATCGGAATATTCTTGTTTGGGGCCCTCTTGACGTCCATTATGGATGTATGGAATCACACAATCAACCACTAGTGTTTAAATATAAGAGCATTACCTGTGTATGATGATGCTACGTTGATATTTTCTTTGTTTAGTTGCTTCTACTTTTGGATGATCCTGTCGATGTCAAATCCACACCATGGATTAGATCTACCCTACCCTGCAGTGAAAAAATGAAAAATCAATTACAAAACTATGTTGAACAGAATATTTGGTATATAGTAGGATGAACTGAAAATAAAAAGCTAAGAAGTCGAAGAATTACTTACTTATCCAACCATAGGAATGAAGAAGATCGAAGTGGTTGCAACGAGTGATAAGCACCACTGGTTGAAGTGTTGAAATTCTGCCGTAGATGCGAAATTCAGCTTCCTGAAAGCTGTTTTAATGCTGCTGATTACACAATGTTTTCGCCTTATACATAGAAGCTTCCTTCCAAACTCTTGTCTAAAAAGACCGATGCCTTAAACATTTCCATTAAATCTCCCAAGAATTCAAACCATTGCTGTTTAAACAGGACCATCAGCACCTACAATGGGATAATCACTGGCAAGGACTAGATCATCAAAGGATCCATCTAGCGTATAATCGCCTAAAGGTTTTCGAATCTCCCTAGTTAGTTCCTTCAATGCGTTGTAAATTTCTACGGAAATTGGGTGCGAGTGATCATCTGCATTAAAGGCATAAACATCATTGCCCAATTCAATCCAACTCCAACCAGGAACTTTCTTGACTCCCTTATCTCTCATTAACCTCGTCACAGAAGCTTTCTTATCCCAGCGCTTAAGTTGCCCGTACATATCGGATAGAAGCACATAAGTACAATGATCTCCAGGATCGAGTTCTAGCAAATGCCCGGCTACCTGAGTTGCCAATTGTATGTCACCACATGCTCTACAAGCACCTAATAATGTTTTCCACACCATTAAATCAGGTTCGAATGGCATTTCACCGATCAGTTCTTCCGCCTCCAGCAAACGTCCAGCTCTACCGAGCAAATCTATTGCGCACGCATAATTTTCCATTCGGGGCGGGATCCTATACTCAGCTTCCATAGATTTTAATAACTTAAGACCTTCTTCAACTAGACCAATGTGACTACAGGCAGTGACAGCAGCAACAAAAGTTATGTGATCCAGCTTCACGCGTCTCTCTGTCATTCGGTAAAACAGGTCAAGAGCAACTTTACCTTGCCCATGCTGCGCATGTGCGAAGATGATTGAGTTCCATGTCACCGACGTTTCCTTATTGCACGCCTCAAATGATTTCCAAGCATCTTCGATGATCCCGCATTTTGAGTACATAAATATCAAACCACTAGCTACGAACTCATTTCCTTCAAGGCCAGATTTCACCACCAAGACATGAATCTGTTGACCTAACTTAAGTATCGCCAAGTCTGAGCAAGATCTCAAGATTGCCGTGAAGGTAAATTGGTCAAAAACCATACGATCAAGACGCATCTTCTGAAAGAGCCTCAAGGCATCTTCGCTCATCCCATTTTGAGACAAGCCCGTCAAGATTGTATTCCAGGATACAAGATCCTTCACATGTAAGCGTTCGAATGTTTTCCACGCATCCTCCATACTTTGGCTATTGTGTTTAGTGTACATGGAAACCAATGCATTAGACACCTGTGTCGACTGCTCAAATCCCCGTTTTATAACCAAACAATGCAACGACTTTCCAAGTCCCCATTGCGCATCACCAAAGCAAGAACTTATTATAACAGAATACGAATAAGCATCCAGTTCCAATCCCTGCCGCACCATCTTCAAGAAAAGATCAAATCCACATCCTTCCAAACCATGCTCTAAATAAGCTGCTAACATCGAGTTCCATGTCACCAAATCCCGGAATGCATCGGCACCATCAAACACTCTTTCAGCATCTTCAATGCATCCACATTCTGCATATGCGGTGATCATCGCATTAAACACTATGGTCTCGTGCACCAGGCCATGTTTCATTACCATTCCATGGAGCTGCCGCAACAACTCATAGGAATCGACATTGCAAAGCAATGTCATAAGAGGTGCAAATGTCCCATCATCCATTCTCACACCCTCCATCTCCATACTTACAAGCAACTCTATACAACGCTGTAAATCCCCAATCTCTGCATACCCTGCCATCAAAGCATTCCAAGATACTGTGTTCCGCCATGGCATACACTCAAAAACCTTCCGCGCATCATCAAGTCTACCCCTCTTCGCATACATATCTAAAAGTGCACTAGCAGCATAAACGTTATCATCAAACCCCATCTTCACCACATCCGAATGAACTTGGAGCCCATACAACAGACCACCACTAACACCTACACCTTTCAGTACGCTTCCAAAAGTATACGCATCAAACAAAAATCCACACCGTTTCATCGACTTCAAGACTCCCCAGGCACTGCCAAAACTTCCCCTATTCACGTTTCCTGCGATAACGGTATTCCAAGAGACTGTATCTCTGTGAGGCATATCGTCGAACAGCTTCTGAGCATTTCGTAAGTCTCTGCATTTCACGTACCCGTTGATGAGATTATTAGAGATGTATAAATCGGAGATCAGAGACGCTTTAACGGCTTGACAATGGGCTGCCGCCACTTTTGATAACGTCAGAACAGCGGATTCAGACAGCAAATGCAGCGGCCTCATTCAAGACAACCGTCGATCATCGCTGAGTGCGCTGAAAATTTAGCCTTAAAGTCGCGTTTTGTAATAATCGTTCTCAGCTGCTGTCGCTATTTTAATATAAATGCGACTTTCATTCGAGTTGGCTTTGTACATTCAATAGAACTACTATAAAGTCGAATATACTTCACCATTATTATCTCAGTCGTTCAAATTATTCAGATTTTGAGATTTTTTTGGTAATAATAAAAAAATAAAGAATAAATATCATATTTTGTGATTTCTTTTTTATTATTGAAACTTGTGCTTAAAAATGTTGACACATAACAATTACTACTACAACAAACAAAACAAGAATCTGTGTCTCTAAGCATTCAATGGAACTGTCCATTAGTCAGAGAACAAGAAAGTCGAATTTCGCCATTATCATCACTCTTAACACCCATGCTGCTAAGTTTCAAGAAAGACACTGCCCACGTCTCAAAGAACCTATCTTGATTGTTTGCAAGTTCCACCACTCTCATCTTCGATCTTTCATCGCTGAGCAGTGCTGAATCCGACTGGAACAGCCCCCTGTGGCTGAGCAAGTTCCTGTAGTACTCGTTGTCGAACAGCCGGGGAGTGGCGGGGTCGTTGTTAACCGCAACAGTATCGCCTGCTGCCCCGGCAGGACAAATTTTTGTCAGCTGAGAAGCATACTGCCGGTCTAGAGATCCATCGATCAGCGTAAGGCTTCCGTTGGTATCCACCTTGAATCGACCATTGAACGAGCTGCA
Organism: Andrographis paniculata; assembly: GCF_009805555.1. Lineage (NCBI taxonomy): Eukaryota > Viridiplantae > Streptophyta > Magnoliopsida > Lamiales > Acanthaceae > Andrographis > Andrographis paniculata. Next base: position 1,028,630 of record NW_026137610.1, read on the forward strand.
ATGAGCTGTCCCTATTGTGTGAGCTCCTGCAGAAGCACAGGTTAGAAGTTTGATTAATGTATTTGATTCTTTTCTGGGACCATTTCAGTGATCTCTGAAAGAATAGGCTTAGCTTAAATGCTGCATGTGCCGGCTGCCCGGGTGACGTACCTGAGAGGGTAACAAGGTCATCCATGGATAGTCCCTTGGATGAAAAGATGCTGGCCATTTGGTCCAGTGTGAAGCTTGTGTCAACAATGTTTGGTCGCACATTCGCCGCGATGGAAGTCCTGCCGTCTTTCCTTCCTGTTGGAATCTGAATATTCGGACCTCCGGCCTGTGGTAGAAGGAAAAAGAATACGATATGATGGAAGTGTAATGAAGGCAGAAACATGTGGCCTGGATTCGGGGTTTTACGAATTCAACTGCATCTCTGGCTGCCAATGCGATTATATCGGCGCAAGAAACTGTTCCGGGGCAGAAAATTTCCAGCACTCTTTTTGCAGAGTCGATCACGGTGAATCCTCCGAGTGACTTGTTCGCTGGATCGCTTCTTTCGGTTCCATTTCCTTGTAAGAGTATGGAGGCATCACAGCCCTGTGAGAATCAACTTATAATAGTGTTCTTATAATCGCCATCCAAACAGCAATTGTCGTAAACTAAATGTGAACGAGACGATAATAGGATTAGTAATTATTGATAACCTCTACAAAGCAGTCATGGAAAAGCAAGCGAAGCAGCTTCCCGGGGGTTGTTGGATCCATAGCAGAAGCTGATCTTACAGTAGCTTTGACCATCAGTTCAGCAGCTGGGCATGAGCCTGCATAGAAGCCAAAAGAGAGAGTCGAAGAAAATGGAGGAAGAAATGCTATGAAGAGCATTACAAGAAACCACAGCAGCAGCAACTTGTAGTGAGAAAATATTTTGCCAACACAAACTTCAGTTTTTTCCATTTATGAACTTGCACAAGAATGACAACATGGAGCTACTGAGTGTCAATATACAATCACATTGGCTGTACAGTTACTATGAAAATAGCCAGACGAAGAAAGAGATAGAGGCAGCATGCCCATTCATTAATTAACCTTCATTGACTAAGGATGTGGCCATGGTAGCTTGGTAACCATTTTAACACTCTGGAGGAAGTGTAGGGCAGTCAGTAGAATAAATGCTCATCTTCTTCTCGATCTGTTTCTAACTTTTGCATTTTCCTTTTTCAAAATTTTATTTTGGAAAGTGGAATTGAAATAGTTCAAGTGGGTGGGAGTTGGCAGGCAATTACAAACCTTTACTACATTGTCAGAAGTCCCATATGAATTCAAGCAGATCTGATACTGCAGAGACTCCTGAAATTGATTGGGAGGGTTTTGAGGTTGAGAGCAATAATGGAATGAAGCTGGGACTGATTTCCTACCATGTAACAAGATGCTACCACTAAACACTTAACCAGGATATCCTAATAACATTCCAAATAAATTCAAGATCTTTATCTGAGGTTTATCATCCCACTGTATTTACTCAAAGACAAATCACAATTACATAGTACCTAAGGAGAACTATACAAGAAGAGGAAGTTACCTGTGAGGGGCCTGGAAAAAAATCACCACTGGCATCTTTGTACAAGACAACCTGTTGTAAAAAACAGTGAGGTGAATAAGCATATTATCAGGAACAGTTTACATCAGATTGAGTGGGTACCATACATACCTCACATCTTTCCTCTGAATTATGTTCCTTAATCACTTATTGGACAGCAACTAAACTTAAAATTTCTGCTACTTCAATTTCGGTATATGGTTAGATAGGTTCAAGGGTTGACAAAAATAAGTAGTTCTTGGTTTTGTTTCAGGTGTGGTACGGAACTGTGAGAAAATGGTATTCCTGGGGAAGGATGAAACAGGGATAAATGGGCAGTAGCTTCAAGAAGGCCATGTACATATAGTATACCTTTATACTGATGATTCAGGAAGAGTAGTTGATTGATATAAAATGATCAAGAATAGCAGAAGAAGAAGATGCCATTATGAAATTGGAGCGTACTGTTTGGACCCATATCTTTACAGTTCTGGTCTCACTAGCTAATGCAGGGCAACACAAGCCAAATTTGTCTGTTGCTAAACTAGCAGTTGATAAAGGAATTTAAAATTCAAGACATGATATAATGATGTATTGGTAGAGAGTACAGAGTAGAGAGTAGAGATACTGGATTTTTCTGCCAAAAACATTCAACTACCAAATATAAAACATTAGAAGTGGAAAATAATAAAATGGTATCAGTTACTATGATGATTCTAATTAGATTATTGTATGTGTTACTTTCTTAGAGAAATCTCTGAGATGTTTATTAATAATGAAATTAGAGTCTATTTATATACCTTATACAAAAGGATAAACTCAAATAATAATAATAATCTAATTTAGTAGATATATCTAAATAATAACAATATGATCTAACAGATATGCCTAAATAATAACTATCAAATCTAAATAATATCAACCAAAATATCTATCTAAAATATATTTCAAGAAACTTTGGATATTGAAACTTCAAAAACTCCAAAACTCAAGCCAATGTTGAGATCTATAACTCATCGTCCAAGTTCCAGTATGTTACTGTTAGCATCTGTTGCACATAATGAATATCACAGGCTACAGATGCTGCATTTCACATAATCAACACTCTATAAACCTCACTTCATAGAGCAAACATAACATAACAGCTGTATCAACATACTTCGACTCCAACGCCTCACAAGAATGGTGATCTTAATGTCAACACAAGTCAAAATGTTCATCATAGAAAGGTTCATCATATTGGCTGCCTACCTCACCACTATAACAACCAAAATCATCATTATCTTGGAAAGAGTTTGTACAATGCTGGTCCTCACTGTAACTGCTGTCTTCAGCTCGGGGCATTTGATGGCTGGTGTTTCCTTGTGATGAATACTTGACTCTGTCAGAATCATTGGTGATTGCCAGAGCTGTTTCAGAACTTTCAGCCTGCATATATTTGATCATTTGAAATTTAGACACACACTCAATCTCTAAAGTAGAAAACATTATGGGGTGTTTACTATCCATGATTTTATGATCTTCATGTGTTATGTTCTGTGAGTTTTAATGGTCTAGATAGACAGAGTACAACACTGAAAGCTTCAAACCAATGAGCTTCTTTGGGACACAAAATGCATATCACGGGAGATTGAAGACAATGACAGTATTGAATCAAAAGTGAAGAGAATACTCACTAAATCACTGCCCAGGAGTTTCAAAGCATCATAATTTATCCTTGTACTTCGCTTCTGTTCCAACAGAAATTACATGATCACTTATAAAATTTAAATTAAATACGACAATAGATTCTTGTGTAGCGAGTCTATTACCTGTAACCCCACTTTCTCAGATGCTTTAGCAAACTTTTCGGCAGATGCAAATTTCTTTGTTTCAGTTGTTCTTTTTCGTTTCTTGGCCTGAAATTCATTCATTTTTAGCACCACATAGACCCAGCAAAACAACAAGTGACTATTTATATTTTCTGCCATTTTTCTTTTCATTAATGAGCTTTTCTTTACCATAAAGCTAAGTCAAGACAACTGTACATAAAGTTTAGCAAGGCAGAAGACACTTCGAAGTTTGATGGTATAAAAACAGAATGAAACATTCAAAGAAAAAAACGGGTTAGTGTACCTTCTTGTAGTTCCCATTGATTGCTTCCCATAAAATTGTTTTTACAATGATCTCTTCTTTGCTGTTAAGGTACCCAGAAATCTGGAAAGTATTAAACATGTTAGGCAGTTGTATGCTGACAACAATATAGTAATATATTTTGCACATATATGAAAAGAATAGGAAAGTCCATCCCTTAGAATGCATATGAAGAGCTTAGCCATACAATTCAAAATCAACTCAAATAATGCATATATAGAGTTGACACATACTTCAGCGTTGGCACTAACATAAAATTTAGGAATAAATTAATTCAGTCCTCATAGTGCATACAAAGAGCTTAATTTGTCATCTAATTCAAAATCAAGTACAACTATTGCCAGTATGGAGTTGAAACGTACCTCAGCATCATCAATCTCAGAAAGGCTATCTAGTTTTCTGTAATTTTTCAAATTTTCCCTGACTTTGCAACATTTGACGGTAATGGAAGCATCCTTATTGATTTGGTTGTGTCCATTTGAAGGCCCTGAAGTGAAGATAGATGTAAATAGTATTACAAATTGGCAAAATCTTGCTTTCTGGAAAAACATGTGCCGCTTTAGGAGAAATTCAGACACGATTACCATTGAGTTTTCTCACTTGAATGGGTGGGCATGCATCAGAAACTGTATCTTCTCTGCAGGAAAGAGATGTCCCTTCCTCTGTCTGAAAAAAACAAAAAGGTTTTAAGGCATGCAGACAGCATAATTTCCTATAAAAATTGGAAAAATAGACAAGCTTGGATACATTCATACCCAATCGGATAAGTATGAAGAGTGTTCAATATGAAAGAGCCAAAGTCTCAACACAGTCAAGAATCAAGGTATATAATGCCACAAATACAATGACAATTGAATAGCATCATATTCTACATGGCAATCAGATAGCGGAAATAGGATAATAATGTTAACACTCAACGCAACAAAAAAGGTTATCTTGAAATGTTTTCTGAAGTTGGTCAAAGAAAGATTGTGTTAGGAAAGTTACAGATTCGAGGAACATACTTTGAGAGATTTGAAATAAAAACTTCCAAAAGTAGTTATCTGCAGCAACTTTCCAGATGAAATTTAAACGATCTACAATGGTTAAGAGGTCCAACCTAATGTAAGAATGATAAAAACAATCCAAATTAGAAGCAAAACTAATATACAACGGAAGAAATTTCACAGGTAAAATCTACCAAAGATTTAAGCACGCCAGAGTTCACAAGCATAAAATCAAGCACATCGAAAGCGTCAATACCGGCATTCCAGATTAATAATCACTAAGCCAATATCACCAGAAGCCAAACACAATAATTCGACGTAATATGCATACCGTTTGATTCGTATCGCCGACGGAGCTTTGTGTGACGGCCATTACCGGTGTGGCGTCTCTAGAGATTCTTCGTCGAAGAATGGAGATCGAGGGCTTTATATAGGTCTGGGTTGTAGGTCTGATTACCAAACTACCCTTCCTCGTGCCATGAAAAAAATTAGATTTATAAAGGGTATAAAAGTAATATTAAGAGCCATTAACCCTTCACCTCACGCCCTACAAAAATTTCAAACAGTTTAAACTGGAAGGGCCAGAGCGAACGGACGACGAAGAGAAGACGGAAACTTCAGCCAAAAATGGAGCACAATCAAGCAGTAGATGGGCTTCTGACGCTGTTTTCGAAAGCAAATCGTGATTTATCTCTGGTTCATAACAAGCTCTACAAAGAATTTCAACAAGTCTATCCCGAAAATGTGCGCCGAATCCCGTTATGTTTCTCTCCTCTCTTTTTCACTGAAATATCAATTTACTTGTTTTGTGTTACTTGATTTGGAAATTGGAACTTTGGTTTCACTGCTTCGACGGTTTCTCCATAGGCAAATCCGATGAAACTGGTTGCAAGGTTGAAAAAGATAGAGGAGGAAATGTCGTCGTTGAAGGACCAATGTCGCGAACTTCTTGCCGCAAAGCAGGTAATTGTCTCAAATGTGCTCTTCTGATCCTGCAATGGTAGATTGTAAGTTTTCTAGGAGTTAGTCTTTGTGTTACTGTAATCTGTGTGCTATTTCCATTTGAACTATATTTTGGTTATTGACAAACTTCAGAATTTGAGGATTTTTCATTAGCCGTATAAATTTTGGAACTTACAGGATCTGATCGACAAAGCCAGAACACTCTTAGTTGGGAACAGGACCATGCTGCAGAGGCTGCAAGCATCCGCTGGTGCTCTCATCACTAGTGATGATGATGATCATGCTTATCAGAGCTTTAATCAGGCATTCATTACTCATTCTTTTATTGATTACAGCTCAAATTCATGTCTTTTGAAAAAATTTAAAATTCAGAGTTGTTTCATTTTCCATTTGTTGTTTGAATATTTCATATCATGTGCCAACAAGCAACCAAATTTTGTGTGGCAAGGCTTAGGATGTTTATCTCTGCCCTTGCCACAAAAATGAAATCTGATACTTTGTTGTTTTTAACAGTGTATTGGGCTTCAATTGTGTTAAGGTAACATTTTTGTCTCATATTTTTCAGGTTATTGACGAGTGGACAGCTCAAGTCAAATCAAGAACAGGTAATATGTCAGTTCAAACTAATTACATCCTAACAAAAGATAATAAGTAGTATGATAATTTGCCATGCTCATCTAAGATTGTACTATAGACAAATATGTTGTTGAGGTTTAACCTAAGCAAAGGAATAACTCAACTAAGCATTGTTCTTCAACCACTTCTCATGGTAATTCATTTTACATTTTGTTGCACTGTGATGATGATATATATGGTTGGATCATATACAAAAATTTTGAACTGATAAAGTAATTTTCAACTACACAGAGGAGGACGACGCAGAACCAGGCTCCAACGACATCAACAAGTTGCTATTCTCAGCAATTGTTCAAAGCAACTAACTGCTGAATCTGAAAGATCACCAAACAATCATCATTTCCTCAGAAACTCTATATAGTTATGAATTTTATAAGGGTATGGTTTTCTGAATTCCAACAGACCATTACAATTAGATACCTACTAAATGAATGAACCATCAAAAACAATTATTGAGTTACATGACCTGGGGGACATCCTTTTATGTTTTTGGCGCGTGTTGTAGCCATTACAGATTGAATACAAACACAGCCATTCTACTTCTTGGCAACGGGTGGCTGTCCCAGCCACTTTGCGCGATAACCGGACCCTTTGCAATCGGGACAACATCCACAGCCCTGTACATACATAATCAAGCCCCCAAATGAGATTTTTACTATGCAGCAGTGATTGCATAACTGTGCCAATCTAATGTACCTTTCCTGCACAGATTACACAGGCAGTGCTCCTGGAAGGGACCTGGCACAGCATTGTTTCACCAAGAATGAAGAAGCCAGTGCCACTGCACCATTTGCAATCAACATGTCCCTTTGAATCACATGAAGCACAACCAACTGGCATTGGTTGCTGCATTCATTTGTAACCAAAATTATCCTCATCACCAACAAGCATATACATATACATATATATATTTGAGAATTTAGCCATGGTGTGTTATTCTGGCATGTTCTTTTCTTTCTTCTGGAAATTGCAATAAATTCACTCCTCAAATCCTCCATCAAATCACAGTAATATGCCAGAAAAGCTATTAATAAGTTCATACGAATTAAGCTAGGGTTTGAATTGTATGAGGAAAATAAAGAAGCCGGAGCAAGTAACATACCTCAGAAATCAACCAGGCGCGTTCCATGCGTTCCACCAAATTAGGGCTCTCGAACGAAGAATCCAGCTTGGAAGCTCTCACGCTGATCCTTTTCGGCGCCATCGACGCCGCTTTCTTCCCGAATTTCAGAGGGTTGAAGACCACCGGCCCGCCACGAAAACCACAAGTAGCCGACATTTTTGTAGAATCACGGCTTCTCCTTTCTCCCTACAAATCTAGGCTAGTAATTTCTTTGAGAAGAGTTTGAATATTCCAATACACTTCTATCATCCAAAAGATATTTTTGTCGGCCCGTCGTCTTCAATCTTTCCACCGATTTCTTTTTTTTTTTTTTTTTTTTCCACACGTTAAAAAAAAATTGGACGGTGTTCTTCTGTTATTTGGGTGTGGTTGCTTCGATTTTAAATTAAAATTAAAACAAAATAGCATAAAAGTTTTTCAATTTTCATTGACGATGTTAAATTTGATACAATCATGCCGTTATTTATATTTTCTTTTTAGAAAATTATGGAGCATGATAGAGATGAAGTAGCTTCAATTTACTTATACCTATTTACCCTACTCTGCAGTCGACCACACGCCGCCCATCATATGCTCTTTCACGCCGACTGCGCTGTTGTTTGTGCTGTCACCGGAATCAGCAGTAAAATTAAGAGGGGGGCAAAATATCAATTGTTCTTTTTTATTTCTCTTAGCACAGTCAGGTAAAAAAAAATAATAATAATAATTGGTTTGTTGTGTTTAGAATGAAGAGAGTAGACCTTTTATACAAGCGTCTCGGCTAAAATGGCAGGAATCAATTACAATCATAATTACGACTTTAATAATCGATATAATTTATTCTAAATTTAAATATTATTCTAATTATAAATTTTCTGTTTGTGATTTGAAATTATAATAAATTTGATATAATACTGTGTTTAAATTGGGGTTGCACAATTTAGTTTGTTTAGAGACAGACAAAATACCATTATCCAAAAACTAATTTATAGTAACGATAAGTAAATAACATATTTATTTATTTACCTTATATAAATTTTTATTCTTTATATCCATAATGTATATATTTTATAAGATATAATATTAAAAATATTTAAAAATAAGTTTTAAATTTTTTTTAATTATTAAATAAAATGATAGTTACGTACTATATTACTTTATCCGTCCATTGAATTTATTCATTTTTTTAATTCGTCCGTTAAATTTATCTTATTATTAATTTTTAACAAAATTAATTAATTAATATTTAATTATTATTCTCAATGAACACACATTTAAAATGAATGCCATTACTTTTGTTTACATTTTTTTTTTTTTTTCACTAAATTTTCTTTTGTTATTTTTACAATAAAATACTCATTTTTCATTGATCTTCTTGTCGAATTTAAATGTGCTAATTTCACAAAATGGAGGGAATAGTAGAGAGTGGTAAATCAATTATATATCTTTGTTTGAATTAGTATTCAATTCAAAATTGATATTTATATTAATTTTGAATTCAATTTGATAATGGTACATAATAGATACATATATATATTTAATTATATACACAAATTATATTCTATATTTTAATATAAAATTCTAAATTAAATAAATCAAATTAAATTTATTTTCAGCATGGTATTTTAAAATGTATGTATATAAATTGATAAATATTATAATTTTAAATTCTTATTAATAGCTAATTGTAAACTAATCAAAAAAATTTATTCTATTTCATATTCAATTCAAAATTACAATTTTTGTATTCCATTTATGCAAAATTCAAATTCGAATATAGATATAGAATTAAGGGAATATTTCCATGAAAAGGGCTTTGTTGACTTTTTTGTTAAAAAAATAAAACATGTGGCAATTATTGTCTCGTGGCATTATTTTAACAAATTGGACGGGTGTGTTTACCTGTCAGGTTTTACACTTATATTACTATTTTAATTTTTTTTTTTTTAAAAACATCAAATCAAACATTCAATTTTTATTTATTTTATTACATTAAAATTTAATTTTACATTCAAAACATCACGTCAACGCATATTTATATCACATCAAATAACTATTTCAATTCAAAATTTTACTATTCAAAATTAAAACCCAAATCTAAAACCTTTGCATTAATATCATATCCTATTTGTAAAAAAAGTCAGCATATGATATTCAAATAGGATCACATGCTGAAATTCTTAACCTTAAAACTTCATTAATGCAAAATGAAAGAGTGTGATCTATTTCAGCATATGCTGACTTCTCTTACAAATCAGCGTACGATCCAATCTGTAATAATAATAATAATAATAATAATAATAATAATAATAATAATAATAATAATAATAATAATAATAATAATATACAGATTAGTCCAAATTATTAATTGAATTCATGTGCTTGAATGTGTTGGTTTTATATATTATGTTCTGTTAATTTGTTTGTTATATTTATTTTAAATTAATACCAACTTTATGGTGTTTGTGATGAATCACTAATTTGATTATATCTATATATTTTGATTAATTGTAATTATAATTTATGATTTGGATGGAAATGTATTTATTTATGATTCCATTTTGATTAGTGCTAAGAATAGTGATTTGAAGGACTATGCATGTCCATGCCAATACTCGGAGTAGAATTATGGAAAATTTTGGTGAGAATTTTATAAATTAATGAAATATTTTAAAAATTGATTTCTTGTGTCAAGAAAAATCATTAAAGATGATTTGGATAAATCTTACCACCAACAGGATAAGAAAAAAAAAAAATTGGCATTACCATGGTATTTAAGACCTATAATCGATTTATTAATTGACCAACGAAATTATTTTAAATCAACGATCAATTATTAATTCGATTTCTTATCCATTTCTTAGGCGACATATTTAATCTTCATTTGAAATATAATTTTTATTTATCATTGCTTTATTTTAATTGAATTCCATTTTTGCTGAATTTTTTTTTTTTTATCTCTCTCCCGCCATATTGAATAATAACGATACAATAAATAGTTTACTCAATCTCCACAAGGCTTACACAATATTTGTTTGAACTCTATTTTTTTAAAAATAAAAAAAAAAAAAAAAAAATATAGTAGTATTTGTTTACAAAATATTACACTACGTATTATTTTAGAAAAATTATAACCCTTCAAATCCAATTCAAAATGAATATAAAAGAAATACATAGGAGATATCCGCTTTGTTTGTAAAAGCCAAAATTGAATTCCGAATCCAAAAATAATACTCCCTCCGTACTATAAGTGTATCAATTTGTTTTCTGCAATATTATATTGGAATACAGTAGGAATAAAGTAGAAATGACTAAAATAATAAGTATGTGATATAAAAATAATGACATTTGTGTAATATATTGTAAATTGTAAGGGTATTTGTAACGTTAGTTAGATAGTACAATTACAAAAAAAAATTAATATTTTATTATGGGACGGACTAACATAGGAGAGATAGAGTAATAAAGAATATAAAATACTTTGTTCAGAGGTAAAAAAAAATAAATAAATAAAAAAATAAAAAAAAAATCAAATATTTGTTAAGGGACTACAATAGTATATGCTTTTATTCATACAAATCACCTTATTTTTATTGTCAGTATAACTATCTCAAATATTTATTTATATATTATTCCAGAAATCCTATTCAAATAATAAAATATTAGTGTGATACAAATTATAAGTATTGAAATAATATATATATATATATTTATATCATATTGAAGAGCGTATATACTATGTGAGAATCATCTTATTATAAATTAGCTTGTTTCAATATAATTTTGAATTAAAAACATATATATAGTTATTGAATTTGATATGGGAAAATGTGTTAATAATAATAATAATAATAATAATAATAAATATATAAATTAAATATTAAATATTTACTTTTTATATGAATTTAAAAGAATATCGTATCAGGATTTATTTATATAACATAAACAATTTCAATAATTGGCTATAATTTCGGAGTACAGTCGACATTTAGGAAAAAACAGCATTACGTACTTGCAGTTCTGTAATTTCTGAAGAAGAAGAAGAAGTCGACGACTCCATAATCGAGCGATTTGCAGTTCTGTAATTTCTGAAGAAGAAGAAGAAGTCGACGACTCCATAATCGAGCGATTGAGCAGTTTCAATAGTCGTAACAGACAATCATGCTGCTCAGAAGCTTCCACTTCAGATCACAGAACGTAGTCTGCGGCAGCGGCAAAAATCTATCGGGTACAGTACAGTTGCCTCGAGCTTATTAGTTAACGTGGTTGAGCTCTTGCTCTTAGTTTATTTTGAGTCTGTGTTTTTTCCGTACCCTACAGCAGATGATGCAACGCAGCAATTTCCCGCCTGTCGTCGATCACTGCTCCCAATTTCCACGGTGCGAGCAATATATAGTTAGCTAATTAACTAGGACGATCGACCAAGTTGATCTGTCGGTTAACAGAAACCTGTACATTTCTAATCTGTTTGCATGTGTAGGGGAAAGAAATTGAAGCTTCGATCGAGAAGATACGACAGAGGTTGTTCGGAGGGAAAATGGAGGTTTGCGCGTCCGCGTACGATACAGCGTGGGTGGCTATGGTGCCGTCGAGGAAAAGTTCTCGGCCTCGTTTCCCCAGTGCGTTGACTGGATCGTCGAAAATCAGAACACGGATGGATCGTGGGGGTGGGGAAATTATTCTTCTCCTACTCTGGTGAAAGACTCACTGAGTTGCACTTTGGCCTGCTTGCTTGCTCTCCGCAAGTGGAACGTTGCTCCACAACTCGTCCATAAGGGTAAGCCTACAGCTGCATCCGTATCAATTATTTAAGCGCAACTGAATTAATTATGTGTTACGTGTAGATTGATCTCGTTTCCCGCAGGTCTGAACTTCATTGGATCAAACGGCAGGGCAATTTCTTGCAACGAATCTTATTCTCCGATAGGGTTTGACATCGTGTTTCCCCATATGATAAGCTGTGGATACGACATGGGTTTGAATCTGCCTTTCGACCCTATTTTAGTGGATTCCTTGCTACGAAAGCGAGACACACTGCTTAAGAGGTGATTGCAGCTACACTAATTTTGTGGTTTCTACTATCTGTTAGGCGTGGTTGATGTTTAGCACATTAGGTGTTTGATAAAATCTGTATTGATGAGTAGGAATGGGAACTCGGGATATATTGCTGAAGGACTTGGAGTGTCTTGCAACTGGAAGAAGATATTGACTCAGCAGAGTAAGAATGGATCTCTTTTCAATTCACCAGCCACAACTGCAGCTGCCTTGATTCATACCCACGATGATAAATGCTTTCAATATTTGCTTGATGTTCTTGGAGTTTTCGAGAGATGGGGTAATTCTTTGAAATATAATTAACTCATTGATGTTTTGTCTTGACCCCTGTTTGTAATCTGTTCTACTACAAATTTTGTTCGTTTGGCTTAGTTCCAAGTGCTTATCCTTCGGATATATACTCAAAACTCTGCATTGTGGACACCCTTGAAAGGCTGGGAATAGCTAAGCATTTTCTAGGTGATATTGACAATATTATAGATGAAACATACAGGTAATATAATACATTGTTGCCAAAGTTGCTTTATCTCATTCTGTCAGCAAAAATTTATGCTCATGTATTTGCAATTGGTGCTGCACTCCAATCATCACTACGAGAAAAATACCAGGTTATGGCTGCAGAAGGAAGAGGAGATTTTTGCAGACATTAGGTGTCTATCCTTGGCATTTCGACACCTACGAATGAAAGGATTTGCTGTTTCCTCAGGTGACTTGTACTCAAACTTATTACTACAGAGAATAATCCCAGAAGTTAAGGTTAAATTGCTCTTTTCTTACTTTTAGATGGTGGTATCGACTAATATATTTTGTTATGCTTTAGATAAATTGGCAGAATTTGTTGATCAGGATCATTTCCTGGGGTCTGTGAATCTAGAATTCACTGGTGTGGATACAATTCTCGAGCTTTACAGAGCCTCACATCTGAGGATGTCTGAGGGAGAAGTTGCACTAGAGAAAATACATTCCTGGACTGGCACATTCCTGAAGCAGCAGTTGTTAGATCAAGCAATTTTTGACAAAAGACTGCAGAGACAGGTGGTGTTATACATATACATGAAACTATAACTTTAATTTTCTGTTTTAATGGATCGTCTGATTAGTTTCATCTATTGGCTGGCGGGATTTGAAAGGTGGAGACTGAATTGAGATTCGATGGAATGTCAAATCTATTCGAAAATATAAGAAGCATAAAAGAATACGATGTGGAGCATTTTCAAATGCGAAAAACAGCACACCGGTAATGAATAACTATTTTATATGAGCTGTTTTTAATGCATAATCCTTTCATAACTATTTTTATTCTCTGGCCAGATGTCCCACATTGTACAATGAAGATATTCTAGCATTTTTGCAGACAAAGCTTAGCTCTTTCCAAGCTAAATGCAACGAAGAAATGCGCTTGCTGACGAGGTATAAGTATAACAAACAGACACGTCAACGCTTTACTTTACTGAGGAAATTTGTGTTCCTTCATACTAATTGTCAAAAGCATATATGCATAGATGGTACGAGGATTCCAAGCTGAGCAGCATGAAGTGTGAATGCGACGCGGTCATGTGGTCTTATGTTGTAGCCTTGCTAGTTTTCAATGATCCTCATCATTCCGAGGCTCGTATTTGGTATACTAAAACATCAGTTATTGCAACCTTGTTGGATGATTATTATGACTTGTATTCAACCATAGATGAAGCTCAAAACTTCACTGAATTACTCAGAAGGTAAGTTCCAGTTTCAGGATGCAATATGTACTAGTGATTCAAGCATTTGATGGTATCTTTCTCACCCTGCCCATTGTTTGCAGTTGGAACAAGAAGAAAGCCATAAATTGCTCTCAAGACGAAAAAGTTCTTCTTGCAGCAACATACAACACTGTAAATGAGCTGGCAGAGAATGCAAGAACCAAGCAAGATCAATGTTTCAAAGATGATATAATTAGCATGGTATGATCGGTATTTTTCAAAGGATTCAATTCATAGTATCGAGTCTTTCCATTGTCATGCATTTCTCGTGACTTCAACTCATTATACATGTAATGTGAGAGCAGTGGATTGAAATTGTAAGTTGCTACATGAAAGAGAAGCAAACTTCAAGCAGCAACAAAAAACCAACCTTGGATCAGTACTTGTCCTGTTCCTGGATAACCATGGGCTGCAAACTCGGCTACACCATGACCGCACATTTTCTTGGTGTGAAGGTTACTGAAGACATTTTAACTAACTCCAAGTGTGCTAACATGTTGAAGCATATTTCATTGATCGGCAGACTTCTCAACGATCTCAGAGGTTTCGAGGTAAACTCGCGTCTAAATTTTACTATTAAATAATCGTATACGTCTGTGTCACTGTCTAACTCTAACTAAACTGAAATGAACACCTGGATTCACAGAGAGAAGAAGAAGAAGGTAAAGTGAACAGCCTGCACCTGCTACTGAATGATGGATTCAGTCTTGAAGAGGCTGCTGCAAAAGCAAAGCAAATGATCGAATACAGCAGAAGAAATGTGATGCAGGTGTGCAATAATTTGCATTCGAAACAAAGCCTGGTCCCGAAAGAGTGTGTGGAAATGATCTGGGGGACCTATGAGGCTGTGTGGTATGTGTACTGCGAAGCTGATAGGATCAAATGCCAGAAGCAAGCCATTGAGGATTTGAATTCACTAATTCAAGCTCTGTGACTTTGTCCATGAGTAATCAATTGAGGAGGTATGATGATTTTGGTGACTGAGAGTCCAGGGACGAATATTTACAATGATGCACTACAGTCTACAGTACTCCGTCGTCTCCGAGTGGAGGTATATGAACATCGTATCCTTCTATTCTCCTCTATTACACTGAGAGTTTACGAACAAGAACAACCATGGATTTGCAGCTTCTATTTCGCTTTATATAACATATATATTAAAATTCAAAATAAATGTTATTATGCTCTTTTTTATTTAAACGGATAGATTTGATCATGAAAAAATTAATAAAAATAGAAAAAAAATAAAATATATATATATATATATATACAATGCAGAAAGATAATTCGAAAAAATATTATACAAAAAATATTATACTTAGCGCAACACCTTAAAAAAATATATGGAGTTTTTATTATTGGCTATTGGGATGCCAAGTGTTGGTAATATAGTCTCAAACCTAAACCCTAAATTCAGAAGCAACTGAATCACCTATGCACGTATACTGGCTCAATCGGTGACTGATCCAAGGATAATTTGAAATTGCATTAAATAAATATAGACAATCCCTTAAACCGTCTAGGAATAGTTTGAAATTGAAATTGCATTAGATTAATATAGACAATCGCTTAATCAGTCGGTGACCGATATAGAGAGAGATTGAAATTGCATGAAATCATTAAATCAATATAGACAATCCCTTCTCTCCTTTTCCTTCTCCCAGATAATCTTTTTCCTCACTGGCCTCCTCTTCCAGTGCAACTCCTCGCAGACGGACATTGGCTCGATTCTTCTGACTCAGATCCTCCAGAGCACTCGTTGACGGTCGCACGGGGGCGGCACCAATGCTTTGGTAAATGCATCCCTACTGCTTTCTTCCTTCGGATTCTTAGGACGGCCGATGGCATGAATTGGTGACTGATTTGGGGATTGGTTTGAAATTGCGTTAAATAATTCCTTCTCTCTTTTTCTTTCTCTCCGGCCTCCTCTTCAGGCGCAATTCCTCCCGACGGACCTCACCTCGAATTTTCAGCCTTAGATCCTCAGGAGTACTTTCCTTAGATTCCATCGTGTCGGGGCTACCGTTTGCGGATATACGGTTAATGTTTTGCTTTTGTTGCGAGAGATATGGTGCTGAGATTGAAGAGGTTTTGCAAGACGGAGGCAGTAGCAGCAGCTCCGAGTACATCGCTGATTACCGAGCGGGGAGACGACGACGCCATACGTTCAAAGATTCCGGAGTTGAAATGCAGCGCAAATTTGTTGAATCTGATGAACGTGTTTAAGATTTCGGTGATGGTTGTTTCTCTTGTATTCTCCTTTTCCGTGCTGATTGAGGAACCCTCCCGCGGATGCTTTTTGGAAGGTTTCTGAGGCAAGGAATCTCAATTTCAACCTACGAAAAGGTACTTGCGTCTTCATTTGAATTTTGTTTGTTTGTTCATTAGAGCCAACAGAAATTACGACAACTGTTTGGTTATTCGAATGGCGATGAAGGAAATTTGTTGTTGCTTGTTGTTACTTTGTGTTTTCACTGTGGTAGATTGATTGAACACTGCACATGCAGTAATGCTCAGTAGGTTGAGAGATCTGTATTTGTGTGCAAAATTTGAAGAATTGGCTGGAAAATGGACCGAGAGGGTGGTTGGGGATGGAACACGAACTGGAAGAATGGATACACAAGGGCGTTGTTTATATGTATGCTGCAGCCAGATCGACAGTTAGGACCAATAGTGCATGCTAAATGTAGATCGGACTCTCTCATGAAGATTTTGGAAAGGATAAGGGGGTAACCATTTCTTCCTTTGATTTATGTTGGGGCATTTCTTGATTAATGTTCAAAAACATTTTCCACCTCCAGCTTTCTACAGTTTCCTGGGCATTTCATCGTAGAAACAATCCTCAATTGTTCTTATTGATTACTTATGGATGCAACTTAGGGCTATTGCTTCATTCTCTCCAATTTCTAGCTTTCTCTCATGAACTGAGTAAACATTTAATGCTACAAAATCTCGCAGGAGACCACTCGGAAACTAGGGACAATGAGCTTGTAATAATGAGTTTGTTCTGCCTTATATGTATCGTCCTACACATAATTGTAGGCGTAGGATCTAGGGGGCTTCACAATAGTTGTAATTTTCAGTGAGCTTCAAATTTTGACACTGGCATTGTTGTCTTTTGCAATATGTACTGGGCAAACTGCAATATATTGCTCTATTCTTGTGCTGCAGTTATGATTGTATTTCCATCAAATATTATTGACATTAAAAAGTGTCCGTGTATTTTCAGCACTCAAATTACTAAGGGGGGTTTCTTTCCCTGCAGAAACTTCACCTCAATGCCACATGGTTATTTGCATATTAAAAGAAATCAAAAAAAATTTCTGGGCACAAAAACTTTTATTTTTTCTTTCTAAAATATTATTTATTTATTTATTTTTTATATTTTTGTATTATATAAAATTTTATTTTTCTACAAAATGATATGTATATATTGATATAATTTTATTTAAATTTAATAATATTTTTAATTATTTTGATATAAATTAAAAAATATATAGTGAGGTGGAAGAAAGAGATTGTAAAATAAAAGAAAATGAGTATGAGGTTGAAATTTTAAGAAACTTTTGGAGAGTTTCTTTGGCGTAGATGGCTTAAAAACCAAACTGCCCGGCATTGCATGCTTGTGAATCAGTACAAACATAAAAAAAAAAAAAAAAAAAAAAAAAAAAAAAAAAAAAAAAAAAAAAAAAAATTAGAGAAGAAAGAGAAAATTTGGTGCTATCTTGACTGTGGAGTGTAAAATTAGGACAAATTGTGATGTTTTTAATTAATATTTTTTATATATTATTGAATTTTTATAAAAATAAAAATAAAAATAATGGTGATGTTTTATAATTTTTTGTTACCTAATTATATTTAATTTAAATTAGATGTACACCAATATTTTTATAATATATTTTTATTCAAAATTTAATTTAATTATGTATTAAATCTATTTTTATTGTAATAATCTAATTAATAATTAGTGATGAAAAGAAAGATCTATTGGAGAAATTGATAGTATTTAGGTGCAGATAATCTCACTTAATCTCATTGATGGTGGCAGATAATGATGATAATGGATAAGTTAAAAGTGTATAGCAACAGAGAATCACTTATGGAGAAGAGGATACCAATGGTGGCAGAGAATATCACTTTGATGGAGAAGTTGATTGTGCATGACAACAGAGAATCACCGAGGGAAAAGTGATAGAACGCTAAGAATCACAGATACAAAAATTGATAGTGTTTGGAAGCAAATAATCACCGACGGAGGATTTGGTTTGTGATTTCTTCCAACTGTGAACTGCAGGTTTACTGTTTGAACCAGCAATTTGGATTTTTTAATTTTTTTTTTTAATTTTTTCGAATATTGCGACTTGCATATAGGCAGCCAGGCGCAGCGAGCAGCAGAAGCAAGGTATGTGAAATGAAGACGAGGAAATAAAGAAGAAAAAAATTGGAGAAGAAAGAGAAAACCTGGTGCGTGGAGTGTAAAATTAAGGCAAATTGTGATATTTTTAGATAAATTTTTTATATATTACTGAAATTTTATAAAAATAAAAATAATATTGATATTTTATAATTTTTTATTATATAATTATATTTAATTTAAATTATTTTATTATCTAATACATTAATATTTTTATAATATTTTTATTCAAATTTACTTTAATTATGTATTAAATTAATTATTATTATTATTATTTTGTAATAATGTAACTAATTATTATTTATATATTTTTTATACCATAAATAATAAATATATTTTTAAGGCCGGCATATGGGTCATCCTTTAATTTGTGTGCATTGACGAGTAAGGTGTCCATCTATCATCCTTGTATTTGTGTAAACATGAAATGTATTAATTAGTAGCAATAAAATATACGGATAATTGGTCTGTCCTCCCTACACGTAATGTTGAATTATAATTCAGTCTTTATTTTAAAATAATTGATCTGCATTCTCTTTTTTATTTATTTAATTTAATATTAGCATTTAAACCCATGTTATGCACGGGTGTATATATAATTAAAATATGTTTAAAACAATATTGTAATGTAATTATATATTTGATAAATTTTGCATATATAATTTATAAAATAAATATATATAATAAAATTATTTTTATACTATATAAATAAAAGTAGATAAAATATTGTAGATGGAACCGTATATAATATAAATCATAACATTTAAGTAAAAATTATTTTATAAACTACGGAAAAAAATATATAATTCCAAAAAAAATAGTTATAATTGTTAAGATCTTTTCAAAATATGTGAATATTCTTCACACCAATCTACGGTCATAACAGTTATTTTATAAACTGTCGAAAAAAATATATAATTCCAGAAAAAAGAAAAAGAAAATAGTTATAATTGTTAATGTCTTTTCAAAATATGTGAATATTTTTCACACCAATCTACGGTCATAACTTGAAACACTGGAAATGAAGCATCCGGTCTTGCAAACGTTGTAAATGCAGTCAAATAATTTTTTGGCATTATTTTTCCATTTATATAAATATAAATAAATAAGAAATATATATTTACTTATTAGAAAAAAAATAAGTAATTCAAAATTTTTAATTAATACATATGCATTATCTTTCTAAAAAATATTAAAACTATCTAAACAAATATATAAATATATCTAAATTTTCTCCATAAAACTATCTATATATCATATATATATATATATATAGACACAATCATGTGCAAGATAAATTATTAAAGAAAAATTATAATTATTTATTTATAAAAATATTATTTGATGATATTACTTTAAACGGAATTATTTTCTTCGTTGTAATCGAGCAATTTTATGCTCTGCTTGGACGGTATTCATCTATATAAACATAAATAGATAAGAAATATATATTTACTTATTAGAAAGAAGTAAGTAATCAACAAAAATAAGAAAATAGTGGATCCACTTGAGTGGACTACACCAGAGTGGAAAGTCCTAATTTGCTTTAGTTCAATCACTATCGGTCTATCATTCAAAGAAATAAATAAAATAGGGCATAGTTAAGTCGTTTAAATTAAAAATTACTTACCACAGCAAGAGAACTTTAAATCCAAATGCATCCACACTCCACAGTCAACATCATCAATATCACAAGAAAAAATGGAAACAAAGTAACAATTAACAAATTGAATAAAATAATTAACAATTAAATGTAGAAAAATATAAAAATTGTTCCGAATCTCTGGACAATTAACAATATGTAGAAAAATATTAAAATTGTTCTGAATTTCTGAGATGTATAAATAAAAACAGAATTACCTTAATACAAATTATTCTGTAATATTCAACCAGATTCTTCAACCCAAGGCAAAATATGAAAATTGTCTGAGGAGACAAATGGTTGAAAGAAACTCTCTTAAAAGAACCAGATTCTTTGACCCAGAGCAAAATATAAAAATTTTCTAAGGAGACAAATGCGTATTAATGAAAATTCTTTTGAGACGACAAATGTTTGTAAGCGTAATCTGAAACCCTCTTCAAAGAATGAAACCCTCTTCAAAGAACTAGATTCTTCAACCCAAAGCAAAATATGAAAATTCTCTGAAGAACAAATTCGTATCAAAGAAAATTCTCTAAGGCAACAAATGGTTGAGAGCCTAATCTGAAACCCTCTTAAAGAACCAGATTCTTTAACCCAAAGCAAAATATGAAAATTCTCTGAGAAAATAAATGGTTGAAAACGTAATATGAAACTCTTTTAGAAAAAACACATGTGATTATGAGAGGAAGAGGGTAAAAAAATTCAAAATTCTAAAATGCCAAGAATTAAGAGAGGGTGAGGTCCACACCTTTTACTATAGTTATATATATATATATGATTAGTCCCTCTTTTATATTTTCTTTCGTAAAAATTGAATGTGCCTCTAAAATATCTTTAAATGCTTCCAAATTCATTTTATATACTTATAACACATTCGGCTTAAATTTGTCCATGTAGTTCTGAATCTCCGATTTACCCGTTTTCAAACCGTTTGTTACTATTTATATATTTGTCAAAATGCGAACGGTTGGTTTAGACCGTCGGTTTACGATTTCAACCTGCGGTTTGGCCATTGTTTTTTTTTTATTATTATTTTTTTATTTTTAATTTTGAACTTGTACGCCGGCTGCGATGATTGATTGACGACGGTAGATTATGGAATGTTATGGGCGGGCGACGATACGGGTGAGCAAAATATCCGGAATCCAAACATTCGATCCAAATCAAACCGAAATTTAAAATTTCGTTCCAATTTTCGGATTTATTCGGATTGAATTTTTGACAAATTTCGAATTTTCGGATCGGATTGGATTGATATACTTAAAATCCGAACCAATCCGAAATCCGAAATATAACATTTTAATATATTTTTTAATTATATATATTTAATATTTTATTAGAAAATATTATATTTTAATATAAAAAAACTCAAAATTATTAATTATATTTTAATATATTTACTTTTACATATTATATATATATTTAATATTATAAAATATTAATAAAATATAAAAGAAATTTACAAATTAAAAATATTTAAAATTTCGGATTTTTCGGTTTGGTTTGGATTTTTTAGTTCGAATTTTAGATTTTCGAATTTCGGTTATTTCGGTTCGGTTCGGATTATTTTTTCAAAAATTTTGGATTTTCGGATCGGTTCGAATTTGGCAAAATTCAAACCGAAAATCCGAATGCTCACCCCTAGGTGACGACAGTGAAAAAGAAGCAGGAAGAAAGAAGAAAAAATAAATTGAAAAAGAAAAAGAAATGGAAAAAAAAAAAAACAAAAAATGAGCCTTTGCAACTGCAGCCTGCATAGTTTTTGTAGAATGTGGATAGTGGATGTTTAGAACTAAAATTGTATATTACAATATACTTGTAATTAAAATTACTATATATAATTAAATTGTTATAAAAATAAAGAAATATTAATATTAATAAAAATAAATAATTATTAATTATATAATAATAATATACATTATTTTTTATATTTATATTTTAGATTTTGTATTTCTTATCATACAATTATATTTAATTTAAATTATCTTATTATCTAATATACATTAATTTCTTAAAATTTTATTTTTTTTATTTTAATTTAATTACTTAGTAAAAAAAAACGGCTGAAAGGAGTAATAATTCTAAAAAATTATACAATTTGATTTTAATCGATAATAAGATAATTTCTTAACTATTAATATAAAAAAAAATTAAAATATAAATAATCACATTTATAAATACCAATAAGAAATAATATATACTCATATAAAAATATAATAAAGAAAATATAAATTTTAAATTACTAAAAAAAATTTGAATCAGATAATTAATTTTGATAGAAAAAATAAAAAAGAGTAAAAAAATAATATAAAGAATACAAAAATGGAAGAAAAAATAAATATAAAATATAAATTGCATATAGAGTGTTTAATATAGAACAATTGTCTGCACCTAGAATATAAAAAATAGAATATTTTAGAATATACGTGATATATTTTGTCAGTTAAGTAAATAATAGACAAATTTGATAATTGAATATATAAAGAATATATTTTACAATTTTTCTTAATTTTCTACCTCACTCCACAATAAAATATGATTCTAATTATTATTTTTATTTATTTATTTTTTAAAGATACATAAATAAATGTACGCATAATGTAAATAGAGGTATATAAGTGGGATACTTAGTAAAGTGAAAAATAATATAAGTAGAGCGAGACAATTTTAAGTATATAAAATAACATTAAGGGGCTGCTTGTTTCAAGGATTTAATAGGATTTCATGAGGTCTGGATTTTAAAATCCCGTGAAATTCATGTTTGGTTCAAAAAAAGATAATGGAATTTAAAATAATGAAATTTAAAAACATAGTCCAAAATCCTACAAATGAGTGATTTATTAGGAATGGGTACCCCTATGACTTTTAAATCCCATTCTATGGGATTTTAAATTTACTTTTATATCCTTATATAAAAAAAATATATATTATATACTCCCTCTCTCCACAAAATAAGTATACATTTACTTTTGGCGTGGAGATTAAGAAATAATAGTATTTTAATTATAGTGGGTAGGTAAAAGTAGTGAAATGACATTTTTGCCCTTACTTTTTTGTTATAAAAGTAATGATGCGATGTAAAGTATGGGTATTTGTGAAGAAAATGGAGTATTTAATTAAATGATTACTTTGTAATTGGACGTCCCAAAATAGAAACATGTGTACTTTCTAGCTGGACGGAGGGAGTATTATAAATATATTTATATAAAATTAAATTAAATAATTTTAAATTTAATTTTTATTTAAATTATATATTAAATTAAATTAATACTATTATTTTTTATGGTACAATATTTTTTAAATAAATTAATGAATTCATTTTTTTATATTATTATTTATTATAAATTTTATTTAAATTATAAAATTATCAGAATGACAATAAGTCAAATTCAACCGGAACTGAGATTCGTCCCGAATATATATTGTTAGACTTTGGATCTGATTATACCAGATCTGGCCGAAACTATACCCGGTAAAATCCGATGGATCTAACAAATCTAATTCTTTTTACGATTTTTAAATTTTAATTTAAAATTACACATGACCCAATATATATTATTTATGTATTTTATGAAAAAATATTATAATAAAATAATAAATAAATTAAACTTAAAAAAAATATTTTTAATACAATTATATTGTTAGAAATTATTTTTTCATATGTATAGTCGATATATTATTAATATTATAAATCAAGTCTGGGTGCGGGTATGGTCCGGCTTAGACCCTAGACCCAATTCGGACCCGATTAGAATACCCATAATATGACCCGATTAGAATACCCATAATACTCAAATAATTGGATTCAACTTCAAATAAATAGGTCCGGTTTGAGTCGGGTTTCGAGTTTACGATAACCTATTGTAATCCCTTTAAAATTATTAATACATCTTCAATTTATAGTTATTATAAATTAGATGTTTAATTTATCAAAATAAATAAAATTCATAGGGGGGACAATTATGTCATTCAGAATATAAAAAATTCAAATCTTTCTCCTCATATAAAAAACAAACAAGACCTGAAAAATATAAATTCCACGTAATTTTACCAACCAAATATAGGATTCCAAATCCTAAATATAATAAATTCCATCGTATATAAATCCTGCTGTGAAATCCCAATCCCACCAAAAAAATCCAAGATCTTAAGAGTATCTAGATATACTCTAGGAGTACATCAAATTTATACTATATAGATAAAAGGAAAAATATGAAATAAGGACTAATATTAAACTAAATAAATAAAGGAGGGAGTGAAAATCAATGTTTTTTATAACAAGAGTCGGTTATAACTGAATATGATTAATAGGGTGGACAGACCAACTTTCCCACAAATATAATACTACTTCTGCAGGAGCTGATCAAGCTTGGAGCTGTAACTCTGCTTGTCCCCGGGAATCTTCCACTGGGTTGTTTGCTTATATACTTTACAAGGTACGAGTCGAGCCCCGGCAAGTATGATCCGAGGACCGGGTGTCTCAATTGGCTAAATGCCTTCTCCAGGTACCACAACAAGCTTCTCGTCAGGGAACTGGAGAGGATCAGGAAGCTTCATCCTCAGCTTAACATAATCTACACCGACTACTACAATGCCGCAATGAAAATGTATCTCTCCCCAAACCAATGCGGTATACATAAATATTTTACATACATACCGATTCCTTAACTCCAACTTGTCGGGTGACAATTCATGTATGTTGTTTGTTATGGTGCAGGATTCGGCATATAATTACAATGTAACGGCAGGATGCGGCGTAGAAACGATGCGTCCACTTTAAGGAGGCCGGAAACAGAGTGATAGCCCAAGGCATTCTCGAAGGTCCCTACACTCATCCTCGTAGTTTCTCAACCATTTGTCCTAAATCGACGACCCCTGGGGGCCATTACCAGTGCTAATGCTTTGGTGCAAACTTGTTGGTACACATGTTGTTTGTATCTATCTGTTATATTTGTCTGGGGTGATCATCAGTTAATTTGCTTTCGGCGTTGTTTTATAGCCAAACATTGATTCATTCTCGTTATCATTATTGTTGTTTGTGGTGGGTAATGAAAGATGAGTGCAGCAGAGCAGTTAGTTGCACTTGGCAACAAGTAACACAATACAAATCGCCATAGAGGACTATATTTGTTGCTACTAATTCAAAGATCCCAATATGCGCGTGGGCTATGGTTTCTTCGATGGGTACTTGTCTCCCATAGAGGACAATTGGAAGACTTACACCAATGCTTTTTATGCACACTTTGACACACTGATTTCGGAACCTGTCAACCATAGTGGTGACCAAATCAAATGAACGAGCTTATTTATATTCATTCGTCAGTGCAGCTTCTGCACCAAAATTTTGACTCCATACTTGGGCTTAACGATCATTCTCATGGCGGGGGAATGAACATAATTAGGAGACAGCGTAAAGGAGAAATTGGCGACAATGGATGCCATAAGCAGCTTGAGCTCAACCATGGCCAAGTGCTGCCCGACACACACACGTGGTCCGAAACTAAACGGCATGTAGGCACTCGGGTTATTGCAGGCTCCCGCAATCCCATTCTGGAACCTCTCCGGCTTGAACTGGAGCGCATCGGCGCCCCAAATCGATGTGTCTGTATGCAGCGCCGACACCATAGTCCAGACATGGACGCCTTTCGGCACCTCCACATCGCCTATCGTCATGTCTTCCAGCGCCTCCCTCGCTAACATCGGCGTTGGCGGTAGAGTCGCATGGTCTCTTGAATCACCATATTCAGCTGATGACGCAAATTAATGTTACTTTAATTTGCTCGTTAATATGTGTATGTAGATATGTATGTATGTATTCAAATTCATTTATATATGTTTGATGTTGAACCTGTTTCATTTTGCGAAGCATCTCCATGTCAGGGATCCGGCGGCCATGGCAGACGTCGTTAACCTCGTCTCTGATTCGGGTCTGCCAATCCGGATTGGAAGCCAGAAGCATTACACACCAGGAGGCGGCGGCAGCGGACGTCTCGAATCCGGCTAAATAGATGTTTCGGCAGTTGTCAACGATGAACTGGTGGATTGAATCGGAATTGGAATCTGAATCCGATGAAGAATGGCTGCTGCTGCTGCTCTGTGCGCTTTCTAGAAGAATCTGGAGCAAGTCCTTCTCAGATCCAGCCAGTTGCCTCTCCTTCACCACTTTCAGGATGAGTCCCTCGATTTCCTTCTCCAATGCCCTAATCCTCAGGTTGTTCCTTGTCGGGAGATATCTGCCGATCAAAGCAATCGAAATATATATGTATCTCTGATGTATTAATTCTGTGCGATAATTGAATTGTTAATTACCTTAGTCCTGGAACGCCGAGTGATTTCATCCTGCTGGATATCAGCTCCTGGAGATGCCCAAATTTTGAGAAAATATGTCGCGCTTTGGAATGGCTGCTGCCAAAACAGGCCCTGGAAATTATGTCCCCGGAGAATATCTTCATGTACTCATCCACAGTGATTTCCATGGCTCCATTGTCGATTTCATGGTTCCAGGAGTTCACCAGATTTAGAGCTGAGTCGGCGATTATGTCCATCATTCCCTGTGCCATTAGGTGTTCGATGAAATGCCTGAGAGAAGATTAGATCCCAAGGTAAAGAATGTATACAGATACAGTACACATTCCTTCATTCATTCATTCATAATCATACCTTGATTTTGTCCATGAATAATTCAGGAGCTATGATCTTCCTCTGGTACGCCCAAATCGAGCCATTCGACGTCAAGATCCCGTCCCCAAGCAACGGGCCGAATTCCTCCCGCTGATGAGCCGGCTTCCCCAAGTTGGGCGACGTGCACGTCGATATTGCCTTCACTAAATCAGGCTTCGACACATACAGTATCTGCATCGTGCCCAGAGAAAACAGGTACAATGAACCTGCAATTCAATTCAATTCAACAAATGAGTTGAAAGAAGCTCCATTTAATTTGTACTTTGAATGCATGCATACCATATTGCTTTCTCCATTGCTCGAGAAAGGATAAAATAGAGGCGGTGTCGTGGATGACCGGAGGCTGCGGCTGGCTAATTCTGATAGCCGCCGCTGCAGCCTTGTCCATGGCATCCCGGGATTTCTTGATTTCGAGAATGTTCCCTAGTATGAGCTTGGGAGGAGGGCCATTAATCCCCTGTTCAAGCAAGATTCTACGTAGCTTTTGTGGCTTAGCGACAAGAGCATCGTAGAGACGAAGAAACAAGAATCCGAACAGGATTAGAAACAAGGAAACAAACATTTCTTGAACCATTTATATCTCAGTGTGTAAATATAAACTGTGTTTGTAGCTTATTATTGACAATTTAGTGTGGAAGAGTGAATTCCTTTCTCTCTTTATATAGGATTTAGGTTTCCAAGTCACTAATAAAAATAAATAGATAAAAGATATACTGCTCAGAACGTGGAACCAATAATATGAAATGAGATACATATGAGATTTTGCTGGTATCAAATTAATGCTTATTAATATAAGTATTATGTCTGTGATGGCAAATACGGCAGTATATTCTCTAATACTATATTATTATTATTATTATTATTATTATTTAATGTCGTGATGAGCAGTAAAAGTACGCAATCACGATTTCGCACGCTACACCACATTACATTCATTTGTATTTTTATTTATTTATTAATTTATTTATTTGTGATAATGTGGAATCCGCAGGCGTTATTTCGGATACTTTTTAAATAAATTTTTTACTAAATCTAATAGCGGTCCAAAAATGCTCACTGAGTAAACCTTCCATCCAACCTAATATTTTGCAAAAAAAAAAAAAAAAAAAAAAGTTTTTTATTTTTATTTTATAGGAAAATATATTCTTATTTTTATTTTTATTTTTTATTTTATAGGAAAAATGCTTTCTAGATGTTGGTGACCAATTATATGGAGGCCCGTATAATATAACAGTTTTATCAACATTATGCTGGTTTTTATATATTCTTTAATTCAATGTATTTTTCTTAAATATGATATGTTGTTGCCTTGAAATTCCAAAAAAAATAAAATTATTACATTTATGTTTATATATTTGATAAATATTTTTATATAACATGCTGAGGTGACATATATATAAAGTCAGATGGTGTTAATATATTCCAATATCATTTCATTTAATTAGTTATGTTGTATGTATATACGTTAGTTTAGTTATTGTCATTGTTAGTTATTTTGTTGATATTGAATTCGTATTGAAGCATATAAGGCTCAAAAAATAATACAGAGTGATTAGATAAAAGACACATGCATCTTTGTTAGAATATGTAGCTTTTCTACAAAAAAAAATTCTCTTATTCCTTTATTTATTTATTTTTTTATAATATGAAAATCGGGAGTCATGAGTATGAGTGCTTCGAGTAACTCCGATCAAATCTAATAGTCTGAAAATTATGTTGTACAAAACAAATTACATTTGGAAAAACATTGTTATTCAAGTGTTTGATTTGTTGGAATTTATCCATTTTTGCTAAAATTACGAGGATAAACTAACTTTAAAATATCTTCGATTATTGTTTTGTTTATATATTGTATTTATACTCATTTCTCACTGCAGCTTCTGCACCATAATCTTGACTCCATACTTAGGCTCAACGATCATTCTCATGGCAGGCGAATGAACATAATTGGGAGACAGTGTAAAGGAGAAGCTGCCTACAATGGATGCCATGAGCAGCTTCAGCTCAACCATGGCCAAGTGCTGCCCGACGCACACGCGCCGCCCAAATCCGAACGGCATGTACGCATTCGGGTTGTTGCAGGCTCCGGCAATCCCATTTTGGAACCTCTCCGGCTTGAATTCGAGCGCGTCGGCGCCCCAAATCGATGTGTCTGTATGCAGCGCCGCCACCATGGTCCAGACATGGACGCCTTTCGGCACCTCCACATCGCCGATAGTAATGTCTTCCAGCGCCTCCCTCGATAGCGTCGGCGTCGACGGGTACAGACGCATGGTCTCTTGAATCACCATATTCAGCTGATGCAAACGTTACTTTGCTCGTTAATATATATATATATATATATATATGATTCAGTTATGTTGTGTTCAAATTTATGATTGATGTTGAACCTGTTTCATCTTGCGAAGCATGTTCATGTCGGGGATGGGGCGGCCATGGCAGACTTCATTAATCTCGTCTCTGATTTGGGTCTGCCAATCAGGATTGGAAGCCAGCAGCATTACACACCAGGAGGCTGCAACAGCGGACGTCTCGAATCCAGCTAGATAGATGTTTCGGCAGTTGTCGACGATGAACTGGTGGATTGAATCTGAATCCGATGGAGAATGGCAATGGCTGCTCTCTGCACTTTCTAGAAGAATCTGGAGCAAGTCCTTCTCGGATCCAGCTAGTTGCCTTTCCTTCACCACTTTCAGGATCAGTCCCTGGATTTCCTTCTCCAATGCCCTAATCCTCAGGTTGTTCCTCGTCGGGAGATATCTACAGTAATCATGCAGATCAAAGCAATCGATCTATATTTCTGACGTTTAAATTCTGCGCAATAACTGTTACCTTAATCCAGGAACGCCGAGTGATGCAATCCTGCTGGATATGAGCTCCTGGAGATGCCCAAATTTCGCGAAAATCTCTTGCCCTTTGGAATGGCTGCTGCCAAAACAGGCCCTGGAAATCGTGTCCCCGGAGAATCTCTTCATGTAATCATCGACAGTGATTTCCAGGGCTCCGTTGTCGATTTCATGTTTCCATGAATTCACCAGAGTTAGAGCTGACTCAGTGATTATATCCATCATTCCCTGTTTAATGATCATGATGCCAATGCA
This sequence comes from Andrographis paniculata, assembly GCF_009805555.1. Lineage (NCBI taxonomy): Eukaryota > Viridiplantae > Streptophyta > Magnoliopsida > Lamiales > Acanthaceae > Andrographis > Andrographis paniculata. The sequence goes on from NW_026137610.1 coordinate 1,058,636, forward strand.
TTCAAGGTGTTCGATGAAATGCCTGAGAGAAGAAGATGGTGTTCCAAAGGTGAATGTGTTGAAACTAAGTGTACATCTTCATACCTTGACTTTGTCCATGAATAATTCAGGAGCTATGATCTTCCTCTGGCGCGCCCAAATCGAGCCATTCGATGTCAAGATCCCCTGCCCAAGCAACGGGCCAAACTCCTCCTGCTGATGATACGGCCTCCCCAAGTCAGGCGACGTGCATGTTGTTATAGCCTTCACTAAATCAGGTTTCGACACATACAGTATCTGCATCTTTCCAAGAGAAAACAGGTACAATGGACCTGCAATTCAATTCAATTCAACTCAATTCTCAAATAAAGAATCAAATGGTTGAAAGAAGCTCCATTTATATTTACTCTATAATCTCCTGTTACCATATTGCTTTCTCCATTGCTCAAGAAAGGAAAATACAGACGCCGCATTGTGTATGACCGGAGGATGTGGCTGTTTAATCGCAGCCTTGTCCATGGCATCCCGGGATTTCTTGATTTCCAGAATGTTCCCAAGTATGAGTTTTGGAGGAGGGCCATTGATCCCTTGTCGAAGCAAGATTCTACGTAGTTTTTGTGGCATAGCGACAAAATCATCGTAGAGTCGAAGAGAGAAGAATCCGAGCAGGACAAGAAACATGGAACAAAGCATTGCCCATAGGTACTGATCCATTAAATGTATGTATGTGTAAAGTTCTTGTGGATTATTATTAAGTGTAAGTGAATTACTTCCTCTGCCTCTTTATATAAATAAGAGATCTTTACTGTAACTAAAGAGTGTGTTATGTATTAATGGTGTTGTGTGGAAAGAATATTGACATTATTTACCAGTGACTTAGAAGTTGGCATTTTAGTGGATACATATCAAAATTTTTTCATAGTGACAAGATAACCAAATGTCAAGTAGTGAATCTCATTAAAGCAGATCATGTGGCAATTAATTTACTAATTATAATATAGAAAACTAAACATGTCATGTAAGAAAGCAAGAAAGAACCACTTTAGTAATTCTTAATGACAACTTCCCTATTTATTTAATAGTCAAATTAAGACTAGTATTATTAACTAACACATACTCAGATTTGTTCAATTCCCACTCTTTTGACTCACTGTAAAGTGTGATCCATGGTAAAAATACTCAATAGCAGCTTCCAAAAAGGTCAAAAATAAATGAAAAAAAAAAAAAAAAAGTTTTTGAATCATAGGAAAAAGATAACAAAAACATTACTCTGAGCTCCTAAAAATGACCAGAGAATTTTGACACTGTAAAATTATACCTGCTAAGATATAAACTAGCTTAAACTAATTCCAAATTCCAAGACAGGCAAACTTGATGTAGCAACCATAATAGGAAATTTAAGCTAGATGGTCAGAAGGGCAAGAAATTTGTATTTTAAAGGAACACCATATTTGCTGAAAGTATTCAAGCCTAAGCTCACATGAACAGATATTTAAGTAAACACTGAACTGAAACTTCCATTTTACTGTGCACTGCAAAAACTGGTAGTTCCCTATTCTAAAAGATGTAGTTCCATCAGGGGCACTCAGGGATAGCATCTCTTTCCATGGCAAAAGCTGAAAATCGGATGAATCAAAATATCCCACCGGAGAACGACACTGTGTTGTGGATGTGTAGGCGCATCACAAACTCATTCGACCCTCTTGTGAAGCTCATTTGACCCTCCTTCTATCTCTGTCTCGTTCCCGTGCCTTTTCTCTTTCATGATCACCCCTCTCCTTGCTACCACTCTTCTCTCGGTCTCGCTCCCTTCCTCTGTCACTTTCCAAATAGTGACCTCTTTCTCTTTCACGGCGTCTTTCTCTGTCCCTGTTTCCATCACTTTCCTTGTCTCTGTCTCGGGCTGGTAATTTTCGTTGAGGGCTTTCACTTCTGCTCCGACTACGACGGCGCTTCTTTAAAGACTCAACTAATTCATCGCGTCTGTCCCTCTCTAGAGATGACATCTCTGCAGGCTCAACAGAAAGTGAATTGAAAGTCTTAATATATTACAGTCTAGAAAATTACTGGGAACTTTTAATCTATTATAGAACAAACCTTACCTAGATACCAATTTTAAAAAGAAAAGTGGCAGTGAAACAATATTCATGGCTATATACTAGAGGTAAAAGCTAGACACTTACTTCGGCCAGAAGAATCTGCATTTGTATTCAATAAACCATACTCAGTTTGCAGCCGAGATCTATGAATGGCCACCTTTCTCTCAATTTCTTCTGAGTTTTTAATTCCTCGCTCTTCAAGGGACTCACGGTATTCCATCAAAGCAACCTCAAGGCGCCTTAATTTCTGTCTGGAGGATGTAGCCAAGTGAAATATCATAATGTCAAAAGAAAGGTTTAGTAAAAATTGTAAAAATATCAGTTGGAAAAGTGGGACGATTCAATGTGAAAGGAAAAACTAGCTGAGCTAACATAGTCAGCAACAATCCTTCTCATGCCCAATCCCAGGACTCAAAACATTATTGGCATGCAACAGCATAAGGATCATTGGAAAACATGAGTGGCATACAGTGCAACTAATAAGAGATTCTTTAGAATCTTTTCTCAGTGGTTGTAATCCAACAGAAGTAACACAATTCACAATCTGATAAATTCCTCATTGCATATTCTAATTTGTCAAAAGCATGATCAAACCAATAATATTTACACTGATATCTAAAGTCGCAACACAAGATGCAAGAAGAATTAAGTTGAATGATCATGTACCTCTGTTCTTCATTCATTCCGACATCAAGATGTGTTGAATTACTGGCATCAGTAGTAAACTTCACTTCCTCAGATCTGTGGAGATTGTCGCCTGCATTCTCACTACCTGAAGAATAAGTTAAACCCAAGTCCCTAGCACTTCTGTCAGGTTCATCATCACTTTCATTGTCCTCTCTAGCCCACTTTGAAGATGGGAGAATTGATTCATTTTGATCTTCATTATTTTCAAGCCCAGGCTGCCAGGTAGGACCTGCTGAGGTTGACAACATTGATCCTCTCCCCTTTGTCTGTACATCCTCCTCCATGTAACTACCACTTCCTGATATTCTTCCTGAATCTGTTTCAAAACTTGGTTCCTTCTGTCCACTTGTGTATCTTCCTGCGCTAGATTGGATGTGTGCAGATTTCAATTCATCATCTAGGTCAAAACCCCTTTGTTTTTCTGCCTCTTCCAGATAAAGTAGCCGTGCTACCATCATTTCTCTTCCACCAACCAGAGATAGCCCATTATGTCTGCACCGCCTTTCCAGTTCCATAAGGGGCAGATTAGAGAGCTCCTTCATGGCAGCTCCTTTCCCAATTGCTAATGCAGCATCCTGGTTAATCCTTTCGGCATCACTGGTGTCAGCAGAACCAGATTTCCTCTCTAGCTCAGGGGCATCACCACATATAGAATGGAAAGATACTACACCAGAAGTGCTAGATCGAAGAAAAGTAGCTCGCAACCCATTGACATATGCGTCCGAAAACAGAAACCAGTCAGCCCACACTTGAAGAACTTTTAAAACTCGTTCCTGAAAATTGAAAGGGGATGAGATGAGCTTCTGAAGCAGAATGAAGAATCTACAAAGTTGTGAAAAGATAAAAAAAAAAGTTACCTTAAGGGCCTCAGCAGTAATTCGTCCAGTTACACTACGATACAAGTCATTAAAGCTTTCAATGATGTCTGGTAAGGTTGCTTCAAATTTAGTACGGTAAGCAGATGCATTCTTCACAGGAGCACTACTGTTATGTAGAATGTCAGAGACAAGCATAAGCCTGGCAACTTTTGTGGGAATTGGAGTTTCTTTGAGTGTCAAGGACTCAGTCAGAACTTCAACCACCTGAAATTTAATGCAGTGATGTCGCATGTAATTGATGTTTGGATGTAATGACATAATAACAGTGAGTGTACTTTTTCGTAAAATTACTAGCTTTACATTGTACTTGAACATATGATTCATGCACACTAAGCATACCAATTATCAGTTCATGCAATTACCTCTCCTGCAGCATCAGCATTATCCAGTGCAAACCCCATGGCTTCTTTTATTTGGCTTCTTTCTAATGTTAATGCACGCAGCATGTCCTCAAATTCATCTCTTTGAGAATCTGTCAGTGTCCTTTCCACCTCCACACGCTGCAAATTTCATTAGATGGAATAATGTAAACATAAAATATTTGAACCATGTTGTTGAAAATGAAATCAACCATAGACAACAGCAAACAATACTAAGAAGATTGGGTTAGAACAAACTTTGCTTTTTCCAGCAGCGTAAGTGCTCCCAGCTTCTTTTTCATGCTCCAAGCCTCTTGATGTTGGTAGAGGAGGTGGTATCCATCTTAAACACAAACAGCAGCAAGTCAGTATGATATGTAGTAAAAGCTCTAGACAGAGGAAGAATTAACTCTAAGATTAATTTTTGCAGCTGTCCTTAAAAAAGAAATCTTCTAAACATGTGCTTCACATATCAACACATCTTTCTACGCAAGACTAATATTGCAGCTTTCAAGCATACATTTTATGTTCATCAATAGATGCAAAAATTGATTCATTGACCATTTAACCGAAATATCAAGTTTAAAATGAAAATTGGAGTTTGTGTATGCTTATCAAAAAAAGAAACCTTCTTTTACCTTCCACTACCAGTAATCATGATAAAAGGTTCTGTTCGCCATCGCTGAAGTGTATCACCCTGCACTCACACAGATAAAATTTGGTATCATTTTGTGCTATATGATCATAAATTCCACTGAAGCAAAAAAGAAGGTAACTACACCAAATACTCCTTGCAACAATTTTGTAACTTTCTATGCTTATGCTGGTGTATCTATGTTACTAAACTCATGTAACTCAAACTCAACAAGGGAATGCCTGAATGGTTAACCACTTAAAAGAGATTATTGCTCTAGGAAATAAATCCATTAAATCATCCGTGAGTAGTAAGATGCACTAATGGATGGAAAATCATCATGTCAGCAAACAGCATATTGGTTGCAAATGTCAAGCTCACCTGAGCAAATGAATAGAGCCTCCATACATAATAAGTATGTTCCTTTGACCCAAGCTCAAACAAAAAACTGAATAGAGGATTTCCACGTCCTCGCTCCATTATTGCTTGTTCAAAAGCACAACCCCCATCAAGGACATACAGAGCCATTGTATCAATCACATGCTGAAGATGTTTGTCATCAGGAGGGTCAACATTAATATCTGGTACATTTGGAGTGAGAACCTGCATGCCCAGGAAAGCAATTGCAGTGTGGTTAAAAAAATGAACATGTCCCTGAATTGAGAAAAATTTTTATCTCTACTATTGTACACTTAAAAATCAAAATCCAATCATAAGGTTTCTTTAAAGACAATCTCAAGACAAAAAAAAAGATAAGCTATTCTTCTTCCCTTAAAAACAGTTATGTTTTAAAAACAAATAGATGGATGTTTAACACAACCTCATTATGAACAGTAAAGAAGTTTAGAAGAAATAGCAAGATATAAACCCCAACGAATTACAAGTATGGGGCAATGCAGCAGCATGGGCCTTGAGTACAGAGAATGTGATTGTGTGATAATTTAATATACATATATTTAACACTGCGTCTTGAACTTCCGCCCCATAATATTTGTTTGTCACAATAAATCATTTCAACCAAAAAAAAAACATGCAGACAGAATGACTTGCATTGTCACCTACCAACTCTGAGTTCTGGCTTGGAACAGTGGTCACTGGGGGACCTGAAGGTCCAGACAGAATGACAGTGGCACCCTGTCACAAGAAAGAACTTTCATTGTCAAAACTTTAGGGAACAGAATATACTTGCAATGAAAACTTTACAATCATGACCTACTGGAAAAAGCTCATCAATTTTCACATCAATGTATTGTATATATATGATAGCGAAACAAAGATATAATTACCTCCTTGCTCCTGATGGCCATGTGCCCAGGTGGAGGAGCAGGAAGTGCTTGTGATGGAAGAGAAACAGATTTTCCCCATCCAATCTTCAATTCATATTCATAGACCACAACCCCTGGATTTAGAAAGTATGCCTTTAGTGTATTTAGAATACCTCGAGTCAGAAATATATATACACAAAGCAGGTGCTAGATTAAATTCACAGTGGTGGATTGTTTGTCAGTTCCATATTAACTTCCACATTGGCGGTGGATTCATACTTACAGAAGAACTTAACAATGGCATTAAGATATCAAAAGAAAAAGAAAATCAAACGTACAATACTTTCAATCATGGACTAGGTTACTAGCTAAGTAGGTATAATTGAAGACATGAGATTGATCAGTAACAAGTACACTCACCAAGGAGGGAAGGAAAGTGGGGATAACAACAACACCCCAAAAAAAAAATACATTTGGGGAACCTCACCTTGCATTTCATCCTTTGCAGCCTGAGCGTCAGCTCTATTCATGAAAGCCACAAAGCCACAATTCCTCTGTCGTCTTCGTTCCTCTTCAGTTCTTGGCCACATAATTTTTACACTAGCAATAGGTCCAAATCTTCCAAAAGTGCGTAAAAGAAAATTTTCATCAACCTAAAGGGAAGAAAAATACACGGTAAATAAAAAAATTTATTAGAAGCTCCAAAAACAATGAGGAAGCAAGGGGCTATAGGCAGGTAAGAAAGCACCAGAATGAACCATTATCTCATTAGGGTGGAGAGTGACAAACATCTAACCTGAGGTGATAAGTTTCCCACATAGAGATTTGTCGTTTGTGGATCACCATCATCAAATGAACCATGTCGTCCCATTGGATCAAATTCATCTGGCAGCTCATCAAAACGACTAGATGGCTGAAGAAGGAAAACAAATGACAGAATAATGCTTAATGATTGCTAGAAGTGAAGTACGAAAATGAATTTATTCTTACATTATGAATCACTAAAGAATTTGCACTGAAGAGTTGAGCAAAACACTTTCACCATAAACAAGACTTTTTCGACATGGAAACTTGCTATATAACACATATGACCACTCAAAAGCTAGGGCACAAGCATAATTTGCTCAGAGAATGAAAATGCATGAAATATTGGGCATCACAATAGAATAATATACATTAGCAAAACTCCATATGTGAATCAGCACATCTCCAATTTTCAGAAAGCACTAACCACATGACTGTCACCATAACGTGAATCGCGCCAATTTTCACGATCTTGATTCCGCCTCTCTCTCATCTCTTGTTCATGCTTTAACTCCTCCATAAAATGATCAATATTCCGAGCCTTCCCCTTTTCCTTTTCCTTTGGTTTCTCATCTTTCTAGAGGTCATTGATTGAAATTAAAATTGATTAACAAAGTAATCATCCTTCATGAGCTTAAGGGAAACACGATACTAACCTTCCTCTCAAGATCTTTACCCTTTGTGGCCATAGGAGGTGGGATGAAGGATGGTACATACCTGCATAAAGTTAGACTATGATCTACTATCTATGCCATATAATAAGTGCTCTCCAAGAAATTTAGTCTAAAACAGTGCATATACCCACGAAATTGAATAGAAAGATTGAAGAAACCAAATGCCCCAATACAATTTGATTAAAGTACTTACAAAACATATAACGTCTGGTTCACTTCAAATATTTGCAACACCATATCCAAACTATTAAATATCAAACCAAGAGTTTTGAAGTGATAAACAAAGTGCACTCTTTAAAAAAAAAACTATTGTAGTTTAACAAGAATAAACATCAATTTCCATTTAAAAATAGAAAATTTCTGCTATCATAATTTCTTCCATATAGCAACTTTACTCAGCACCCCATTTAAGTTTTTATTTTTGTGTCAGATTTTGAATCACAATCATTGTTGCATAACCGTAACTGGTGTTGGATGTATTCTTCAAGTTCAAGGTTCTCACATGGAATACAAATACATCATATTGCTGTAATTACTTCCAAATTTCTGCCAGAAGTGCTCAAACAATAGGAAATTAAGATTATACTTGGAAGATGAAAAATAAATACCGAAGAGCAAAAAAAAAGATCTATAATTCATAAATGGTACTTAAGAAACTATACAAATAAATTGTTTTGACATGATTAACTCTGTTCTGCTCCATACACATACCAAAACTGAATAAAAAAATCTAGAGAATACTTTTTCCATCACAAAAACTAAGCACCTCACAGTAAGCACCCCAACTATTGATTTTCCTTCAATAGATTAATCACAACTTTTACTAGATCAGCTCTCTCCACGAAGGGGTGGCCCAAAGGCAAGGTACAGGTTTGAGTCATATGCTAGGACAAAAAAAGAAAAGCCACATGTTCTCCTTTTAAAGAAAAGACACATCCCATGCTTGAAGAAGTTGGAAGCCTGAAGGAGGTCAGCAGCCCAGAGAGATCCAATGATCAACAAAATTGCTCCTACATATGATTAATGCATGGACAAAAAGCACTTTTTTTTTCCTCCATAAAATCCAGAGACAAGACATTATTGTCCTAAATTTACTACTGACTGCATATTAACAAGTGAAATAGTACAACATTTTAGCATTGCCTAGAAACAGAACACATGCACTTCCATCAATTTGAGAGTGTACACCAGGCTCAGATGCCACACATTCAAGCTGGAACTATATTTCTATCGATGTAACCTGGTAGTTCTGACTTTCCAGTGCACAAGAACCATCTATGGCCCAAGCACTCCTGGCTAGTTGCACCAAACTTTAAAAGAAAAAGAGTCTTCCACTCAAGAGCAGAAATTGAAACTATACACAAAACAAGCAAATCTCCAGAAAAATAATAAAGTCTGTAACTCTTGTTAAGTTGGATTAAAAAAAATGCAACAATATACTCAAAATAGATGTTTTAGTGAAAGGCAGAAAATATAGAATCTATCAACCATTTGTAATAACTTCAATTCAATGAATAGCCAGAGCACCAAAATCTGCACGTGAAGTATATTACCACCATAGAGTTCTCATACTAAAAATTCCTAACCGCAAACACATAGTTAATCAAAGGCATTTGTTTACCTACTCCCTTTCTTTAAACCAGAACCCTCATCTTTGGAATTTCCACCTGCCATCCGTGAATGAATAGAAAGGTCCATGTTTTTATTAATGTGTCCATGTAAAAAAGGAAATATCATTGACTTATCCATATTACAAAAATTTAAACTAAATTACTATATGTTCTTGTGAAAATATTGCAGACATAATAATGGAAAACTGAGAGAAACTGACCTTCCAAAACATTCTTGTGCTTCTCATTTGGATTGATGGTTCCACCTCGGACAAAAGCCTTCGACCCTGGAGTGTTATCTGCTTGAAATGACTCTACAAATTCTTGATATAATCTTGCAGTTTCATCCTCCGCCCTCTGCAAATATAAGGAAATTGGAATTTATTTATAAAAATAGAAAACAAGGGTAAACGGGGGATCAATGTTTGAATTATATTGCCATTTAAGAGGTTAAAAAGACCAAGTAGTAGAGTTACCTTTTTCTTTGCCTCCTCCTCTTCTCTATGCTTCTGAAATGGTGTTTTCTTCCGAGAACTCATTTTCCTGACAATGGCATTCCCAAACACACACAAAAAAGTGTCAGTTAACCACATTAGCTACAGGGAAATCTAGCCAGCGAAAGAAAGGCAAATAGCTGAAGAAAAACCCATGTACAAAATACAAAAGAAAAGCCAAGAAGAATAACAGTCCCATCAAAATTTTAATAGGGAAAACAGATCCCAGCCAGTATAGAAACAGACGCATTAGTTAGAACTCACTACAACACAGTTTCAGCAAAATAAAATTGAAGCAAATTTCAATGTTCACAATATCAATATCAAATTTGGTCTAGGAGCCTTGACGAACAGCAAACCAAAGCCAATTAAGCACAGAAGCCGCAGAAAAATTACCTAACTCAAAGCAAGGGCTTCTTTTTAGGAGGCAGAACTTGGGTTTCTTGGTTCATCCAATTCCGTGAAATAGCAAAATAAGTAAGTCAGAAATCAAATCGTGTAGCTACCATACCAACAAAGCAGAAATTTAGCAAATAAATGCAATCAGTAGGATAGATAAAGGGAGGTTACCGGTTGGCGATGGATCTGTGACAGCAGGACTCTGATGAGGAGCGTTTGCTGAAGGGCTGAAGCCAAAAACATCAGAACGATGGTCGCAGTGAAGGAGCCTACTTTCTTCTTGTTTCCCTAGAACCACTGTAATCCGACCCGACCCGTTTCATACCATTCGGGTTCCTTTACGCTTCTCTGCAAATTATATTATACGTATTAAAAAGAAAAACAAATTATTATTCCATTTACGGTGTTAGGCATAGTTAAATTACCAATATGCCCTTCCGTTTTGGGTCTTTTTTATAACACTTCGAACATATTATACGTCAAAAAAAAAAAATTCAAACTAAAATATTAAATTTCATATCCTATATTTATTTTTCTTAATTACTTTATTCAAGAAATGTTTTTTTTTTTTAATATTAAAATTAAAATTAAATATCTAGATATTAACTTAGCCCATGAGATTGTTTGATTTGAGTTTGGGCCAAAAATATATAAAATCAATCCAGACTCATTTAGTTATTTGTTACCTCTTTTTCATGTAATATGGACGTATTAGGGTAGACACGACAATTTAGGTAAAATATAATCAGTAAGTAATTAAGAAGTGTATTAATAAAAATAATTATTATTTAGTAAAAATAATTATAGATTAAGATTAAGATAAGTAAGAAGTTTAATTAAAATTAAGGAAATTATAAAATTTAAAATGTGATTAAAGTGCATAATTATATATCCAAAAATAGAAATGACAAGTTATTTGGGACGGACGAAAATAAAAAATAAGGACAAATTATGTGGGATTGAAGAAAGTTTTTTTTAACATAAGCCCAATCATAAATCTAATTGAAACGGGCTGGATAAATTAGACGAAGGTATCTCCAACTCATACACTCCATTTATACCGTTTTAACTTCAAATATAAAGTTGCTAACTATTTTTACTTTAATCATAACTTTATTTTTCATTAATATTTTTCAAATATTCAAATTTTTTATTATTTTAAACATTTTTTTATATTTATAATTAAAAATATTTTTTTAAAAAATTAGAAAAAAAAAATTCCAATTCAAAAAAAAAAAGGCAACCCCATATTAGTTGCTACATTCCAACGCCAAAATATGAGGCAGGATTCAACCGACACCAATTTTAGTAGCGCTCGGTTGGAGATAGTCTAAAAATAATATTAATCCATGGGACAAAAATGAGCTTGCACGGAGAATTTATTGAAAATTGTGCATGCATATATATTTCTTTTTTGGTCGGTTTAACGGTCAGGGCAACAAATCACTTTCCAAGCTTCATAGAAAATTATCCAAAAGAAAATTGAAGGAGAAAGTCAACTTGATGAAACACAACTCCACAAGAAATCATATAAATTGCCCTATAAATTTGAAAAGTCCAACTTTGAAGTGAAAAATACTCTCTCTCTCTCTCACTTCTTACTTCTGATGTCTATTTCTTTTATTTTTGTTCATATAACTTATTTTGTTTTTTTAAAAAAAAAATAATAATTATACACTTTAATTTTATTTTAAAAAATTTAATTTATAAATTTTTTAATTTTAATTATATTAATTAATTATCTTAATTTTAATTTATAATTATTTACTAGTTATACCATTCCTAAATTCTAATGTCTATAGTAAATCGGACAAAATATCGGGACCGAGGAAGTATAAATTTACAAAAATTCTAAGTTTGTGGAGGTGTTTGGACTAAAAATATAAAAAAAACTTATCCATTTTTTGTTAAAAGGTTCAAGAAGCCCATAAAAGAAGTATGTATGTCCAGGAAGAAGCCTACTTAAGAATTTTCCTTTTTTTGAAAAAAAATAAATGCCTAATTGTACGGTGTGTTGTATGAAAGTTTATTAGTATTATGCCTAATTATAAGACATGGACAGGATTAGCATTACTACAGCAACATTCCTTTGCAAAAAGTCTTTTTCTTATTATCATTTGTCTGTGTACAACTCGACACGTGGATTATATTGAACTGGTCCGAAATGTGGTAATTGGGAAATTGATGTTAATTGCAACTATGATTTCAGCTTGAGAAGGGTGTCTTTGACCCTAAATTATTATGATTATTTATAATTTACTTGTATACTATTATTGAGTGGAAATTTAGGCTAATATTGCCAGAGCAATTTTCGGGATGCCAGAGGAGCGGTGATTGATATTACAAATGTACCCTCAAAGGCAGCATAAGGATTCTTTGTTCAGAAGGGCAAATACGTCTGTCGGTGAGAAAATATTGATCCGGCCTGGCGTGAGTAAATTCTCACTCAGCCATGAATGCTGCTGCTGCTGTCGCTTGTTTTCTTGGTGGCACTGTCATTGTTCTGCTGTATTTTATACATATCCTCACGGGAAAATTTCCTGGTGGTACTGATCATCATCGCTGAGCTTTCACTGCAGAAAGTAATCAAGAAGACTCATACTTTACAGAGGTCGTTCTTCTTTTCTTTCAAGATAATCTTTTTATGTATTTCTTGATTACATCTCGTTATTATCTTCAAGCTCCAACACCACATCCTGTTCTCGCTCTCATCTTTGTTTGTTGGGATTTCTGTGTTTTTTTAGACTTATTTTTGTTAGGTTACTTTAAGGTTCTAAGTTCATTAGTATATTCAGTAAATTCCTAATTCTAGGTAAAGCTTTTTTGCCTTTTATCCATGGAATTTTAAATTGTTTTGAGTTTCGATATTGTTTAAGGGTACTTGAGTAATAAGATCGGTGTCAATATCATTCTGGGGTTTTGTTTGATGACCACAATTGAACTTGCAAGTCTGATTGTATTTTGACTTGGTTTTGGAATTTTAAAGAAGTTGAAGGACAATACTAATACTATAGCATGACGATTAAGTTGCCTTATTGCGTTTATTCCAATAGATCTCTAGAATTAATTTCTTTAGAAGTTCGTATGTTTATAACACCTATCTGATCTTGATGTCAGCTGTGATGGGTATATATTTGAGTTCACCAAAAACAGAGAAATTTTCCGATGATGGTGAGAACAATAGGCTTAGGTTTGGTCTGTCTTCTATGCAAGGATGGCGTGCTACGATGGAAGATGCTGTAAGTATTCTGCCAAATTTGTAATCTCTGCAGCAAAATGAATTATAAGTGAAGACTTAAACTGATTTCTTGTTTTAATTTATCACTAGTTTGTGAGGTAAAATGCTCCATCATTAATTTGATGTAATTCTCTTTCTACAGCATGCAGCAATTCCTTTTTTGGATTCTTCGACATCATTCTTTGGAGTTTATGATGGCCATGGAGGTATGATCTCTTAAATGTTAAGTACTACAAAGCTTTCTATTGCTGTCAATTTGATTTATTATTCCCAGCAAAGGATATACTCCATTAGATGTTGTAACCTGAAGATAATGATCACAAGTACCTCTCGAGTATTGCCAATGCTTTGATATATATCATTGCAGGTAAGGCAGTTTCGAAATTCTGTGCCAAGTACCTTCATCACCAAGTCCGCAAGCATGAGGCGTATTTGGCTGGCGATATTGGAACTTCAGTGCACAAGGCGTTTCTCAGGTCACCTGCAGATTGATGTGTAGATGAAAGTACTTTTTTTTTTTCTTCGACATTGGAGTGAAGTTGGATCAATGGCAGGATTACAATTAAACTGAATTCAGATACCAAGAAATAGTTAAACTGGAAGCATATCGGCTGAATACTTTGATCACTTGCAGGATGGATGAGATGATGAGAGGACAGAAAGGGTGGAGGGAATTGGCTGTTCTAGGGGATGCAATAAATAAGTTTTCGGGCATGATAGAGGGTCTCATATGGTCTCCAAGAGGTGGAAACAGAAATGAACTAGTCGATGATTGGCCATTTGAGGAGGTACCAATGCTTAGATTCTTTCATTGCACACCTTTTTCGCTTTTTTGCTCAATTTTCAGGCATATTGTAAATCTAATCTAATCAAGAAAACGATTGTACTTGTGTTAAAAATCTGTTACAGGGTCCACATTCTGATTTTTCTGGCCCGACTTCTGGTTCAACTGCTTGTGTTGCCATCATTAGGGACAACCAGCTCGTTGTTGCAAATGCTGGCGATTCTCGCTGTGTAGTTTCCAGAAATGGCCGAGTAACAATACAACCACCTGCTCCTATTTCGCATGTTTGGTTTGTTCATCATTTAGATTTCTGCTTGTGAACTTCAATTTTAGGCATACAACCTTTCAAGAGACCACAAGCCTGATCTTGAGGTTGAGAGAGAGAGAATTTTGAAAGCTGGAGGTTTTATCCATGTCGGCCGTGTCAACGGAAGTCTAAATCTTTCAAGAGCCATAGGTACGTACCTTCCATTTTGCTCGAATTTAGAATTCAAAAGTTGATTGACTTTGTAAACAAATCCAGCAAGCTAAGTAGCTGCAGGGTTTAATTCAAGCAGGTGATATGGAATTCAAGCAGAACAAGTTCTTACCAGCCGAAAAACAAATTATTACAGCCAATCCAGATGTTAATATTGTATGCATTTTCCTCGCGAGCGCCGTGCATATTTGTTTGTAGTAGCATTGCTAATTTGTCTAGTTTATTCATGATCCAGGTTGAACTTCATGACGACGACGAATTTATTGTGCTTGCTTGTGATGGCATTTGGCAAGTTATATGAACTCTTCTTAATTGCTAATATATTGAATCATCGATAAATTAAACAAGTAGTAGCTTTTGTTGTCTCTTCCCAGGGATTGCATGTCAAGCCAGCAACTAGTAGATTTTATAATCGAGCAGCTGAAATCTGTAAGTTCCTGTGGCATTCTTCTCTTCATTTTTTGCAATCTGAGGACTTGAATGAATCATGATCTTGCAGGAAAGCAAGCTTTCGGCAGTCTGTGAAAAAGTGTTTGACAGATGCCTGGCACCATCCACAGCTGGAGGCGAGGGCTGCGACAACATGACTATGATACTGGTGCAACTTAAGAAGCTCTCAGAATCAGGCATGTCCTCGGCATGACTGTTCGGATGTTTCATTCATGTAAAGACTTTGGGATTCTGTTTCTTGTACCATAAATGTTTGTACAGGTCATATGATTCAATTACAGTTTCGAACTTTGGTGATTAGGACATCAAAAATAGTAATTTCGAACAAGAGATGAAATGAAAGAATGAATTAATAATATTAATCAATCGGCAGTTTTTTTTTTTTTTCACATTACAAGTTGCAGCAAACACAGAACAAGCGCCGATTCTAGCGTCAAGAACTTCCGGCAGCCGGGGAAACTCCAGGCTCCGCTGGCAGGCGCCTCTGCAATTGATGGCCCGGCTTCACTCCGGTCCGCCGGGGAAGGCGCGGGGGCGGGAGAAGCTCCGCCAGTCCGGCGATGGTGCTCCGACATGACGACGACGATCAGTTTCTGGCCCATCTGGCAGTGGCCCACGGCGCCGCTGATGTAATAGTGCGGACCCGATTGCTCCAGCCTCGCCGTGGTGTTGTTGCCGTCGTTGTAGGTTATGAGGGGGCTCGACGTGGTGCAGGTCACGTAGTCTCTCTTCGACACTTGCAGCACCGAATCTTTTGAGGCGTCGTATCTCCACTCTAAGGTATCTCCGACGCGGAAGCGAGTTCTGGAGGCCCACTGATTCAGGGATTCGGATTCCGAGGAGGGAATCTTCCACTCGATTAAGTGGTTTCTACCTTCCGCTAAGCTTAAGAAAATTAGAACGAGTAGCAGCAGGACAGCTGAACGAGTTGAAGAAACTACTGCCATTTCTCCACTGCCGATAAATGAATGAGAGAGAGATGGGAGAGAAGTTTGGGAATATGGATTTATAAGGAGGAAGGTTGAAAGTAACTAGCCGTTACAGGGGGGGAGATTATCAACGGTAACTTTCCAGCATTTACTACCGGATTAGAATGGGCCGCACCGGTTCTTGATTTGCTTAACGTTTTCTTAGATAATCCAAAAATAAGAAGGGAGAGCACAGCGCAAGGCATGTAGAATCGACACGTTGCAAAAGCAAAGACACGTCATCACCGGCCAACACGACACGTGGAAAACCCCCGCAGTGTTTAAATTGCTCACCGCCGGCTTTCGGCTCACTGAAAAATGGCGAGCGGCGAAGAAGGTTGGCGAAAGAACGCAGACACGCACAAAATGAGCTCCGAGGAGGTGCGGCGAGCCGGCGTGGAGGCTTCCAAGCGGCCGCCGGGTCACAACCCGGGCGAAATCCTCCACCAGCGCCGGAATCTACCCTACAATCTCTACACAATGACCCTCGCTGGCGTTGCCATTGTCGGCGGTCTGTGGTACTTCACTTTGTACACCAAGAAAAAGCCCGAAGCCACCGCCGGCGACGTGGCTCGTGTCTCCGCCGGCGTAGCCGATCCTCAGGACACCAAGCCAAGAAAATAGTGAAGCAACATATATGAAATAGTTAGCTGATCAGCTTCCCCTGCACTTGTAATAATTAATTAAATAGAAAAGAAAAAATTGCCATTTTCATTATATATATATATTGCAGTACTTCATCTCTTAGCATTACAATGCAAAACAAAAGCTACACAGTTGTGTCTGTCCGTATATTAAAACATACAACAAATGGATGGAAAGAGCGAAAACTCAAAACCAAACAACCCAACAAATCCAATTCAATCAAACAATCAATCGATTTTGACAGAGGAGTATATTAACCTGGTGAAGATGAAGCAGGCGTAGAATCCGATGGTACCTGTGATGAGGAAGAAGGCGTAGGAGGCGACGAACATGTACCCGAAGTAGAGCGCGCTGGATACGACCTTGGTGATGTCGAGCTTCGTGAAGAAATAGAACCCTGCGTAGAGGAACAGGTACAGCGCCGACGATCCCGACGTCAGGAACGATCTCCACCACCATAGATAGTCTTCACTGCAAAGCTGGAAGTAGCATAGCACAATGGAGATCTCCGCGCAGGTGATGAGGAGGATGACGAAGACGATGAACAGGAATCCGAACAGGTAGTAGAACTGGTTCAGCCAGATTGACGTCAGGATGAAGAAGAGCTCGATGAACACTGCTCCGAACGGGAGAATGCCTCCGATCAGGATGGAGAAGGTAGGGTTCATGTACCATGGCTGCTCCGGGATCTGCCGAGGGATTTTGTTCGTCTTCACAGGATGTTCGATCGCCGGTTTTCGGAATCCGGTGTAGCTGCCGAGGAAGACGAGCGGCACTGAGATCCCAAACCATAGGAAGACCAGAGCGAACATTGTCCCAAACGGAACTGCGCCGGAGGATTTCTGGCGCCAAATGAGGGCATTGAGGACGAAGAAGATGGCGAAGACGACGGATGGGAAAAGGAAGGCTGTCCTGAGGGCGATCGTCTTCCATTCAGATCCTTTGAACATTTTATAGAGCCGCGACGAAGTGTAGCCGGCGAAGATCCCCATGAAAACCCAGAGGAACAGCATTGCTGTCATGAGGCCGCCGCGGTTGGAAGGGGAGAGGAATCCGAGCACGGCGAATGCCATTGTGACGAGGATCATGCCCAAGAACTGCACGCCGGTGCCGACATGGATGCAGAGGAGATCTGCTCGGATTGGGGGCCGGAACACGTCTCCGTGGACCAATTTCCAGCCGGTTTCCTCCTGGGCTTCTTCCTGTGTCTCGAGCTCATTGTACTTTGAGATGTCGCGGTAAAGGGTTCGTAGCATGATCATGGCGACCATGCCGGAGAGGAAGAGGACGATCATCAGAGAATTTACTATGGAGAACCAATGGATTTGATCGTCGGTCATGAGAAGATAAGTGTCCCATCTCGAAGCCCATTTCACTTGACTCTCCTGCAATACACCCAAACGTCGTCTAGATCAATCCCATGGCCACAAATTTACGACATCAAGACGAATAAGCAGGCGGCGATCAAATAATAATACCTGGAATTCGACATCGTAGGTGAATACTATTTCCTGTTTCTCATCAACCTCTTGAGGGGGTGTTGAAGAAGAGACTACGCGCTTCGTCTTCGGATCGCAAGTAGTTAACGGCGTATTGTCAGTCCATTTTCCTTGGAATTCATGCTTGACACTGCAACACAACACATTGAAGAACAGTAAAGCAAGCAAATAACACCGTGGTTTTCGAATGATCATTTGTATCTTGAAAGAACCAACCAACCAACCTATGTGGTGTCACTTCAAAACCAACGATCCTTGCAGAATCAGTGAGGTCATCCAGGTGATACTTGACGACGAAGCTCAAGTGGTTGTGCAGAAAATACTTTTCGTCCTTGCTCTGCAACCAATACAAATTTGTCTACAGTGAAAGAGGATTCGGAGAGTGAACTAATGGAACAATTTCATGTCATTCAGTTAACTTACGCCTGCATATCGGCCTTTCAACCCGACGTGATATCCGAGTTGGTAAATCGGGCGGCTTTCAGGCTCCGATCTCGGAATTGGAACGACCAAGGGGAGATTATCCAGAATCCTGCAAAACACAACAAGGAGAGGGATGGTAAGAAAGAGATGCTTATGAAATGGAAATGGATGCATTTTCTGAAAGGACTAACTTACATATTAACTCGATAATCGTCCTCGATTTTGCTCTTGAATTCTTTTGCAGTTTTGGCATCGAGGGTCATGTGACAAACAACATTGCACATCTGTGGCTCCCTCATTTTGAACTGAAGCAAGAAACATGTCAATGATCAAGAGACTTGCCAGAACTATATGAAAACATATTGCAACCTTGAAATTGAAATATTGTACAGACCACATATGGAGAGTTCTCAATGCGATCCCCACGCAGAACTTCTCCAAGATTTTCTCTGCTGTCGACGATCTTCTTCGGGCGACAGAATGGAAGTGAATAGTACGAGTAAGGAAGCTGAGTTTTTATGGAAGTCAATTTGTTCACCTTCACGTTCAGTTCATCTCCCTGGATTCATTGTATTACGTACGGATTATATGTTAATTGAAAAGATTCATTAGCGTCTACTGCAAATCAGCTATTCAAAATTGCAGAAGAAATCAATCAACAAGATCCGCAACCCACACAAAGCATTACGAAGGAACCATTCGAATGCACAAACGCAAAATAGAGCAGACCACAGCAGCTCCACGTTATCAATTCGACGCTGCCAAAAACCTATCGCTGAACTAAATCTGAATCCAATCAATTAATCGAAACCTAAATCAGACAAATGCCATTTTCCTAAAAACCACGCTCACAAGCAGTAACTGTGCCAAACATAAACCCACAAGATCAGATCTGCGAACATCACCAAAATTCCTTGCACCAGTCGTCGTCCTATAAATCCTATCTCTAATAGAAGCAAAATTAAAAACAAATTAACCGAGAAATACTGAGGAACAGAAATATTGAACCTTTTGGAAGTCCTGCGGGGCGACGCCGGGAAGGTAGAAGCCGAGTGCACCTCGAGCAAAGAGCAAAATGCAGGTGAAGGAGAAGATAACTGCACATAATGTATTGGATCGAACAGCTGCCCCTCCCATGGCGGACCGAAGCAGAAGGAGAAGCAGAGCAGTGCAATCCCCAGATCCGCAGAGAAGAAATGGATGGGAACTGGGAATGGGGCTCTGTTCTTGTGTGAATCTCAAGCTTGTCGGTTCAGTTCCTTCGCCCCACTCCCCTTCCAAAATTGAAGATATTATTATTATTATTATTATTTCTCAAAATAATAAAGAACGAGATTCACTCAGACGCATTCACCGACGCAAGGACTAGTAAATAAATATATTTGTTACAACTAAATTATAGGAGTTAATTTAGGTGCTGATTTTCATATTTGGGTTTATTTCTAATTTACACTCTAAATCATTTGCTTTTATGTTACACTACATAACGGGAAAGCATATCATATGTCTAATAAATACCATTTTTTCTTATTCAATAAGTTATGTAAACTAAGGACTAGGGACAATATTGCAAGCATATGTATGAAATTAAACAATATTGATTACTCCTAGGGATTTAATCAAAATAAAAAATTGGGCTGGACTGCTTTAATTAAACTGGGCCGTATCTGTTAATAAATGGGCCTCTGAGGAAGAGGAAAAGGATGGATACTAGGGCCGGCGGCTCTAGCAGTTTAGAGTAGAGAACTGTGTGTATTTTCGAAAAATATATTTATAATTAAAATTAGTATATTTTTTTATTAAAATAATATTAATATTAATAACGAATAAATTATTATTAATATAGGAAGAATAGAAATGTAAAATTATTTTTGGTATATTTATTTTTTGAATTTTATTATTTACTCATTATGCAATATTTTGTTATTGATTATATTCAATTTAAGTTATATGATTTAATATAATTAAGGGATTTGTAATAACTCATAAATATATGGGATGTATTAACTTGCAATGAAGTGATGGAGTTCATGACCATTGACCGACCAACTTATATTTGCTATATCTAAATTCATTAATTAATTGAGTTGTTGTATGATTGTATCCATCCATCATCTTCATGTAATTTATTTATTTTTCTTTTAGATTGGATTGGATGGTCCCAAACACCAATGAATTGGACTTAATTATGTGTACCAAATGAGGCAATTTCATCAGGTCCCCTACCAAATATGGTCACGTACCTATCCATCAATAAGCATACATACAAATCGACGGGTGCTTGCATGTCCTAAATAATACTTCCTCCATTCCAAATAAGGTGCAACATTTGATTTTGTTCGCATAAATTTTAAGTGATGTGATGGAGAGAGAAATATATATTTTATTTTTTTATTTGGATAATGTTAGATAAAAATTAAGTATAATTAATTATTTTTTATTTTAAAAATATTACAGAGTGTTTGAGACATGTCGAAATGAAATATTGCAGGGTGTTTTTGGAGAGAGGGAGTACGTTACTGTTTGTCAATTACACTAATTAATGATTTGTGGACTTAGGAGTGATTATTGGAATAATAATATTATTTATTATTCATTTTGAGAGAATAGAGTAGACTACAGGGAGGGGCAAAACGGTCAATTAAATTTGGCGTGCATTAACAACGTCATAATAAAGGACGATTACAGAGTTTCTCCACTCTGTCCCTGTCAGCCGTACGATTCAGCCACGCCATAGCCAGCCCTACTACGCCCACACACGAATGCGCTACGCTAGGGCTAGGGCTAGGGATAGGGATAGGAGGATGGATATATACATATATATATGGATACATACTGTAATACAGTGTTCTGTTTCCTCATCACTCTTCTGCAGGGATTCAGGAAAAAGGCAGAGAGCGACAAGCTCCTCAGTGTGTTCAGAAAAGGTGGGATCTTTTGAGATTCGAGATCTTTTGCAGTGCCAATCAGGACAGAAGGAGGAGGACGACAAGTTTTTTTATATCACACAAAGGCGGCTGGAAGTAAAGGTAAGGTTTGGTTGTTGGGGCTATAATCTGTCACCATTAATGACATCACATCCATGCATTTTCATCGCGCATATGATCTCATGCCATGCGATGATCAGCAAATTCGTTTCCCTGCTTGGCTCGACGTCCCAGGAAAAATTCTATATCCTGATCCTGCTGGGGGCTGTGGATTTAAGGTTTTGTTTTCTTGTGCTTGTACTGCTGCTCTTAATATATCCTGTTTTACCTGACTGCAGTTTCTGGTTTTGTTCGATTAATATATCCTGTTTTATTCGATTCTTGCCAGTGTAATTTCGATATATATCTTTCTTGAAGTTGAAAGATGAAGTTCATGAAGTTAGGATCAAAGCCCGATACCTTCCAAGCTGAAGGCAGCTGTGTGAGGTCAGTTTTCAGTCACAACTTTTTGATTTCTTACACTAACTCAACAAATGACATTTTTAGAACTACTACTGTTCGATCCATTTGATGATTGTTGTTGAACTGTTTGCAGATATGTGTCTTCCGATTTGCCTACTGATTTTATCGTAATTGTAGGAGACGTGAAATTCTATCTCCACAAGGTAAGATTCATTGAATTAAAAACTCAATTAAGGATGATTTCTTGTTTGATTGGAATTAGATTTTCCTTTTGCAGTTTCCCCTCTTGTCCAAGAGCAACAGGATGCAAACCCTAATTGTGCCAGAAGTCGACAATGGAACACCTGCAAACGAAATTCTGTTACCCGATTTCCCCGGCGGTCCTAAAGCATTTGAAATCTGCGCCAAATTCTGTTACGGTGTAACGGTAACTCTCAATCCCTACAATGTCGTGTCTGTGCGCTGCGCCGCAGAGTATCTTGAGATGACAGAGGAAGTCGACAGAGGAAACCTGATTCTAAAAATCGACATCTTTCTCAACTCCAGCATTCTTCGAAGCTGGAAAGATTCCATCATTGTTCTGCAGACTGCCAAGCCCTTTCTTACATGGTCTGAGAATCTGAAGATCGTCGAAACGTGCATAGATTCCATTGCATCCAAAACACTAGTCCATCCATCCGCCGTCACTTGGTCCTATACCTGCAACAGGAAATCGAACCATGTAGTTCAGACAGGAACAGTGCTTCCTGTAAAAACAGATTCTGTCCCAAAGGATTGGTGGATCGAAGATATCTGTGAATTGGAGGTTGATCTGTACAAGAGAGTTATGGTAGCCTTAAAATCGAAAGGTTTAATGGATGGAGGTGTGATCGGGGAGGCATTAAAGGCTTACGCCGCAAGATGGTTGCCGCCGAAGACAATTCTCGAATCAATGGTGTCTGAAGATTCCATCTTTAGAACCAAATACTTGCTTGAAACTATAGTGTTCTTGCTGCCTTCAGACAAGGGCGTCGAATGTTCTTGCAGCTTCTTGCTAAAGTTACTCAGAGTCGCCGTCCTAGTCGAAGCCGATGATTCGTTGAAGGATGGTGTAATAAAAATGGTCGCTTTGAAATTGGACGAGGCTTCCTCGAGCGATCTTTTGATCCCTGCGAGGCATCCTCGGACTACAGTTTATGACGTCGATCTTGTCCAGCGGATTTTGGATGAAAACAGGGGTAGTCGAATTGATTCCAAGTGTGCAAACTTGCAGAAGATTGCGAAAGTTGTGGATGGCTATCTTGCAGCCATTAGTCATGATCCTAATCTCTCGGTGTCGAGCTTTATAAAATTGGCGCGAGGGATTCCTGATTCGGCGAGACCTGTTCACGACAGGCTGTATGCTGCCATTGATGTTTATTTGAAGGTGCATTAGCTAGCTCTTCTTGCAATGAAAAATCACATACTGAATGTTTTGTTGATGTAATAAGACTGACAAAACTTGGAATCGCAGGAGCATCCAAGTTTAGCAAAATCCGAGAGGAAGCGATTGTGCGGACTTATGGATGTCAAGAAATTCACGACTGACATGACGATGCACGTGGCGCAGAACGAATTGTTGCCTCTACGCACTGTCGTTCAAGTCCTGTTTTTCGAGCAGGTGAGGTCGACGACAGCAGCAGCAGGAAGAGAAGCAGCCATGGCAAGTGGTCATCATAACAATGAAGAAAAGTTGAAGCTGCCATTGCCATTGATGGAAAAATCCAAGTCTCTTAGGGGACAAGTGATGATAAATGAGAAGGAAGAGGGTAGCAAAGGTGGGCAGCTGTTGCCGTTGCCATTGCCATTGCGGTCGAGGAGGATATTTGACAGGCTGTGGATTACAGGAAAGGGGCTCGAAAATGGCGGGACGAGGAGCTCGGAAATGGGAATGGAGATGGAGATCCAAGTGTCGAGGAGCCCAAGTTGTGTAATGAAGTCCTCAGCATCAGGGTCGTCGTCTTCAAGAATTAGGAGACATTCAGTTTCTTGATCACAGAGGAAATCATCAATTCAGAATGTGAATTAGTTGGTCAGTGTATTATTTGTATTGAAATACTACATGCATTAGTTATTTACTAGTAATAAATAAATAATTACTAGTATTTGCAGTGGAAAATGGAGAATGACCAGACTCGAAAATCTTCTTCTTCTTCTTCAAGTTTTGTTTTGAATGGATGTAAAAAGTAAATAAGACAGATGAGATCATTTAATAGGGTTAAAGACTTGGACTTTGAATGTAAACTTGTGTATAAGTTTCAACTCTCAAACATGTATGTATAAATTACTGATTTCATGTAAGTATATGATTAATTGTTTGGTGGAGAATAATTAATGGGAAGACTTTTGCTTACTTACTTACGTAGGTAGGTCTCCCCTGTTGACTTGGGCTCAATTACAAGTATGTTTAATGAAAGAATTTTTACTTAGCAAGAAACCTTCATTCAATAATCAGTTAGTTAATAATAATAATAATAATAATAATAATAATGTTATCACACCGAGACTATATTTTTAATGTTAAATATAATCACACTAAATGAAGCTCTTACAGGCGTACGAAGAAAGTATTATTTTTCATATGGAAGACACACAGTTCATAGATCTCATGTAACAAAAATTCAAATAAAATACTCTCCTAAGCCTCAAATCTTGCTTGCTAACTGTCTATATTTTCACGTTCTAATGAATTATTTTCTTAACTTCCTTGAGACGTCGAAAGACCAAAGCACGAGGAAGAAATTTGAAGGAAAATAGGATGTTAGTCAAGAATTGGAATTTCAATCCACCGAAAAAACAATCATTAATTATTCAAATATCGAAATTCAAGAACACACACACCTGTCAGGGATAAGAAATTGTGTGAGAAACATCATCACATCACATCACATAGTTTAATATTCAAACTCATGCACTATAAATATCGAAACCTACGAGCAAAGAATTCCACCAATTCCATAAACGTTAATCATCCAGTGTCTTGAAATCGAATTCGAAATCAAAATGGATTATCTCCCAAACTTCATTCTCCTCATCCTCTTCATCTTCTTGGCTACAAAGGAATGGAACAGGAAATCAAACCCAAAATCCAAATCCCAAACAGTGGGGCCGCCGAAAATATTGCCGCCGGAGCCATGGAGGCTGCCGGTGGTCGGCCATTTGCACCACATTATCAGTTCTCTTCCACACCACGCTTTCCGGGACTTGGCCAAGAAGTACGGCCCATTGATGCACCTGAAACTCGGCCAGGTCTCCACCATCGTTGTTTCCTCGCCGGAGATGGCGAAAGAGGTGCTGAAAACCGTGTGTCCGGCCTGCGCCGGCAGGCCTCAAAGCCTGGCAAGCAAGATCATGTGGTACGACTACGTCGACATTGCCTTTAGCCCTTACGGAGAATACTGGAGACAGATGCGGAAAATTTGCATTCTTGAATTACTGAGTGTCAAAAACGTTCGATCATTCGAGAACATTAGGAAGGACGAGGCTTCCCGGCTAATCGGATGGGTTCGATCGAATTCAGGCAAGACAATCAACCTGACAGAGAAGACTTTCATGTTTACCAGTGCTGTAACATGCCGGGCTGCGTTCGGGAAGATGTTGAAGGACAGGGAGACATTGATCGGATATATTAAGGAAGCTGTGGTAATGGCAGGAGGGTTTGACATGGCTGACCTGTTTCCATCAGTTAAGATGCTCGCAATCCTTAACTGGAACAGATTTAAGCTTTTGAAGATGCGTAGGAAAATGGATTCCATTCTGGACAGCCTGATCGATGAGCATAAACAGAATCAGGATCAGGCCATGGGAAATGGAGAATTCAGCAATGAAGATCTCGTTGATGTCTTGCTGAGATTGCAGAGAAGTGGAGATTTTAAGTTCCCAATTACCCAAGACAACATCAAAGCTGTCATCTTTGTAAGCATTGTTAGCAAATTAGATCCCACTGGCGTTGTAATGGACTCCAATTTGTAATGATTTTTGTCGTTTTCTTGCAGGACATGTTCTCTGCGGGAACAGAAACTTCCTCCACGACGCTGGATTGGGCTATGGCGGAATTGATGAAGAACCCCAGGGTTCTAGCAAAGCTGCAAGCTGAGGTGAGGAAAGCTTTCAAGGGGAAGGAGACGATCGATGAGGCTGAAATTAGGGATTTGAAATACCTAAAATTGGTGATCAAAGAAACCCTAAGGATGCACCCTGCAGTCCCTATGGTCCCACGGGCGTGCAGAGAAGAATGTGAGGTCAATGGCTACACCATTCCGGTGAATGCCAAAGTTTTGATCAACAGTTGGGGGTTGGGGAGGGACCCTAACTACTGGGTGGCTCCTGAGACCTTTATGCCTGAGAGGTTTGAGGATAGCTCCATTGATTTCTTCGGAGGTCATTTTGAGTATCTGCCGTTTGGGTCGGGCAGGAGGATCTGCCCCGGGATGAACTTCGGGTTGGCTGCCGTCGAGCTGCCTTTGGCTCAGCTTCTGTATCACTTCGACTGGGAACTTCCCGATGGAGTGAAGCCTTGTGATCTGGACATGACTGAGGCTGAAGGGATTGCTGTCGGAAGAAAACAGAACCTCGTTGTGGTCGCCACTCCCCATGAAGATGATCCTTCAACTTAGTTTTTACTGATTATATATACATACAATATATAAGTGTTCTTGAATTGTCGTTTTGTTTGGTTCAGCTGCTTGTAAGCTGCCATGTATGTAGTTCGAATATAACAGAGTATGGTTGATAGAGTTTGATTGTGTGATCTTGATTCCCTTCAGAAACGCCAGTTATCAATTAATTGAAGATCTTCAAGAATGATTTGGATTTGGCTTTCCTGTCTGTTGCATTCTTGGAACAAACCCAGAAAAAAATAATTCTTGAATGGAATTTGTAGTAACAATGGCTTCAATAGACTTGCAATGGTAACTTTCCCCCCAAAATAATGCATTTTCATTTTATAGATAAAATTAGGGCAACCAAAAGTGCAATATAGCTTGGCCGTCATCGCCGGATTCTCAACGAAGAAGAAAGCCCAGGCGGAAACCCAACGCTAGGAAGAAAATCGCCTCCTGAAAAGGTAGACCTTATTTCACTGCAAGATTCCTGCGCAGCCAATTAATAATTTCGTATAGCATCCCCGATGCCGAAGCTCTTTCCATGGCATCGTCTTCGATCTTGCTATGTCAGATCTCTTCCTCATTTACCCGCATCGTCTAGGGTTTTCTCACGTCTTCTAAGCCGCCGTTCGCCTGCCGCCGAACCAGAAGACGACATTCACGACCCCCCCTTTTCTCCCACCCAATTGAAAACCCGAAATCAGAAAAACAAACTGAAAACCAGTTCCGGTAAGACTGCCAAAGTTTCCGATGGAACTAATCTCAATACGGCTAAGCACTTACCGGCGAAGTCCGATTTGCCGTTTGATTTTATGTACTCTTACTCGGAGAACAGCCCTGGCGTGAACCCCATCGGATTCCGCGAGCCCCAGCGATTCTCCCCCTTCGGCCCGGGCCGGCTCGATCGGAAGTGGACTGGGGTTAGAGCTCCGGCCAAGCAGAAGACAGATTTGGAGAAATTCGCGGCGGAGCGAGCTAGGGTTTTGGGGGAGCCACTTTCCGACGACGAGGTCGCCGCGCTCGTGGAGAAGTATCGCCACAGCGATTGCTCACGCCAAATCAATTTGGGTAAATTTCAGTTTCTGGTACTTCTAATTTCTGTGCATTGTCTGATCTTTCTGTAAACAACATTTGATCATCCTAGGAAGGGGAGGAGTTACACACAACGCGCTTGAAGACATCCATAACCACTGGAAAAGAGCAGAGGCAGTACGGATAAAGGTTCTGGGGGTGCCAACGATCGACATGGACAACGTTTGTTTCCATCTCGAGGTTCTAAGACGAACCAGAACAGCTCGGAATTTTCTAACAACATCTGCAGTATCAATTTGTTAGCTAATGAGGTTGCAGTGTGTTTGTAGGACAAGTCTGGGGGGAAGATCATCCATCGCCAAATAAACATCCTCCTGTTGTACCGGGGCCGTAACTACGATCCTAATGCACGGCCGCATATTCCGACAATGTTATGGAAGCCTCTTGCGCCAATTTACCCGAAGCTCGTGAAGAATGTTCCCGATGGCCTGACATATGAGGAAGCTAAGGAATTGAGGAACAGAGGGCTTAATTCGACTCCCCTGATGAAACTCAGTAACTATCTATCTGTCCGAATTAGTTATCTATAGTTTTTGGGTTATATCCATTGCCTGATCTTGCAGCCTATTTATGATTTCTGCAGCTAGGAACGGTGTGTATGTAAACGTCGTTGAGAAAGTGAGAACGGCATTCAGAAGTGAAGATGTAGTTCGGTTGGACTGTGCTCATGTGGGCACGAACGACTGCAAGAAGATCGGCGTCAAATTAAGAGTACTTGTGAATCCCCCTACCTAATTTTAGCCTTTTTGAGTTTCTTGATTCTGTTTCTGATCTTGTCTAAATTTATATATCTTCAATTAAATTGAATTTGATTTCATATTTTTGTTATTGTGCAGGACATAGTTCCTTGTATTCCTCTGTTATTCAAAGATGAACAGATTATACTCTGGAAGGGAATCAGAGGGGATGAGTAAAGCA
Organism: Andrographis paniculata; assembly: GCF_009805555.1. Classification (NCBI taxonomy): domain Eukaryota; kingdom Viridiplantae; phylum Streptophyta; class Magnoliopsida; order Lamiales; family Acanthaceae; genus Andrographis; species Andrographis paniculata. The sequence continues at coordinate 1,087,024 of NW_026137610.1, forward strand.
AGCCTGTGTTCATTGATCAACATTCTGATGGGAGTAAGAAAATACTTTCGAACTTAATCTACTATTTGAGACACCGTTTCCAGTGGATGATGAAATGGTTGGCTGCAAATGCTCAGGGTTTGTGTTCAAGTATATTTTTTGTCATATGTTATTTGAATACACAAACATATGTATGCAGTGGGAGAGATACCTTTTTGTAGATCTATTTATGCATAGTGCCCCTCCATACGCTCTGTCTGTTCATGCACACAATTAATTAGATCAATTTGCAAGAATTCTCTCAAGTGTTTATAGCTTCATGTGCACAATGAAAATCGATTGTTTAACTTCAATGGCAGTGGCAGATATAATAATAATAATAATAATACGAGGAGATAGGCATTTACAGCTGTCTATTTATCAGATGTTGAAATTTAAGGTACAGAAGAGAAGATGCCTTTCTATGTAAATTCGAAAAAGTGTAGCTGGATTGATTACTTAATTTACGCCTTGTGTTTTTACATCAGTGAATGATTGTCTTGGATTTTTATTAAATAATCAATTTCATTTAAAAATTAACAGATCAGAGGTATTATTGACTGTAAACACTTTACAACGAAACAAACAAAATGCTAAATGAATTTCTTCAACCTAGGTGCATAAATCTTTGGAGGAATCTATGCTCAAAACAAATAAATCTCATTGCTATCTAAACTCGAGATATAAGCACTGCAGTTTAAGTTGAGCTTATTATTCTTCTCCTCCAACTTCAACCAACCATATGTAATCTTAATTTTTTTTTTTGATCGGAATATGTAATCTTAAATTTTGAAAAGACATACGGAAGTCGAAGGAATACTACTTTTGACAAAAATGTGCTGACACTAAAGTAAGAGGAAAATATTGTGATCCCCCATTAATGATATTCTGATGACAAGTTGAGAAATATGTAGCATTTATGGGGTGAGGAGCTGGGCTGAGGATCCTCTCTCCATATTTATATAATAATATATTCTTCAGAATATTCAGAGTCACAGATCTAGAACACGTATGTATATATAAATCATCCTTGGTTTTCTTGAACCCTCTTTTTCTTGGTTTTCTGTTTGCAGGAGATTGGTGAGAACAATGAATAATTACACTATGCCAACAAATTTTAATCCAATTTAAGACATTAGCGTATGTTTAAGCATTCTAATTCAGCAGTAATCCACTGATTATGACGTGTGTGTGTATATATATTTTGCCTGTAGGCAAACCAACCAACCAAGGGGGGACGGACAGCAGAGTGGAGAGGTGGAGGTCGAACTCCTGAGCCAACTTTAGGTTGCTGCGAAACCTTAAACCCCACTTTACAGATAAATTATGGCCGTTTCTTCTGTTTCTTTAACTAGATCTTCGTTCTTGATTACCCATGAAGTGAACTTTTGAAATTCTGGGGTTTTTTGCTGGAAGATTCCTATGTTTTCTTTTGGGATTTTTAACCTGACTAGTGAACTTGGTTGAAACTTTTTGTTTTATTTTTTATTTTTTGTTTTCAAGAAAGAGTATTATAGGGTTGAACGGTGGCAATCGCTTCTCCTGTTTTCTTCCCCATTTGGTCCACTCGTATCGATTCTTTGACAATGTACATTGCATAATCAAGGGAGTTCTTCCCAGCTGGCTCATGGGTTGTTCGCGAATTTGTGTTTCTTGATCTGTGTGGATTCTTTGTGGTCATAAAGGTTGTAGCTTTTCTGTAATTTGACTTGTTCTTCTTTCCTTTTTGTCTTTCTCCACGGTTCCTTTTCAAGGGTTTCCTTATCATTTGCTATGCTGTTTTAGGAATTGTACAGGAAAACCTGTGTAAAGTTCTTCATATTCCATTTTCGCCCTCTGAAGTTGGTATAAATAGTCGAACCAATATGACTTTTGATTCATTCATTGCAGGAGCTTCTACTAAATCATCTCGAATTAAAACTCTCCTGCATTAAGTGTTCCACAGAAGCAAAGCTAAGCCATGAGCTTCAATACCTCTGCTGGGGGTCTGTTAATTTCTCTCCTCCTTTGGTTAATCACTTAATAAAAATGTGATGATTTTTTCAGCTACTATATATACTTCATCTTCTTTATTTTGGTGTAATGTGTGTGTTGAAACCTTTATTTTTAAATGTTTAAGGTCGACAAGCCTCCACAACTACATTTGAGTTTGGAAGGACTTATGTAGTGAGGCCGAAAGCCAGGCACTTAGCAACCATAGTTTGGCTACATGGCCTTGGTGATAAAGGCTCAAGGTATAATATAATATCCTAATTTTGTCATTTAGGGATATTTTGATGAAAGGAATGTTCAGTTTCATTTCATTTGTCTTGAAATGCATAAAATATATCTTGTACTTGTCAGTAAGTTTGGTTATTTTCATATGTTGCTATATAGGTAAACAATATATGATTTCTCATATTTGTGTTGTGTTTACCGCCTCTTGATTACTCATCAAAGGAAACAGTTGGTTGCAAAGAATGCTGTGATGTTAACATGTTCCATTCTTGTATCGGCACCTGATAACAGTGGATTGATAATGAGCAACATATTCATTTGTCATCAAATTTTTAATCGATTTGTTAGACAACATAAAACAGGGGGACCACTTACACACTAGCCATTCTTTTGCCTCCAAGACCCTAGTACTCAATATGTTTATATTTTTTAAGTATCATAGGCTGGAAGTTGTTGATTGTCCTCAAAAATTAGGACAAGGTTGGGCACTATATATATACTCTTTTTCTATCTCTTATAGCAGTTCATTCTCGATTTATTTCAATAATGTGGTCCCAGAACTATTAGATTATTACATGCCATAAAGTTTTGTAATTTAAATGAAATCTAGATTGTGAACTTGAAGATCAAGATCGTATCATGAATCATGTGAGATCTGCAGCTATGTTGTCAGATTGATTTTAAAAAAACACACTAGGTTTATTATTTATTTATTTATTTATCTACATATCTCTTTATTCCTGGTTTTTGTTTTATGCATATGTGGATGCCAAGTAGATGTGTAAAAGATATGGGCCATGGAACTGTTTTATGAACATAATTCCACATCCTAATTGAATTTGATGGTGATTTTTAACTTTCATTTTGCTTTGGCAGCTGGTCGCAACAATTGGAAGGCCTTCCTCTCCCTAATGTTAGTTCTAAAACCACTTGCTTAATGTAAGAACAAATGTTGAAAAGTTTGTAAGATGTGTAGATAACGACTGTCTTGTTCTTAACCAACATTATGCAGGTAAAATGGATTTGTCCAACGGCTCCCACTCGTCCAGTGTCTCTATTTGGTGGATTTCCTTGCACTGCCTGTAAGAAAAATTTCCCTTACTCTGTACATTTACTCACAAAGCTTAGCATTACTTGAGTTTCTTAATCGTCTCAAAGCCATTCCAGAGTGACTAAAGAGCACTAGACAACAAACCACAGATAGTGGATTGCTGCCTAATATTGTTTGAAGAACTCATTTCCTTTTTTCAACTGCTATATCAAGATGCAGCACAGAGCTTACACCGATATTACAGGGTTTGATGTGCAAGATATTTCTGAGGATGCACCCGATGATGTGGAAGGATTGGATGCCTCAGCAGCCCATGTTGCAAATCTCTTGTCGACAGAACCTGCTGGAAGTAAGTATCTTCTACGCTGCATTGTGCATTTCCTTTTTAAAGCTATACTTTTAGAAGAATATTGTTAGAGTACAACCCTCGACATATTTCAAGAAATGAAAAGAAAAATGCAGATTGAAAGCACAAAAGAGTAGTCTTATCAATCTGATTCATTTCTTTTTAGCTGAATGGTAATGGTTTCATAAACATCTTAAAATCCTATCTGCACAAGCATATCACTTCACAATTTTTAATATCATTTTTGCCATTTTTCCAGTCAAATTAGGCATCGGAGGGTTTAGCATGGGCGCTGCAACAGCTCTTTACTCAGCCATGTGCCACATTTTTGGTCAGTATGGGCACCGGAGCCAATACCCAGTTAACCCGAGCTTCATTGTTGGTCTTAGCGGTTGGCTTCCATGTTCCAGGTTTCATTTCATATACTTTCATCCACCTAACACATTTACCGAGCAGAACACTCAGTTTGCTCTTTGTGATAAGAATGTTCTGTAGTGCTAACCGGCTAATTGTTGTCCAGGACATTAAGGATTCGGGTTGAAGGATCACCCGAGGCTGGGCGACGTGCAAGATCATTGCCCATTTTGCTCTGTCATGGCTCTGGTATGTCTTAGTAATTTCAATGGTTAAGCTAAGTCGAAAATTTCTCAACTCTCACTACACTTTAAAGACAAATTAAATAACTCAATTAAAGGTGGATGGATGGCTTACTATACACTCATTAGCTTTGTTGGTGTCTGAAGGCATTTCGTCTTACAGGAAAATTCTCATAGTTTTGAAAATTGTTACTTATGTATGTATTACAGAGGACGATGTGGTCGGCCATGAGCATGGAGAAAAGTCTGCGCGAGTGCTGAGTTCTGCTGGATTTCAAAATCTTACATTTAGGTCATATAACAGGTATGATGATACACCAAAACTTCAAACAGCTGTGCTATTTCTCAAATAACCCACGAGTCGATAATTCCTTTTCCTGCGCGCAGGCTTGGTCATTACACAATTCCTGAAGAGATGGATGTTGTTTGTCAGTGGTTGACTGCGAGATTGGGGTTTTAGGGCACTAGCACGAACAATTTTGGGAGGTGACTCTGGGTATACGGGGAAAGAAGCACTAAAACTTAGAGCATAGTAATAACTATACAAGTAGAAGCAGCTCTTGAAACTGGGAAGTTTGTGAGCAATAACAGGCAGCATAGCATGCTCTCGGGGATACCTATGTTGGTTTAAATGTTCTGTTTTAGTAGCATTGTCGAATTTCTTTCATCTACACCATTAATGTTGGTGAACTGGTTTACATACATGATACATACAGGTGGTGGCAATCATTATGAATAGGGTATTACTCTGTCCATGGCTTCTGCTGCATCTTTCTTGTTGGAATTAGAACGAGAGTGAGCAAGTGTTGTAATGGAATTGGAATGTAATGGAAGCGTATCTTTTATTAATTGGTTAATTAATTCATATATTACCTTACTCCAATCCAAATCTTGGTGCAACAAAAAGACTGCTTTTTTATATACCCATCTTTTTATTTTTTTCATTTATATAGAACACAAAAATAAATTCAAAAAAGTGATCTTTTTTTTCCTCATTGAATCCATGTAGTTTTGTGTAATAGCAGAGCAACCCCTCAAAAAAGAGAACCTTTGGGCCGATCTGATGGACATCAAATGTATTTGCTACGGCCCACATTCGACAATACATTAATTGATAGATAATTGTACTAAACTGAAATGATAGAACAACCAAACTTGTTTCGATCTAGTCGAACATTTCCAGACAGACAAACACTAACTGGTCTGAAGCTTAATTTGAAGCATTTGGTCAGTCTTCCTCAAATATATATAATGGAAGCTAACTAATTAGATCAAAGATAACTTCCCATTATCTGCATTCAGATTTATGTATATATATATATAATTATATATCAGAATCGCTCCTGCAAGTTAGGCTGCATTGGCTGGACACGAAATGCAAAAGGATGATGCATCTGGGCTTCGTAATCCCCAGCAGTAGCAGCAGCAGCTCCATGGTGATGATCATACACGCCCTGATGGTGGGGATGGGTGCTTGTCCCCATCACATTATCGTCCATGGTTTCCAGATGCAGTTGCTTCTGTTAATTAATGCATCAGGTAAGAATCATGAAATCGATTCATCAAATTCATGTCTGAAAGTTAAAACCGTACCAGCTTGAATTGGAGGTTCTGATTCTCCTCCTCCACCATTTCATTCTGAAATCATTATCAAATGATATAATCTTCATTAATCAGCTGCTTCTACATATATATATATATATATATATATGTTTTAGAGAAGTGAAATTCTTACATGCTTCCTCATCATCCGCACGAACTCCATCTGTTCGAAAATAAAAAAGCAGAAAGTTAGGATGCATAGTAATTTGGCAAGAATGTATGCATATGGTGATGAATTATTTCAATGGGTACCTGTTTGGCTTTGAGAGCTGAAACCCCATTTTCAAGGGCTTCCTCCAACACCATGAGATCTTTGTAAGTCAGTGTGGAGATATCCTCTCCTTTCAGGTGCCTAATAAGTTTCAGAAAATTTTACATAATAAAATCATCAATAATTAATAATCACATATATACATACACACATATATATACATGTGACCTGAGTTCAATCTGCATGAGATCATTCTCCTTCTTCACTCCGCTGATCTCATTCTCCAAATGCTGTATTTTTCGAAATTATTAAAAATGGATGAGATAATATATATGTACATATACATATACATATATATATATATATGTTACTCATACCCAAAGAAGGCAAAATATGCAGATCTACAATTAGTTTTGACCATATAGATGTTTGATTGAACCCACAGTCCAAGTAAGAGGCATTTTTGGAAGTCCTTTATTTATTAGTAATTTTTTTTTGAAGTGTATGAAGGGACTGATAACAGCCCCGAGGTACATACATATATATATATATATATATGTATGTTCAAATCTCTCTAAATCTCTGCTAAGAAACTGAAGTGAAACTCGTTGATCTTTTTGTCATAAATTTTTGCTGCCAAAGGAAAGAAAGAGGTAAACATATTTTTACCAGATCTGTCCATAGATGGAACAACTGAGCATTCTTAACATGGAAAAGGAGTAAATTAAAACACTTGGATTGGAGAGAAAAAGGGAAATTAGGGTTAGGGATAGATCTAGAGATTGAGATAGAAAATAAACTACTTACATATAAAACTGTTTACAGATCTTGACAGGGAAGTCATCCTTTGTGTTCTTACAGATTTACTTTCAGCAAAAACCATATTGTCTGAATAAGAACCAGCTTTTTTTTTTTTTTTCTTAGAAAAAAGAAGAGGAAGAAGACCAGCTAGGGTTTCAATTTTCAAATAGAGACAAACACATGAAAAGCACCTCATGCTTCGCGTCCCAGAGCCTCTTCCCAGACAGCTTATGGTACTGATCCAACATGTCCACCAATCTTGATTCTCAAAAGAACAAAACAAAAAGGATTTATTAATTCAGCTCAATATTGCTGAGAACATCTTCAATGTAAATATAATTCGAAAACGTACGTGGTAGAAGGGCTGCAAAACTCATGAATCTTGCCAGAGTTAGCGAAGATGATGACAGACACTTGAGCATCACAAAGAACGCTGATCTCCTTAGCCTTCTTGATGAGACCATTTCTTCTTTTCGAGTAAGTAACTTGCCTGTTGCTCGAGTTCTCTATTCTCTTGATCTCAATCTTGCCTCTACCCATATCTGATTAACTGATTATTCCCAGATCCAGTTTTTGTTTCTTTCTCTTGTTTTGCCTTCTTTTCCAGGGGAGAAGCCCTTGGGAAAGATATATTGAGATGAAAATTAAATGAATGGCCCAGCGATGCGATTGAGGGCAGAGGAAGCAAGCTAGCTATTGTGATGGCCAGTTTGGCCTTTCCCATTGTTGGAATGAAGGACATCAAACTTTCGAAACCCATATCCAAAAACGGTTTGCTTATGGAATTATATAAATATATATATATATATATGTATTGTTTGCCACAAAAACAAAATTTTGAAAATTTCACTCCTACTAATGTGATTAGGCGTTGCTATACCCTTCAATTGCAATGGTTGCACGTCTAACCGCAGCTGCCTCTTGTTTATCTTATGGTCTCTTTACATTTCCACAATTTTTAGGGGCTAGGGTTGCTGCAACCTGGAATTAGGGTTTTGCAGTGGAAGGGAAGATTAAATATCCGCTGGAAGCTTGGTTGATCTTTAATTAAAGAGGGAGGATTATTCTGTTGAAGTGTATATATATGTATGTATGTATGTATCAAGATTAGATTTCTTGAATTCAAATCTTGACACCATCAAATCAGATATGTTGCTGGTCAGAAAAGAGTGGCTGGTGGTGATGGAAATTTGATAGCCAAGAGAGCTAGCTAGATGAGATGTGACAGGAAAGTGGGTTTTCAAATGTTGTCCGAATTGAACAAGGTGTGAGATGAGGATTTTAGGGTCAAAATGTCAAATCACAATCCAGATCATGTACTTATGGATATCAACAATAACAGACTTGGATATAATTTCATGTTAATATACACCAAAAGTAGTATGCTATCTGTAATTTCCATAGAAGCTTAATACATCAAATGTGGTATCTGTACCAAAGAAAATTGAACTTTAGCAATTAATGACATTCAGACACAAACATAAGAAGTAATAACAGCAAACTACATTCTGATGACATTCAGACACAAACATAAGAAGTAATAACAGCAAACTACATTCTGATGACATTCAGACACATGTAATCAATCAATTACAAGCCAATTTCATGTTGTCGTATAATGCTTGCTATTATACACACTTGAAGGAGATGATAACCTGCACAATAAATATAAATGAATGTGTAATTACTAAGAAAAGAGGATGATAGCTAGATTACCCTCTCTCTCTCTCTCTCTCTCTCTGCTATCCCTTATTCGAACCATTGATGTCTGATCTCAGACCACAACCATTGTTCTATGCCTAAGAATTTCGAATTTCTGACAGATCCTAAAAATGTATGTATACATAATGCAGCTGCAATGTCATGCTCTGATCCGTAACTCGTAAACATTACTGTTATTGTCGCCCGACACTCGTTTCAACATCTCAAAACTCTTTCGGCTGCCAAGAAAATCAATCCGCTTGAACTCCACACGCCCGGATTCCGCTGCCTCCTTGCTAGAGTAAGCAAATCGCAGCCGATCAGCGTGCCTCGAGTCAGTGTGGATCGCCATTTCTATTTCCTCGGTCGACATATTCTCCTGAGGATCATAGAACAATTTGAGATGAATTTGACGGACAAAAAGAGTAATTAAAGGAATGGCTGAGCGGCGTCGTCTACCTGGTAGAATTCATAGATATAATCCAGTAACTGCAAACACATAAAGCCTTTACTGCTGAATAATGTCCTCGATGTCGGGCCCATCTCTGAAAATCGATCAACTGGAAACAAGATCGTGAGGAAATGGTTCTTGAGTACTAACTCAGACTTCTCGCTTTCTGTGAGAGGTCGAGATAAGTTCACAAATGAAGTGTCGGATTCCTTTCCGTCTTCCTTAGCATCAAGGAAGACGGATGTCTGGTCATTATCATTGGCATTCTCTACGCTTGAAGACTCCGTGTATATACTAGCACTTGACGTAGGCTCTGAGACTGACCAACATATGGAATCCAAGAGAGTGCCCGATGATATTGGCCGAATTGGAGTTTGGCATGTCTGCGGTTTAGCACATTATTTAGGATCGTTGATGTAAGACAAAGTTGTACACTTAACAAGAAAAGTATAGTGTCAAGAAAATGCACCTGCATTCTGCGGTTTCGGCGCTTTCTTACACCATCTTTGGCCAGGTTCATTCTCATTTTCCTTTCTTCGTGACTTGTTTTCAAGACGGGACAAGGTATGTTTTGAGAACCATTTACTCTTTTAATTTCCTGAATGAAGAATGAGGGAGCTCTATAGATTAGTAAGCAAAAACGACAAAATTAAGGAAAACAAGAAGATTTAGCAGCATATATATATGTATATTGAAACACAGCTTACCTCCCTGGAAATGTCGTGGTATGTATCGAGCATTGCACCAGTATACCTAGCCAAATCAACCGATAAGTGGACAAGTCTTTGTAATGAGTTCTCTTTCACCGACTTCAAAACCCATAGTGGCTGGCATCAAAAAAGGGAATGTGATGCACATGGAATTTGAATCGAATAACAAAATACAGATCCATAACCAGTCATATAAGATACCAAGCCAAATGGAATTGGTTAAGATACTCTGCACTACTAGAATTTTGTAGAAGGCAATCGAAAAGAGAACTCAGCTGAAAAATCAACCAACAAAATTACGCTCAATTCTTGTCATAATCTAGGCATGGGAAAAACAATCTGGCAAACAGCTTGGGTACTACTTACAGTGACAAGGTGACTCGAATGCCCCAGATATTTACATGTGGCAGGTCCTTCACATACTACATGAGTAGCAGGGCAGCCCACAAACCATTGATCCAGTAAGGTAGCCCCTTCAGCAGAGAGAGCCTCAGTAACCTACGAAGAGATCGATTCAAAAAATTCCCTCAGAATATTTGAAGGTGAATAAGGGGTTTTATGAAGGCGTTCCATTTGAGAGATCTCTCAGATCATTGTTGGTGAAGGAATGATTTCGTAAATCTACAATGCGCCTAAGCTTTTCTACAATCATCATATATGTCCAGTCAATGAAATAGACTACAAAGAGTGCTCTATTCCTCATAGAAATTCCAAGAATTCAAGTTTACCTTACTGCGGAGTTCATGGGGCACATCTACATCAACATAGAAGGATTGTCCAGACAGGGGTGATGATACAGTTTGTCTTTTACCATCAAACTCTGGATACCGCAGTCCAGGAGCATCAATAATTTCAGGTTGTCTGGAAGGCTTAGCCAAGCCAACAGGAAGACAAGAGCGCTCGGCACCTGACTTCTGTTCAAACCGCTTAGAGCCACCATTTGGGGTTCCACAATCTTCATTATCATTAACACCATAAAGCATTTCGTTCAACCTAGCTGAAAACATACCCAATGCCATGGATTAACACATGAAGCATGCATTTGGAAAGCATATAATAAGTAAATGACACCATGCTCCCATGTTAAATGTATCATAAGAATGATTCCACTGATAGCTTTAGTTCAAGAAATTCAGATCGAATAAATACAAAATGGTCATTTAGTATGATATCGACACTCTTATTCAAGTCCACACCGACGCATGTTTAAGAAAGATTATTTAATTTGCAAAACATTGTGTACATGAGCCATCTTAATCATTGAAGTGAGGTGGTTCTTTATTAGCTTTACATAAAATGCAACCAATGTTGTTTGAGTTTTACCTCCCAGATTCGCCCAATAGTTTAGCTTATGGATTTACGAATAAAAAGCAAGTACAAATCACATGCTTATTGTGTCAGCTGCAGACAAAGATTTCGTCGAAAATTTCATTTTGCTGGTCACTTAACACCATCATAAGAAATTGTAACTTAAACCAAATATTTTTCATCTCAAACCCATAAAAAACTTGTATTCAGTGATAAAAAGACAGGAAAGTGATTAAAAGAAGGAAACAAATTATTTACCATTCCTTCTAACACTATCCACAAACCAGCCGATTGTAACTAGGAATAGCCCATTCTTTGATCCATGTTTCAAAGCATGCTCGAATTTACGTCCGTGGAAACTGTAATAATAGTTAAAGGAACCCAAGCACACTCTTGATAAACCAAATCAAAACCTGGCTTTTGGCACATACAAAACCAAAGATATTCATAATAATAATAATAATATTGCACCAAGGATATCTGAACCACCAAGTGAGTGCATTGAGGATGAAGATGAGCACTGTATTGACCTCCCAATCTCTCCGTCGCTTCCTTGACTTGATTTCTTGTTTCTAAAATAGAACATTTTCATTTTTCATTACATTGCTTGAAGTTGAGGTCCCTAGGGATGCTAAAACAACAAATCCACACAAGAAATAATCTGAAATTTAAGCCCTTCTCCAACAGGGAAATAATCATATACCATCATTAATTTTGTAGTTGATCAAAGACTGCCCCATGAATTTATTCACTGGGAATTTCTTTCAACATAGATTTGAATTATAAGAATTCAAAATGAAGAGTTCATACCTTTTGATAATCCAGTAACGCAAATGACTAGACCAGAGAAGGGTCCATCGGAGTTGATTGCTGTAACTGGAGAGTCAGAAATTGCAGAGGCAGAGGAAATTGGGGAGAAGGGCTCCAACGAGAATGAGGGGATGCCCCTGAATGAGGCAGAGAAATCCCTAAAGCGCCTCGAACACCCCTTGCCGGTAATAACTTCCACCCGCCCTCCTCCAATCCCACCGCCCATTTTCTCAAATCATTCAATAAACAAGCTGTTGAAATCGGAATCTAAAGTAAAACCAAGAACCATCAAGTGGGATTGTTCGGAGATTGAACAAAAGTTCTTGAGAGGGAAAACACAAGTTTTGAAATACGAATAAGAATATACTCTTAACGACACTTAATTTGAACTTTCAAAGTGTAGAAACATAATGGAAGATTGGTCGTTGCTCGCTAATCGTCTTTGCCCTTTTTTTCCAGAAAAAAAAACAATAATAAAAGTGGGTCAATGCATTCATCTTTCGCAGACGCATCACAAGAAATTTGAAAATTTCTTCGAAAATCCAATATTTCCACAGTCGATGCGAAAGGCAAGAGATAATGTTAAAAAGAAAGCACAAATCTTTACTTTAGACAACTGAGAAATGATTGCAGCACAACCGGAGCATAAGGATTCAAAGAAAGCCTGAACGGAACAAGAATCTACGCAGAAGCTTTTCACAAATTGCGACTGTATCCTCCACTTTGCTTTTTTTTTTTTTTTTTTTTTTCCCCCTATTCTGCTTTATTTGGGTGGTTCAGAAAAGCGAAAATTGGCGTGACTCATCGAAATCACTTTATTCTTCCTCTTTCTCTCTCTAAAAAAAATTTGCAGAAGAGAAGAGCGACGCCATGGCCGGTTTCCATTGCTCTGTTCTTTTCCGTTGATTTAAACGGACATATTGTTCCGTACGAATTTACTTTCATAACCCTTAATTATACCAATTTGCACACTGATCCATTTATATTTATTCTTCTTACCCAACTTTTTATTATTATTATTATTATTATTAAATATTCTCTAATTCTAGAGTAAACCATTATTAAAATATCATGGCCCAATGTGTTATTGCATCCCAAGCAATCATTTATTTATTTTAAATGTACATTAATTAATTGCTAGAGAAGATCATAAAAGATATTCTTTTATTTTTATTATTTTTTAATTAGATTATATATCGTATGTAACTTTGTATCTAGCGCCTGTTCCTATCGAACATACAATGATCTGATTTTAGTGAGGAAGATCATGTGAAAATTAGTGAATAGACAAACAGGGCGCAAAAGTGGGTTGCACTTGCGCCCATGATCAAGCGTGGTCCAAAATCCCAAATCTCAAAATTATGTATTTTATTTATTAAAAATATTATTTGTGGATAAAAATAATTTATTTGCTCATTTATCATAATTACGAAATACAACAAACAGAATTTTAATTTTTGACTCGACAACACTAGTGACATTGTGTAAGTTGGAGAGGCTGAGCTGGCCCGCAAGATATGTGAATGAATTATTGTGGTGGCTAATTTGCATTATTATTATTATTATTATTTCAATTTGCAATTGCTGCTGTCACATCCATAATAATAATAATAATAACAATTCGGCTATTTTTTTAAAAAAAATTTATTTAAAACTCTTTCATCTTTAAATGACACGTTGAAATGCATCATTTAAATTTATGAAAAATATTTATATTTCAAAAATATAAATTTAAATAGTAAAAATTAATGTGTTTTTTTTAGGTTGTTTAAAGGAGATAAATATTTTGTGTTGTTAAATAATAATAAATGGATTAGTGGGGAAGGTGTCGGGGGCACCAATATTCACTGCACGTGCATGCAAGAAACATCAATCAATATATATATATATATATATGCTGGCAGAATAATTATTAATTATGTATTAGTATAGTAAAAGACTATTATACCACTATTAATTTATTTATTTCTACTTATTAAATATAATGGTTATATTTTTATTTTTCATATTAATAAATTTTATTTTTTATTAAAAATATAAAAAATATTTTTCTCATTAATTATAACAGTTATATTTTTCTTGAATAACGTATTTTATATTTTTTAATAGTAATTAATAATTAATTATGTAGTTTTTTATTTGTTAAATTTAAATTAACACTTAATATAGCAAATATTGTATACGATTTATTTGGTAGTGATTTAGAAAAAAATGATTAATATGAAGATTTTCAAGAAGATAACATCGTGAATGAAATGAAGATATTCAAATGCAAGCTCTGGTTGACCTAAATCCCGAACTTAATGCGAAAAAATTAGAGATATGTGAAAAATATTATTGATAGTTAAATATTTTCTCTTCTTATTTTATTTTTCCAAATACATATATAAATATTATATTAAAATAAATAAGAACATAAAATAAAAAATATCATAAAAATTTTCTCAAAAAATAACTAAACACACATTTTACATTCAATTGTTAGATTTTTTATTTTTTATTTTTTGTCAATTTAAATTCTGATAAATTATTTTTATAACAAGAATTCAAATTGACAAAAAAATCTAACGAATATATATCTAAAACAATATGTTATACATCAAAAAGAATAATATTAAATAATAATCATATAAATATTATTAAACTATATATATATAATATAATATTAATAAATTATATAATTAATATACTTTCATATGAATAATTATATCTCATATTTATAACTAATATATGAATGATTGTCCAATCATTTATGTTAGTATAAGTAAAAAAAATTTAATGAAAAGTGTAAGAAGGGTATAAGAGTCTTTCATTAATAATAATAATTTATTAATTATTATTTTTAGTGTTTTTATCAAGATGTAGCTATATAGGTTTAGGTAAGGTGCTTAATTTCAAATTTAACCCAGAACCCTTTTAGGGTTTGCCTCTTAGTTTTCAATTTGAGCTATTTTTAATTTAAAAAAATTGTAAATTAAAAGTATTTGTTTAAAATAATGTAAGTAAATAGTTAAAATAAAAAAAAAAAATTAGTATAAGTTTAATATAATATATTTTCTCTATCCACTAACATGCATGATATATACATACATTTTTTTCTGTTTATATATTAAAAAGTTACAATACTAGTTGGTGGTCTGTGTGTAAAAAATTGAAACTATTTATATTAGTATAATCAAATGTAAACGAATAAAAATAAAATAGTGTACCAGTGTTTTTCTTTCGATGAGTTTGGAAAAAATTTGGTTTGAGTTTGATATAAAAATAATATTTAATGAGATATTTTGTGAGAAAAAAAAATATACTTTTTCCTCCCGGTTAGAAGAAGTATACATATTTCTATTTTGGGACGTCTAATTACAAAGTAAATATTTTATTAAATACTTTACTTTTTTTTCACAAATACCCTTACTTTACATCACATCATTACTTTTACATAAAAAAAAATAAAAGCAAAAATATATTATACTACTTTTAACTACCCGCACCAAAAAATTACGCTAAAGTAAGATAACTCAATCAAACCAATCAATCACAAACAAACAAACAAACAAACAAACATTCACGTCGACTCAATTCTCTCTCTCTCTCTCTCTCACTAGTACACTACACAGTGTACACTAATCCGATCCAATTAAATGCTAACTCTGCAACAAAATTTTTATTATAGTATTATTACCATTTTAGTACTTGTTTACATACATATATATATATATATATCTCCTCCACAAACTTACAAACACATATATGTCTATATCAATTATTTATTACTTACGAGCAGATATTAGTTGTTAATGAAAGTTCCAGAGGAAAGACGGCACGTTTATTACATTCCCAGCAATCCCGTCGTCGTCACCGTCACCGTCGCCGTCGCCGTTAACGAAGTTGGCATTATCCCTCACGCCAAACCCTGCCGGAGTCATATACATATGATCTCCAGGCTCGTCAAATAGTCCAAGATCCGTAACCCGACCCGCATTCGCATCCACATTCGAGTCCAGCATGTCCAGAAACGACCAATCGATAGAATCAGTCGATGCTGACGTGTCTTCCACCTCAACCCCTGGCGTCGCCGCCGCCGCCGCGTTACTCGACCCCCCGCCGCCGAAACGGTTGGCGTAGCTCTGAGCTAGGGCCTGTATCTCCGTAGGAGCCAGCGACTGGCCGGCGGCAATGTCGGGCGGCTCGTCGGGGAAATTGAACTTGGCGGTGGGGCCCCGGAGGCAGAAGAGGGCGGCGTCGAAAGCACGCGCCGCCTTCTCGGCGGTGTCGTAGGAGCCGAGCCATATCCGGTCGCGGCAGTTGGGGAGGCGTATCTCCGACACGTACTTGCCCCATTTCCGCCGCCGCACGCCCTTGTACTTATTATTAATATTCATCATCTCCGGCGACGACGACGACGGAGCAGCGGCGGCGCCGGCGGGTGTCCTACCCATTCTGAAAATATATATGATGTCCGGAAAGCAAACCAGTGCAGACAACGATGAGACAGCAGATGGATGGCATTCAATTGGTGAATATGAAATTGGCGGCTGATCTGATCCAGATAGCAGATATAGCATACTTGTATTTATATGTATGTATCCATGGGAGTGGACAGTCGATCTTTGAGGAGGTCTACCCGTTGACAAAAACACAAGTCTAAACAAGCGCGTTGAATTGAGGGGTAGGGGAAAAGTCCAACTGAGCGTCAAATTAGCGTAGAGCGGTGGTACGGACAATTGTGGTCGGACGGACACACCAGAGCGAAGCAGGTCCAGATGCCACGTCCTCAATCGAAATTAATTAATCATGGTCAGCGCACGATCCAGGCGCCACCTGGACTACCAGATGATCTACACCGTCCATCTATCCACATCATCAATCCTTTTTCTTAATTTCTGCTAAACCCTGTTCGCATATGTTGCAGGTGCCAGATTAACTATGATCTATACGTATGTGTATGTATATATATATATATATATATTATTATTCCTATAATTATTTCATTTTCTTTCGAACATCCCATGTCCACGTCTGGGGTCATAATTTTATTTTGTCATGTCCTCATACCAAATTGCAACTTGATATATATATATATATATATATATTTGTGAGAGTGGCTCCCATGATATGTGAGTTTAGGGTTCTTACTATACTATATTTTGAGTTGATACAATGTGTATGTGTTATTTATTTAGTTCATGACTGAAAATTAACTTATTAATTGTGATAGGCGTTGTAGGAACTATTTATTTATATATATATATATATATTATCAGTTTATATCACATTAGATCAATGTAACATGTGTGGTGCGGTCGTGATCAGGTTTACGTATATATATAGATTTTGATGTACTATAATTATGATTGGCCGGAATATCTCATGTGTCTTAATTTAAGGATATGAATGTATGTATGTATGTATGTCGTCATCATGTGCGTAATAATCGAACGAAGGCGAAGAAGGTAATAATCATCGTCTGATTGACTACAACTTTGTCCTCTACTCCTCCATTTCACGCACGTTGCCAAAAACTTGACCCAATTACAAGATTTATGGATATATCTTGAACAGATATCACAAATATACATATTTTTATTTAAAATTGTTTAATTAATAAAATAATTATTTTTTTAGTAATTATAAATTTCATTTTTTTATTTTTTTTTTACAAATATTTTATTTTACCATAGTACCGTTAATTTTATATATAATTTTCTTTCCTCCATAGGCATTCGATGGATTGAATTGATTTGGATGCCTGTCAATCACATGAAGAATGAAAATGCAGGGACCATATGGCTTTAATTTCATTTCTTAATAACCAAACAATACACAAAGCTTTACTTATACCAATTCAGGCCCTCTTTTCCATTAATTAGAAGTAAAAAAATAAAAATAAATAAATAATTAATTAATGTAGCACCAGAAAAATTAATGCATACAAATAAAATAAATAAAACACATATTATAATTAATTGAATTATTATTATTATTATGGTAAGAATAATAATATGACACTACTGTAGCAGCGTGAAACTTGCGCAGTATTAATTAATTCATGCACCTTTGTCGTTAGTTAAATTAAATAAATTGAATTAATTATTCGAAAAGAAGGGGTAAACAATTAACTTTACCATATAATTAAATTAAATTAAATTAATCCCATGATAATGTGTCGGTTATCATACATATTAGTTAATTAATAATGTGTACCGTTGACATTGACAACACGTGGTGTGAGATTAAAAATCAACAACAATTATACTCGTTTACCATTTTTGTTCTCATTTTACATAAATAACTATATCACCGTAAAACTATTCATATATTTTCATTATTATTGTACAACTGCCATTACTTTTTATACTGATATACTCACAAGGGCTAAAAAGTCATTTATCCTTACGGACTACCAATATAATATCGATATATCATATATAGGGTTGATTTCCATGCTATTAGTATTAGGGCTAAACTAGCAATTTTATATTTTATTCTAGCTACTTTATATCGAATATATATAATACAACATCATATTTGTTATATATGAATGAATAGTATATTGATCTATTACAGATAGCATATGCTATAAGCATGGAACACCACATAAAATGTAAAATTGTACATATATATTGTACAAGATTTTGTATGGAAAAAAAATGTATAGCTTACTGTTGTTTATGCAAAATATTTTAAAAATTTATAATTAATTGGGAAACATATATACAGTTATAAAACCATAAATATAATATATTAAATAAGCATTTCCAAATAAGTCATCTACAAAGCATATGTCCTATAATTTATATTGCATGTATATATCTTTTTAAGTGTGACAAGAAAACATTACATACCGTACGTGCATTCAATAAATACTTCCCTTATTGTCCCGTAAGGGATGGCCTGGTGGTGTAGAGGTTGGATTTGTGATCGTGAGGTCATAGGTTCAAACCCCCGACGTCTCAGGTCACTTTCGGGTAGCGGCTGCGGTTCCCGTGTTATTCAAAAAAAATATCACGAGTTCATTTCTCTGATCCCTCCATATCTCTAATTTGTGATATTATTAATTGTAAAGTGTTGGGTTGTACTCCTTCATAAAAAATTATGTTCATTTTATTGGATATAAATTTTAATAAAAATAAGTCATAATAATTAATTTTTCTTTCTATAGTAAAAAAGAAAAATAAAAATAATATTTTTTATTAAAAATTAAAAATATCTCTTAAGACAATTTTTAAAAAATAAACATAAATTTAAATATAGATAATTCTAATTTAGAGTTGTACATACAAAAACAAATGATAAAAGTATATATTAATAAGCAATAGAAAGAAATAGGGTTAATAATTAATTAGTTAATGGGCTGCTATGGGTAATCACCTAACTTATTTGGGCCTTCCCCCGAAAATATGATAAAATATTGACTTCAGATATCTTTGGACAAAAGTTAGTCGGTCGGTCAATATTCAATATTAAAATTCAATTACAAGAGTGGTATCGGAGTCAGCCCAAACCCCACAGAGGCCCACTTTTTTATGGCACACCTTTGACTTCAACCAATAATAAATACTAACATACTGGTTCATCACCTCGCCTTTGACTTTAAGTAATAAATATAAAATAAATACCTTCATTAAAATACTATCATATAAGTATATACGTATTACCCTACCCAACACAACCCGACCTACTAAAATTTTACTGCTACTACTACTAGTATCATTTATTTATAGTTTATCTCTTTCCTCTCTGTATAGATCAATTAAGTACAAGTTCTTCAACTAACAACCACCCACCCAACCATCGTCTTTACACTGTAATATATAATATATATATATATATATATAATGTGAAATCTATCTCTTGTATTTCTTATGTATTATTTTATTAACGTGGTAGAGGGACAAACAAGAAAGACATGTATATGTGTCACTGTGTTGTTCATCTTTCCAACTACTCTTAGCATCAATGAAGATGAAGATAGCCATCCGGAGAATTAATGGCGTCTTCTTTGAAATCTTTCTTTCAACTGCCTGCTTAATTAAACCCCCCTTCTCTCTCTCTCTCTATCTCTCTCTTATTCAATTCAATGGCACCCCAACTCCCACCTGTACCCATTTGATTATATAATGAATACCCCGCCCAAGAACACAATCAACAATCATCAATCATCTTCCCTTTCCATCGTTCGAAGAAATTAGTAACAGAATTGCAGAGCGTGTACCTTGGCCATGGCCATACAGCAGCGCCTCCTCTCCACGGAATGCGTTGAGGAGTCGTCCCGCCTGAAGAATTTTTCAGTCACCGTGCGCCGGAAGCTGCCGGAGTTTGTGCACTCTGTCAATTTCAAGTATGTCAGGCTAGGTTACCATTATTTGATTAATCGCAGAATGTACCTCGTCGTCATTCCGGTCCTGGCCTTGCTTCTCGGAACGGACGTTCGGAGTCTGAGCGGGGTGGAGCTCTGGCGGAAGTTAGGGCACAGCGCCGCCGCCTACGACGTCGCCGGTGCTGTCTCTGCTGTGGCGCTGTTCGCCTTCACTCTTTCAGTTTACTTCATGTCGAGCCCGCGGGGTGTTTATCTTCTCGACTTTGCCTGCTACAAACCGGATGAAGATCTTAAGGTATGGAGTTCAAATCAGTTTGGAGATGACCGGTTGAGAGTGGTTTAATTGACAAATCGTTTCTGAGATTTTGTGTTTTTGATTGATGCGTAATGAAGGTGAGTAAAGAGCAGTTCATCGAACTCGCTCGGAAGTCCGGCAAATTCGACGAAGCGAGCCTCGATTTTCAGCGTCGAATCGTCGACTCGTCCGGCATCGGAGACGAAACCTACTTACCTAAATCGATCGGCTCGCCGGAGAAAACCGCCACCATGAAAGAAGGCCGCGCGGAAGCCTCGACGGTGATCTTCGGCGCCATGGATGAGCTCTTCGAGAAATCTGGAATCCAACCTAAAGACGTCGGAATCCTCGTCGTCAATTGCAGCCTCTTCAATCCGACGCCGTCGCTCTCCGCCATGGTAATCAACCACTACAAGATGCGGAGCAACATTCTGAGCTTCAATTTGGGCGGAATGGGGTGCAGCGCGGGGATAATCGCGCTCGATTTGGCTCGCGACATGCTTCAGGGAAACCCTAGCAGTTACGCCGTGGTAGTGAGCACGGAGATGGTAGCTTACAATTGGTACCCAGGGCAAGACCGCTCCATGCTCATCTCCAACTGCTACTTCCGGATGGGCTGCTCCGCCGTGTTGCTCTCCAATCGCCGCCGCGATTACCTCCGTGCGAAATACAGACTAGAGCACATCGTCAGAACTCACAAAGGCGCTGATGATCGCAGCTTCAGGTATGAGTATGTAATACGCTATTTATAGGCATCGTTGATATCATACTACAATTCTGAAAATTCTGCAAATAACAGAAGCATCTATCAAGAAGAAGACAACCAGAAGCTGAGAGGAATCAAAATCAGCAAAGACCTAATTGAAATAGGCGGGGAAGCCATCAAGACCAACATCACTACATTAGGCCCTCTCGTGCTGCCCTTCTCCGAGCAGCTCTTCTTCTTCTCCACACTCATCTGGAAGCTTCTATTCGGCAACAACCTCGATTCGAAGCCCGCGAAGCCTTACATCCCCGACTACAAGCTGGCATTCGAGCACTTCTGCATGCATGCTGCGAGCAAAACCGTGCTCGATGAACTGCAGAGGAACCTTAAATTAAGCGACGAGAACCTGGAGGCATCGCGCGCAACACTGCACAGATTCGGGAATACATCGAGCAGCAGCATTTGGTACGAGCTTGCGTACTTGGAAGCCAAGGAGCGGGTGAAGAGGGGCGATCGAATCTGGCAGATGGCATTCGGGTCTGGTTTTAAATGCAACAGTGTCGTCTGGACATCAATGAGAAGGATCAAGAGGCCCGAGAGGAACCCGTGGCTTGACTGCGTCGATCGGTATCCGACAAGGGAGTCTTAGGCCCTGGAAAGGATCAAAGAAGTGGTTTCAGTGACTGGTAACATAGTTGAATAGCATCCATGTTGAGGTTCATGAAGATCAATGTAACAGATACATTACATTGTTTTATTATATAATGTGCAAGAAAGAGATCAAATGTAGATCCCAAACTTGTATGACTAGATGCACAATCTCATCAACTAGCACTCCATTGGAATCAATTATTAATGGTAGAGAGAGAGAGAGAGAGAGAGAGAGAGAGAGAGAGAGAGAGAGAGAGAGAGAGAGAGAGAGAGAGAGAGAGATTGACTCGCTGACAATCAAGATTCAAAACTGATGTATTGAGTTATTGCAGCAACAAATAAGCTGATCTTGGTGCAGAGATTTTGACCTGACTGTAAGAAAAAATAAATAAATAACATAAGCTAGGACTGATTAATTAATAAAGAATAGGGGAAGAAAGTACAGAGCATGGATCCACTTGTACGACAACTAACACTTGAATCAACAAAAGTTGAGAGGGAGGGGAGGGAAGGGTAGAATAACTGAATAAATATATAGGAGTATATAGTAATTTCCCATCATCATCATCGTCTAGCTAATACTATTTTATTTGGTTGTCTGTTCATTACAGATTCAAGCAAGCCTTGTTGAACAGAGCCGACAACAACATTAAAAAATTACAAATAAAAAACGCAGGTGCCCAAGGCAGTAAAAAAGGCTTAAGGCCACCAACAATCTGATTATTACTATTATCATTATTATTGTTGCTGTTGTGAAGAAACAGAGCCAGCCCAGCTATCCATCAAAATCTTTTTCAGGCTAACCAGTCTCCATCCATTCCTTCAATTTCTTCAATGTCCATGCTGAAAATATATAGTACATATTATCATATGCAAATTCATCAGTGAATTGGCTCAAATTAATCAGCAAAAACAAACATGAAAAGAAATAAATAAGAGAGGAGGAGTTAATCTGCTCTCACAATTCACAAGCAAGCAGTCATGGTGAATTATGTGCTATAAGGGGATCAAGCTTTATCCTTGTTTGGTTGTC
This sequence comes from Andrographis paniculata, assembly GCF_009805555.1. Taxonomy (NCBI): domain Eukaryota; kingdom Viridiplantae; phylum Streptophyta; class Magnoliopsida; order Lamiales; family Acanthaceae; genus Andrographis; species Andrographis paniculata. The sequence continues at coordinate 1,109,848 of NW_026137610.1, forward strand.
TGAGTATCAAATTTTCCATGAAAGCAATCTGAATAATAAAAATGTTTACATAGCACGAAGCTTCAAGAAAAAACAGGGTTTTGGATTCATTGGAAACCCTAAATTCGTTTCCAGCCTAAGAGGAGAGGAGAGGCAAGGAAACTCATCACAAACATAAACATAAAGAAAATCAAACAAGGGTAATCGTCTATCCACCCCGATAAAAGTAAAAGAAGAACAAGAGATAACAGAGATCTGTCAATTCTTACCATGGCAAAGCAGGTTCTGGATAGTAGCCATCAGAGCAGTGATCGTTGACATGCTGCAAGCAGCTCTCATTTGCATTGAGCCAGGCAGGGAACTCCATGACTTCATCAAACGGAGAGTTCACAAAATACTCACCTTGTTGATTTTCAGGTTTCATTTCTGTTTCCTTCAAAAACTTGAACCACCAAGCTGAATTCACTAGATTCACAGTGTCATTCCACTCCATCTCGTACTGCTCCCCAATTGACCTGATCTCAGCAATTTCCTTATCATCCATTACTGGATGCATCCCTGAATCCCCATATTCTCCTGCTTCAGCTGCCACCGAAGGTGGGGCTGCTTCAAAGCATGGATTCTCATCGGTGTAAGCTGAAACAGGAGAGGAAGAGGTTGATGCTGAGTATGAGAAAATCGATGAGGGGTTGGTGCTGCAATTGAAAGCAGTAGCATCCAAGTTACTAAAATCTTGAAGATTGAGATTAAGGCCAAGTGGCTGGCTAGGCAGAGTGAAATTGAGATTTTCCTGGACAATGGGTGGTGGTGCCATTGGAGATAATGACCAAGAATATGGACAACAGTACCCGGGTGAGTAGGAGGAGATACCGTCCATATAATTGGCAGGGAAACTATTTGGGACAGAAGAATTTGAAGCATAAATCCTGGGGTTCCTCCTGGACTTCAATTTGGCTTCTTGCTCCAAACAGAGGTGATGAGATGCAGCAGAGGCATAAGGTTGGTTTTCGGGCCCTGACTCCATGTTTGGTTGTTGTTGCAGCTGTTGTTGCTGCTGCTGCTGCTTTTCACTGGCTTGTTTCATAGCTGCTCTATGAAACTTAAGGGCAGTGACAATTTCTCTGCGGGCTTCAGCCATATTAAGTAGCCTCTCTTGGTAAGGTCTGCTGGCATGAAGCCTTCTCCTGACTTGCTTCTTGTGCTGCTGAGGGGGGAGATGAGATTTCTCATCAGAAAACCCCTCACAAGAGCTTATGCACAAACTTTGATTGCTTGAAGTTTCTTGTTTCTGATCAGAGAATCTAGTACTAGGATGATTTCTGCAAGAACTTTGATTCCCCTCTTCCTCTAAATTCTCATACTCATTGAGATTCGAGGAATCTTTGGTTCTTGAAGAGGTTAATTGTTTAACAAGGCTACGAATGTAAGCACCAGACAATTGGGGTTCTTTGGATTTCTCAACCTTCTCAAATTCCAGCCCCCCATTTCTAGACTTTGATGAAGAAGATGATTTACCCCTCATATCTCTGTTTTGAGGTAATCTGAAGCTTTCAGTTATGGCTGCTCAAGTTTTTGGAAACTCAGAAGGGGGGGACAGTAGAGAGAGTGTAGGTTTAGAAAAACATGTTACTCACTTTTTTGGGAGGCCAAGTACAGAATGCAGATATCACACAGGTCTGGATGGAGGTGCGCTCGTGGGTGCTATAAATAGCTGGCAACACACACCTTAGGATTTTTAAATTCTTTTGGAATTTTCCCTATTGTGGCAAACAACTATAGGGGGTGGTTACATTTATTTATATATTTATTTTGCATTTTCTATCTTGACTAAATGATAATGAAAGATAACTTAGAAGAAGAGGTTTCACAGTTGATTTTGCCTTCTTCTTACAGCAGCATATATGGTGATATATATCATCCTCAATTAATTCTTACCACCACTATTGACCCTTTACCCAAATTCATTCAGCAGAGGCATTTACTATCCAGCTTTCTTCAATTATGTCATGAAGCCATGTTTAGACCCAACTAAGATAGCAGTAAAGTAATAGTGCTCTCATTTACTAATTTAAACTTGCAGTTGATACCCTAGTAAATCAATCATAAACAGCATAGTTAAACTATCTTTTAAGTGTACTGCTGTTCTTACTAATCACACTCTATTTACTTACATGTTTTCGCCCTGTTCATCAAAATTTCATCTCTAAGATATCACATTCAAAATATATTTTTATTTAAAATGTTACCATAAAAGCATATTCTCCGCATCAAAAACTTTAAAACATATATAAGAGCATTGAACTGTCTTAGAAATTTTCAAACCAGAGTGATGGGCTCTAAAATTGATTCCAGGATTCAAATCAAGGTTCATAAATGTGCTGCTTACATCATAACTTGCTGCAAATCATTTCAAACCAGCCTTTTGTAAAATTACTTTTCTTGAATTCACATGAACAGAAGACATTTCAATGATTAATGGAAAATTGAAGTCAACAAATTTATAATCTCAATAGTCAATGCATTAAAATTCATCCAAAATCATAGCAGTATCACAAACAAGATTAAACTACCCTTATGAACTAAAACAAGGAGAAAGGGAAAAGAATTCGACGCAGTGAAATTGAGATTTAAAGATTGAATCATTAATGCCTCACTGAATTTTTTTTTTCTCTTTGGGGGAAATATTAGAAACTTATTGGAGTGGCAACAAATTCAAGATTAGCAATTACTGAAAGCTCTAGTGTGCATGGCAATGGCATATGCAACTGGACCATGGTCTGGAAACCTCAGCAAAAGGGCAATAGAAACTGACAGCCACTTTACCGTTGTAACCTCCACTTGATAGATTGCAAGAAAAACCATTTCAATAATTCATATATATCGTTTTGTGACGAGATGCCCCAACAACTATTGTTTTCCGTTTAATAGCCGGACAAGATTAGTCAGATGATGAACCAAAGAACATGGACTCTTATAAAGTCATAAAAACACACCAAGAATAGGACAGAAAAGCTCCATACCCTTGTCTCATTGATTCAGTTTTCCTCCGGTTTCATGCTCCTTTTACAATGTTCCATGTCAGCACCTGCTGCAAAATTATCGTTTGCATATTATTATTTCGGATGTATTCATCCCTGAAGTAATAACAATTTGTTTGATGACAGCATTCGTAATTTAGTCTGTGCATGAACCTCGACAAGCTTATCTTGCTAAATACACACGTACGCACGAACAAAACAAACGCATGCGTGCATTCTTCAATTTCAAACGGCATTAGTCGAATGTCACACTTAGCAAACTCCATAATGAGTGACATCATTTCTATTTTCAAAAATTTTCCATGATACAGATAACCAATCCATAATGTGGATTGGCATGATGCAATCTACAAGATATACTCTGTTTACACTTCACATCACCAAGGCAATTAATTCAAGATTATGATTGCCTAAGTTTGTATTAACAACGGGTTCGATGAACCATGCCTCTGCAGCGTCATTCAGAAAAAGCAAATGTTTAAAGGATCAACTGAGCCATCTACTGTTGTTTTTGGATGATCTTGAATATGCTCCAATTATATTCAACAGTTTCCGTTATTTAACATGATCTCAGAGTACATTTTGAATTGTTACGATGAATTCAAAAACAGAATTACAACTGTGCAATTTCCTGGGAATTTGTTTCAGTTGCAGAACTGTTGATTTGGAATGAATCATATAATACTAACAGTTGATACCTTCAAGACTTCAAGTTCCAAATTATATTTTCCCCCAATTTAAACCCTAACCTAAATTATGCATGAATGATCGAATTCAATTCCTCACAGAACGATGATCAGCAGGCAAATCAGTATATAAACTAAAAATGATTATAAAATGAAAGGGTTCGGGAAAAGAAAAGGAAAAGAAAAAGAAAAACAGGTCTGACCTATCTATCTGCGCCGTTGTGGATAACATTCGAAGCACACCGCCGCATTTACCTCTTTTTTGGTTTTCCTGAATTTGATTAAATAAAAACCAAAAAAATCCATTCTGCCGCAGGTTCACCAATCCCGTTCGGCCACAGATGCCTCGGATGATTTCGACGAATCGCATTATTTGGGAATTAAAAATTCCATGGGATTCCTTTCACACGCCATGACTGCAGAAAAAAAATGTCTGCATCGGAGGCAGCGAGCGAAGCAACGAGATTTGAGATAGGGATGATGGCCAAGTTGCCAAATAGAGGGGGAGAAAAAGTAGGTTAAAATTGATTGAGACTGATTGCTTACGATATAAATATTTCTGCACAAGTCCTCGTCGCGATTGCGGGCGCCTTCATTGTCTGTCTTCTTCAACTTCCAGATGTGAATGCAGCCACAATCCCTCCCCATACGTACAATTACAATTCCTCTCACCCCTCGCCCTCTATTACTTTTACCCATCACCATCATTAACCCCAAAAAATAAAAAATAAAAAACCCTAATCAATCAAATTCTTAGACCATAATCCATACATGAACAATTCCAAATATTGATCTAGCAAGTTGAAAACATCCACTATTACGACAAGGATTTTGCAAAAATTGAAACTTGTTTGCTAAGATAGACAGGAGACGAAAAAAAGAGGGTGGTCCCTTGTCCTTAGTTGTAATATTTTATAGCCATCGGTGGTCCAAATTGGGATCACTGCTGTTGCTGCTCAAAGTCTCAGTAGTGCATTCTTTTTACAGTCTCTGGTTGGGGATAAGTACGAACTTTCTAGTTAATCAAATTGTGTTTTTTTTTTGGCCATGGACTTCAAATTAAAGAATGCTCAAGGCAGGTAGGCAACCATGTCAAATAATTCGATCAGACAATGAGGCAGCCAGGCAGGAGATATGTTCAACAATTACTTTACCATTCTGTGCGTACAACTTGCTCGTGTTTGCAACAACTGCAATTAAAATGGAAGAATTGATTGTAGATTATGGATGTATTGATAGATATAAAATGGGGGGGGGGGGGGGGGGGGAGGGGAGGGAAGGCCTGCATGGATGCAGGCAGGAAATGGCGGGGACAGAGACGGTGGTGGATGTGACGGATCAGAATCAACGGCCGATGGGGGACAGCCGTACACGTGGCCTACAAACAAATGGACAATGCAATTAATTCACCCTACCAGGCTACCCTCCTTCTCTCTCATCATATATATACATACATACATACATATATATATGTGATATCATACTGGGTAGGTAGGTGTGCATGCATGCAAGTGCAAGCCATGCAATATTGCTATTGGGATTTTGATCGTCGATTAACGATGAAGAGTTTCTACTTTCTACACTATAGTATACAACTAAGGCATTTAGGTGGGTGGGGTTGGGGGTGGGGGGTACTTGCAGCAGTGTGAAGCTGAACGACGACGGAATATGATGAATTAAAAGATAGACAAGATCATCGAAGAGTAATTAATGAGTGGGATCGGAATGGAAAGTCAATGAATGAGGGAGCTAGCTAATGATTCTGCACAGAGAGAGAGAGAGAGAGCACACACCGTTGCTTTCAAATCGAAAAAAACTGAGATGTCGCTTTCGGCTGCTCTTCAGCTCATAGCCGTGTATGTGCATGGATGGAGTGGGGTGGGGTGGGTGGTGGTGGGAGGGGGACCATATATATATATATAGTATATACTTACACACGAACATATATATATGTATATATACACATTTGTACAGCCCCACAGCACATTCTCCACCGCCCTTCTCCTCCATTCACCATCGACCTTCCTTAATTCATTCAATCCCACCATCATCTCCACCTCCATCTCCATCTTTGATTTAATTTGTTGGTGCAGAAGAATCTATGTTGATTTGTACGACCATATTGTATGATGGGTATGACAAGTCACATTTAGCATTATGATGCCAACTATTACAAGTGTAATGTGGATTTATAATTGATCTTGATTGAGGAGAGGAACATACCACAAATTCAAATTCAAGATTCCAATTTTCTTTAGTTCAAAAGTTTTCTTGGGTAAATTGCTTCTTGGGCTCAGTCGAGTAGGCCAAGTCCTCACCAAAACTTAAATTGGAACAACACCATGAAAACAAACATCTACACACCATGTCGTATAAACTTTCTTGTGTTTAACAACAAACAATATTGCAGATAGTAACGATACAATTTATTATTGTCTAAACATACATATATTCGCCGCCGCGAACTGCATTTGCCGCGCCCTTCCTCTCTTCTTCCGCCTCTTTCTCTCTTTCTTTCCAGCTTTCATACGCATGATCGTCAGTCTTGAGTTCATGTCGGCAGATTGGGCAAGAGTTGTGTTGATCCTGTAGAACACGATATGGAGAATTAAGGGAATTGCAGATTTTAGAAAACAAGTTGCAGATTATGAGTTCACTCGAGGCTAAAATTGAAACTTTACCAGCCATGGCTTGAGGCAAGGGGGATGAAACATGTGCTTGCAAGGTAACTCCTGCATCTTGTCGTCGACAATCAAATTCTCCTGGCAAATGGAACACACAGCATCCTTTCCCAGCTTTACCAATATCTCTTCCGTGATACAAGTCACCGGAAGTTTTGCCACAACCTCCTTACTGGCAGGTGGCACTCGTGGGACTCCAGAATCGTCGTCCAGGATCTTAAACCAAAATTGAACATGCCATAAGAAACATTAAGAAATCAAATTAGAAGCCCATTGAATTATTCCTAAAAAACATCGATGATCATGTAGTAGTAGCATTACTTCTTAACTACAAACAAAATTGAATAAAATGCCTTTACTGAAGCTTATTAATGGAAGAAGGGGATCAAAAAAGAATACCTCTGGCACAATATCATCAAGTCTATTAAAAAGTTCTTGAAGTGCACTGACAGCATGTTCGCGGGTGTTACCATCCTCTGCGTGCAGTCCAGATGATTCACCATGCAACAAGGTAGCCGCTGCTGTCAGTAAATTTGATTGCAACATCCAATTGGGCTGGGGAGGCTCAGGGTCGACAGTAAGGTGCCCTTCAAACAAATACCCTGAAACATAACCACAATCCAATATCCAAACATTAGAAGAATTACAATGTAACATAAAAGAATGGAAGACAAAGATAAAATCTGTACTTGCAAAATGTAAGATGTTAATGCACCTCCATTGGTTCCACCCCTCGATGATTGCAAATCCTCAGACGAGTTTTCAGCTTCAAACAACTGATCCTTTGCCTGAGTAATGCAACTCTGCAAATGTTTCTTTTCAGCAGGATTGGAAACCAGCCTCTCGGCATCTTCGAAAAGCTTTAGCCCCGCAGTCCAAAATCCAGGTGAGGTGTATCTTGTTTTCAAAATAGTAGAAACCCGACATACCACACTGTAAAACTGAGAAGAACAAGCAATTTTAACTCGCAATCAAGGAATAGAGTCTTCCTATATATACAATGCCACAATAATCTTCTAAAAGAAGTCTCAATTATCATCTTAAAAGAGTCCAACATGCCCAAAGATAATATTCATTTCGCAATAAAAGCAATTTCAATATGCGTTTCCAAACTAGGCAAATGCAAACAACAAATTCAAAAGTTTGCTGAAGCATTTATAATACAATTATCCCGAAAATCAGTTGTCACATTAAGCAGCAAAGAAGTGGTCTGCAATTGTTCAATTTTCTATTCGAATACGAGAATCTCATCTAGTTCGACCAAATTAAACCTAATCTCATAAAATACCTCCCCTAACGGATCGCTAAATTAAGATAGACACGACTTATTCATCCATAGCGCGCACAAAACATATGGAATAAATAAATAATTCACATACCGACTGCTGGATTGACGGTGAAACCGATGAATAATACTGGAGGAGGAGCGATCTAATTTCGCAAACAGATTCCTCGAACAAATGCTTCTTGCCAAGACGTTTCTGCAATTCCTGCAGCTTTTGCTTTAAATCTCCGTCGCCTGCCATTACTCCAATCCCAATTCCCCAATCAATTCAATTCGTATGCTCGTATAAGCTTACCTAATTTCCCTTCGATCAAACTTGAGTCCTCTTGCAAAGCCAATGGATTATAAAAGGGAACCACGTTAGCCGAAGAAAATTGTCTTGTGGAAGGGGAAACCCAAAGCTGGGTTCACATCCATTTAGAAAATTCATCAACATGAAGGAAACTATTTTGGGCTTCTAATTGGGCCATCAACCATCTCCTTACATTTTGGACCATTAGGCCCAAATACTAAAGTCAAAGTCAAGCTGAAGTCCACGTGATAGAATATTGTATCCCTGATGTCATAAAAATGCCGTCAGCAAGGGACACGCCGAATAACTTAAGTATAGTATAATTAATAATTATATTAGTAAAAATAATTAAATAATTTAATTAAAATTAATAAATTATAAATTACAAATTTTAAAATAATATTAAAATACATAACTATATATTTTTTTAAAAAACGGACAAATAAATATATTAATTATTTATATGAGACGAAAAAGTATAATAATAATAATTGTCTTTTTATGCATAAAAATAAAAATAGTACTGGTGTTTCCATGTGAATGAGAATTACACATTATTTTTTTGGAATTTATAAATTTATTTTTTTCTAAAATGACATATAAATTATTGAACTTAGATTTTTTTAAATTTCATGTACGTTCTTTCTGATCATCCAAAAAAAAAATTCAAATAAAAAAACTATTTAAAATGACCAAACAACAAAACTAGAGCAAAGTGTGGTGGGCCAGGTAGGGAAGCAAGTACAAAAAGTTGACGTGGAAATCAACTGGAGTGTTTCTCATGGTCGTACAATTACATCAGCAATTTTGTTATTACCTGTGGTCATCAATATGACGTCACATGCTCATTTGGACTTCCTATATTCTTGGAAATATTTTAGAATTGTTTTGAAGATTAAATTAAAATAATAAACTGTTTAATAACAACAAATATTTAATTTAATATAAATAAATTTTAAATAAAATATTTTATATAAAAAATTATTAAATATGTTTTAAATTAAAGTTGATATTTAATTCTCCTTCTCTCGCATAACTATGTATCCATTTGCTTTTTATTTTAGAAATATTAGTATTATATTGGCATATAGTATGAATAAAATAGAAATGACTAAAATGACCTTATTAGTATTATGTGATATAAAAGTAATGGTATCTGTGTAATATATTGGAAGTTGTAAGGGTATTTATAATATCAGGTAGATAGTACATTTACTGAAAAATAAAATGAATACTTTGTTATGAGACAGACCAAAATGAAAAAACGAATACTTTTTTATGAGAATGATGGAGTATTATACTTCTTTCGTCCCACGGTGACGTTTACTTTTTTTTACACGTAGATTTTTAAATATTAGTATTATATTATATTCTAGTAAAAAAGATAAAAGTACATTGTATAATACAAAAGTAATGACATTTGTGTAATATATTGTAAGTTGGAAGGGTATTTATTATATTAGATATGTAATACAATTATTTGAAAAATAGTATTTTTATTTTGGGATGCACGGTCAATCAAATATTTCACATATTCCGTAATCACAATTTGATGTAACATAAGGAAAGAGATCATCTCCACAGACATTGAGTGATTCACTCTTTTCGTGTTCTAATACAGTAAATAAAATGAGGAATTTTCTTTTATTATTTTAATTACTTTAATTTTAAATTTATATGTGTAAATTTGTATGTGAATATAACAAGAAAGTCGACCATCTCTATCTACTCGTTACATTTGTTTATCACTTTTTTACTAATTGATTAATTAATTATTAATTAATTAATTAATTAATCATCGCAGGTTAGTTTTCTTCCTATTAAAGAAAAGGACAATGTCAAAACCTTATCTCTCTATTACATATTTATATACACGTCCTCGATCTTATCCAAATTATCTTCTAACAACCCTCGTATTCGCTACCAATTTTCAGTTCACACGTTATCTTTTAAATGTGACAAAATTCAGTATAACATACATAATATGACATCCTTCATTGATTTCTAACAATTCCTTTTAATTTAATAGTGTGGACAAGACTCTTTTTTTATTTTTTTTATTTTTGTAAGTTTTCAATTAGATTTTTATATTATATTAAAAATTAATTTTACAATTAAAATATCTTGTAAGCATTCATTTAAATCACATTAAATAATTATTTTAATTTAAAATTTTACGATTTAAAACATTCATCAAATTTTACTTAATATACTATGATGTTTTTAAATTATTTTTATTAGTAATATAAAAAAAATAAAATTAAGAATATAAGGGTGTGTTCGTCTAATTCAAAATTTTCCATACACTCCCCATTAATTTTATAAATTATACAATATAATACATTAGTTATATATAATATTTATATATTTTCAAAAATTAAATATTTAACTCAATACTTAACATATAAAAAAAAAAAAAAAAAAAAAGACAACTAAACCTAACCAAAAAAGTAAGATTCTTTCTACACAGTCAATTGAATTAGTCTTTCATATGATTTTATTAATTATCGTACATAAATAAAAATAAATAAATAAAGGACCACAAATTTGAAGACTTCATGTTTCTCGTTAATGTGCTTTTTGGCAATAATTGTATGTATATAATTATATCAAGTTAAAATAATAAGAAAAAAAATTATATAAAAAAAAATATACAGCAACTACTATTTAATTACCTTCTTTTTTAAATTACACATCAAAAGTAAATATAAATATTTTGGATATACAAATGAAATACTCCTAAATAAGAAAACACAACTATTGTAAGGGTCCTTTTAGTTGAAATTTTGCTTTTATTATTATTTCTTTTTGATAAATTGTTTTTTTTTTTTTTTTTTTTCAAACTTGTAATTAGAGTCTGTACAAAAATCATATTGCAAGTAAATTTTTTAGTATTTGGCACCAAAGCATCGCACACGTGGCATCCGCTTCGCATGTCAGAGCACATGTGTCCGTCAAATAGGCGCTGTCCGCAAATACATAAGATTTTTTTTTTAAAATTTCATAACGAATCTTTTTATCATTTTAGTTTTGTAACTAAATATTGTTTGGAGCCTGAAACAAACAAAAACTCCCTTATTTGAGTATTTCAAACAAAAATATTTATAAATCCATTATAAGTCATAATAAAAATATTTAACCATTTATTCATAATACACAATTTTAACAAGTTACTTTATGAAAATACCAAATAGTTGCAAATAAATAACAATTGATACAATTTCTTGACACTTTACACAATATTCCTCATTATAAATGTTAACAAGCTACCAATTACAATTATATATAAATTAGACATTATTGATTTAAATTTTTGTTTCAATATATATATTTTTTTACAGTGCAATTTTTACAATTTTCTATAAAAATATATTATTTTATACAGTAAACATATAAATTAATCCAAATTCAAACCAAGACTACAAAATCACACGCAAATTATAGTCCATTTTAGCATCCAATCACTTGTACATAATTGTAAGAATCTTTTTTAAAAAATGCCCGTATAAATATGTACTCAAATAGTTAACGTGTTTCAGAATAATACGAAACTACATCGACAATGATTATATATGACGATAGCTACTATGCAAATTAAATACTCCATCTGTCTCACATCTAGTTTTAGAAATATTAATATTATATTGAGATAAAGTATAAATAATAGTAAAAAGACTAAATTAACCTATTAGTATTGTATGATATAAAAGTAATGACGTTTGTGTAATATATTGTAAATTGGAAGGGTATTTGTAATTTTAGGTAGATAGTACAATTAGTAAAAAAAGAAATTGATACTTTATTATGGGACGGACCAAAATAGAAAAATGGATAGATTGTTAAGGGACTAACGGAGTATAATGACACATTATATATAAATTTATACTATTTACTAATACGATGTGTTGTCTGTTATATTTTAATATGTTATTTATAGTATTATATATATATATAATTAATAAATTATTGAAATTATAATGAAGACTTTGACCTTGGGAGAATGTAAAGTTCTGGGCAGTTTCGACCGCTTAATTTAACGAAGACTACTCAGACATTATTCCTTTAAATAGTTGCTGCACATTCTTCATACACTCACTTCAATTGCAGTTAATTAATTCATTGTTTTCTTTCAACGGAATTGAAATTGCGGATGGAGGAAGACAGGGCCGTGGAAATTGACCTCAACGCTAAACCTTTTCACAACCATGCCGATCATCAATCCTATACGGTAAGTTAATTGCCTGACTGACTGCAGTTATGCAGCAGTACTGCATCTAATGAAATAATACGTTGATTTGGTTTTACATAGGTTTGAGTTCGATTCGGTTTCTCTGCGATTTTCATTTGTTGAGCAAGTGTATGTATGATGTTGTTGTGCAGAAGACGGAGTTGATTTGCGATCCTGCTTCGAATGGCGAGGTGTGTGTGTGATGTGGTTGTTTATTTGAATTGCGGTTAATTTATTTTTTGTTATTCTATGCTCTGTGTGCGGTTGAAATTGAGGAGACGAGATGAAGAACTGTGTGTTGTTCGTGTTCGTGAATTGCGCAGGCGAGGTACGGTGATCTGATCCAGGAATTGAATCGGACGAAATCGGAGAACCGGAGGTTGAACGATGCGATCGCAATGGTGTGCGGAAACTTGATTGATTTGATGCAGAAACAATCTGGAGACATCTCCACCTCAAGGAAAAGGAATTTTGATGAAATCCGAAATCCACAGTCCATAATTCGGAGCTGCAGATGCGTCGATGAATGCTCGCCAGGCACGCCTAAGGAGATCAAATCCAACATCTCCAAAGTTCACGTTCGGATCGATCCATCCGATACAAGCCTGGTAAATCTAGCTCAAAATTCTTTCCCAACCAAAATTAATCAAATTCTCCATTAACGAACAATTGCAGGTAGTAAAAGATGGTTACCATTGGAGAAAATATGGACAGAAGGTTACCAGAGATAATCCTTCTCCTAGAGCATATTACAGATGCTCTTATGCTCCAACCTGCCCTGTCAAGAAGAAGGTGAAGAAGATATTCTCATAAATTATTATGTATAACAGAAACAGTTCTTGAAGAACAAAACGATCATAACTTGCTAAATTGAATCCTGAAGGTTCAAAGAAGTGCCGATGATCCATCTCTTCTAGTTGCCACCTACGACGGCCGCCACAACCACCGTGGCGACAGCAGCAGCCTTTCATCCCTGCCTGAAGCATCCAACCTTGATTTATCAGATCATCAAAGTACTATTTCAAAAGCGGACATCACTGAAATCCAGCAGCTGCTTGTGGAACAAATGGCTTCCTCATTGATTAGGAATCACAGCTTCACCGAAGCTCTGGCAGCCGCCATCACCGGCAGAATTTTGGATGATGCATCAGATGATAGCAGCCTCTCCAATTCAGACAAGCTGGTCTTCTGAATCTACAATTCAATTGAAGCCGAATTCAAATCTGGTAAGTTACATTTGTTCTTGATTGAAATCATGGGATTTCTTTGGGTGCTTGCTTGAAGGAAGATGACATCAATCAAGAATTTCTTGGATAATTTTAATCAATGGATATATAAGATGCTTAAGTAATGGAAATTCAGTTCACATTCATTTTATCACTACTAAAGTTTCAAACTTGCTCACTAATCACTACAACACCCATAAATAAAACTGTACATTGTTCATTACTTGCCAAAGTGAATCATTTTGGAACTCCAAAATCAAAACCAAATAAAAATGGATCATCCCTCAATACTTACAAGTTACCATATATATATATATATATATTTCTAAATATTTCATCCTATGGTGCCGCGGTTTTCTCATTTTCCGAAACTTTTCTAGAAGCATTCACTTTCGCCTTCTCGATTTCAGCTTCTTTCTGCTCTTTCTTCTTGTCGATTTCTAGCTGCTTGCAGTTTTCCTCGTGGGCACGTTGAAACATCCTCACAAAATTTAATAGAGTTGCGACAACTGAAGAGACATATCCGAGGAAATGAACACAAATACTCATATGTAGTCGAGAATTGTAAGAATATAAGATGATAATTAAAAACCTTGCTCGAAAGGGCATCGGGCTGGATCTTCCCCAAAATAAAGGGCTAATGCATCAGCCTTCTTTCCCTGTATAGAATTTTCAAGAGTCGATTAGATTAATAGCTTGAAATTTCTCGGAAAAGAAACTAACATGGATTAGAACTTACTACTCCCGAATAGAGCGTAGCCAACGATCTCACTTTCTCTTCGGCTGAGCCGTGAAATTCCTTCAAAATCTACTTACAAATTGTGCATAATTAGTTGGTTGGAAATGGAAATGAATCAAAGAGTAGTGAGTATTATGTGTAACCTTGCAAAATTGTTCGGAAACAGCACCGTCATCTTCAGACGAGGTTAGTTCTTGCTCGACTTTTTCAAGCCCTTTGTTGATGGCTTGCATCTCTTCTGCCAAATACTTCAGTTGAATCTACAGAAAAACATCTCTGACCATGTATATTGATTCCAGTTATACACAAAAGCAAGAAACGAGAACGTCAATGGCAACTATCGTGTACCTTAGTCGCAGCCTCTAAACTTACTAAGTCTTTGTGGAAATCTAGAACATTAGGCAGTTTCTCAGCGAGCACCTAAAAGATTTGTCGGATATTATGAGTCAACAACGATGATCAACTTCGATAAAAGACACTAACAACATTATCCTTAATTGTGAAATTTCATACCTTACACAGATAGTGCATAAGAGTGAGCTTGTTGTTCCGCGCTCTTGTTTCCGTAAGCTTTAAAAGACTGTCTAAGCGAAATCCAACCGCAGAACCTGAGAAACCGTGGTTTAAAATATAAGATGGTTTTTTTGGGCCGACCAAGTGAAATCCGACAACAGAAAGAGGATGAGGAAATCAATGGCTTTTTCCCTCACCTCTAGCCGTGCCCTGATTTAAGGCATTACCCAGAGAAAGAATTGTTTGCATTATTCTTTTCAACTTGACAGAACTTCTGACCTGATAAAAATCAGTTTCAGATAAAAAAATTCGATGCAGGAATGAAAATAAAGAAAAGAAAGAGTGAGATTACATGCCTCCTCCGAAGTAGAGTTCACAATATTCAAACTGTTTCTCAAATCAGATACCTGAAGATGAACAGGGGCAGAAACAAAATTTTATTACTAACTTGAATCAGAGAATTTCAGGTAAATACACGAACACAAGAATTTAAAGTTGCATTGTGTGAGCTATACTTTCTACTGACCTGGGAGAAAAATTGAATCTTGAACGAGAAAACTCGTAGCTTGGACTCTACACGAGGAACTTTCATCATCTCCAAGAAGAACTGCGACACAAATGGGCATCGAAACATGATATAAACCTGTAAACTGAGTATGATATATATGCTGTAAGTCTAAGATAATCGACTTATCCACCTGTTCACATTTTCCGAGGTTCTCCTTTTCACCTTTGTAGTTCTGAAAGAAGAACATGGTTAGGCCTGGAAAGTAGATCGAAAATAGGATGCTTGAATTCGGTCAGACAGTTATTTTAACTTGCTTAACTATGAAGGGATAGAGCAAAAAGACATACCTTGAGGAGTTCTATTTCTTCTTTGGTTGGACAAAATTTTATTAAATTATCAACCTGATCGACGTCCAGTGCTGTGTCATCCAAAGCGAGGACATAATTCTGTGAAGACATGTGTCAATGCAAAGGGAACAACAAACAAGTTTTGTTTCATTTCTTTCCTAATTCACAATCAAATAAATATTTTGCAAAAGATAATGCTAGTAAAGAATCAATGATTAGCCTACCATTAACTCGGACAAAGGAACCTTAACTTTTGTCAGCATAATTTCGCAGTTATATGATCTCCGCAGCTCAATCTACACAGGATCAATGCTCAAAAGATTACACTTCAAAGCCTAGTAAGCCAGAAAGAATTGCAGCATATAACAGCAAGATCAGCTGAAACTACGACGCATTTATATTTAAAATGAGAAAAAAATTGATGTACCAGATGAACTTTGTCTGATTTAGGCCCTGCGCCACGCTTATTTCCCTTTCCTTCGGCACCTCCTTGCCCAGAATTCGGAGCAGCGGCTGAGAAAAGGCTCTCGAGTTCAGACATGTCTAACTCAGGAGCTCTAAATGATATAAGAGGAGATGACATTGTTACAAAACACACAATGATTATAGAAATTTATGCTGAATAATTTAGGATAAGGCATAACACCATACTTTGAAGCTTCCTCGGGTTTCTGCGCCTCAGCCCATAGGCTGCCAGCGATGGCCCTCGTTAACTTCAACCAGTGGTAAGGTTTGAGGGATGACTTTTTCGCCTGCGCCTGATTTCTTGTGTTTGTTCTTGGCTGCAATTTCCCCTTTGCACCCAATGGCGGCGGTGGTATGTTGCCGGATTTTGATAGGCCATTCATCTGTGGAGGAGGTGGAGGAGGAACAGTTCCACATTCCTTATCTGGTGCATTCTTTGAGACAGAGTTGGGAGGACATGGCGGCGGAGGTGGCGCTGGGGCTACAGCTGCCGAAGTTCCGTTAACAGAACATTGAGGTGTCGGAGGTGGAGGGGGAGGAGGAGGTCGGCCTGTGGTTGAGGTTGATTGTTCTTCTGGAGGTGATTTTGCAGTGGGGTTGTTAGTAGGTACTGCATTTGAAGAAGATGGCAGGGGAGGTGGAGGTGGAGGAGGAGTAGGTGGTGGTGGTGGCAGTGATGAAGGCGACGGTGGCGGATGAGGTGAAGTAATTAAACCTCCTAAAATGGAAGTTTCTGGCGATGTACAGGCAACTTCTCTGCTAATAAAACCAGCATCATCGTGCAGAAGCGCTGTAATCCCAAGAGCCGACGGCATACCAGTAGCACCGCGGTATCTCGACACAGCAACAGGCGAATTCTGCACAGAGCTTCCCGAAGAAGAACCCTGAGGAGTCGACAGCAATCTGATTTTGAACTGAGACGATGCAGAAGAAGCCAATGGCGACACATGATCTTCGATAGCTCCACTTTCAGACATTCTTTCGATAGCATTTCGGAGAAGGGCACATTCCAACTGTTCATCTTTCAAACTCTTGGGAAAAACATTTTGCCAGTTTTCTCTCCCAGCCGTAGCTGAAGCATTGATCTCCAAATTCTCTCGAAGAATGGCGGTGGCAGTCATTTGCTGGATCACATTCTGCGCAATGTCAGTCTTGGAACCCATCACCTCTAGCAATCCAAACATATCTTGAAGCTCGGAGAAAGCTTCGATGGGCAGACCTTCAATGTCTTGTACGCCAGGCGAGTCTAATCCGACAATGGCAGACGAGGCATCCAACTCAGAGAAGAACACCTTAAATCCAACAAAATTCAAACCATAAACAACATCATCCAACACATCGATTTCAAATGATGTTAAGAAAGGGGTTAAATACCTCTGCTCTAAACTCCTTCGGAAACTTATCCTTCGCATTCCACAGCGTATCGATTTCATCACGTGTAAGCATCAATATATTCGATCTGATAAATGCAGTGTTGAACATTGCTCGGAACATTATTTCTTCTTGCTCTAACCTTTCATCTAAAGTAATACACTCTAGCACCACGTCGCCTTGTACATGACAACTGATATCGATTTTAGCAAGTTCGCAATCGGCCTGAAACACCATAATATCGCAACAATTTACAAAACACTATGCCAAAAAAATTCCCAAGAATTTCAGACAATCAAAGAGTACCTGCTTGAAATACCCTACAGCTCTGCCATTTTTGGGCATAGAGTACAGAACCTTAGTAGTTCGATCAGCAGCCATGAGAGGATCCTGTCCGTATATCCTAACGATGGGGCGGCAGCCCCCCTCGCCATCCATGTCGGGAATGATTCTTAGAATAATACAATCCAATGTCAGGGCCCTATCCAGGGGGGGCCATTGCAAGCCCATGTTTCTTCTCGACACATACTGCAGATACCTCAACTGTGAAGGCAATGGATTCAAAGGACACAACAATTGCAGAAGCTCCGGCGGCGCTTGCTTGTATATCATATCTAAAGTCCGCCGTTCGCCGCCGTACTGCTTCCGGTAAATCAAGAAAGCTGCGAGAATGAACGCCAGCACCGGCAGAGCCCCGTCTTCAGAGTGTATCAAGAGCACATTCCTCGGCCCGATCGACAGCCAGCTGTCACTGGATCTCAAGAAGTGATGGATCATTTCTAGGCTGAGGACAGGGCAATTTTCGTACTGATGAGGATAATCGATCACTGTCATTGCGTGGGCAGATGCTAAGGTTGTGAATTGGTTCCTATGGCCTCCTTGTCCGAAGTTGAACACCAGGAACGAGGCATCTTCGAAGTATTCTCGGGCTTGATTCAAAATTCGCCCCATGTATACTTGATACCCGTTTCCCTCAATTAGGTTTGCAGCAAAGCATCTATCAAATACTGGAAATTTCCAGAATCAGAGTGTATATACGAAGAAGGAATATTGAAAATGAAATGTTAAATAAAGGAAGGGGGAAATTTGGAACGTACCGAAAACCCTATCGGAGATCTCCAAAAGCCCTTCAGGCGGCTTCCGGTAGAAGAATTTGCGGAAAAGCGCCATACGCGGCCACCAAAATCACCGCCGGGGGAAACAAAACCCTATTATTGGCTCACATTGCGCTCGCGTTACAAAAATCTTCGAAAAGGGGATTTCGGAGACAGGTGAGAATGTAATAAACACCGCACGAATTGAATGCAATAAATATATATATATAATCTATGTTTGAGTGTGTGTAGGAGGCAGTATCTTTGCATTGAAGAAATTGGAGTGGGAAGAAGGAGGTTCGAAATTGCTGAGGGTGTAAGGAATACTTATTTCACCTCCATGTGATACATTTCTTCGCAGCCACACTTGCTCTCTGTTTCGTTTGTTGTGTGCGTGTGTGCGTCTGTCTGAAACACTAAAATAGCTTTAGCTTCTTACTTGGCTTTCAATGGGAGGAAAGGAAAGGAAACCATGACGATCTGTGCCTCTGTCTGACTCTACCAGATAATAAAATTCACATAACATAATTATGGATTGTCTGTCTGTCTGATTGTTCCACACATATTCATTCTCTTGTCACTTTCCCAACTCTCTGTACTATGTTTCCGTGCCCACGTGCTTCCCCTACAGACAACGTTAATAATATAATCAAATCTCGTTAATTTATAATAATTAGAGGCAACAAAAAAAGTGTTGGTTTAATTATGGAGGCCCATTGGGCTTTGATGGGCCAGAGTTGCAACGGCCCGTTATCCTTCCACTGCAAGGAGAGGGAGGTTGTCGCTGCTCTGTGAAGCCAGCCTGGCGCGTTGCCCTCCGGTCTAAGGGACACATCACCTGGGCCTTCGCCCAAGCAACATGGCCCAACTCCATGCTTGGAATGGGCAGGTCATAGATAGCAACCAAGCCCAGCCCGTCTGAGCCGGCCCAACATTCCAACACTCATTGCCCTCACTTGAGTCACAGGCTATCGTTACAAAGCCCGGCGAGCATTAATCTCCTTGCGGGAGTTTATAAAGGGAATATTTCATCATCATTTCTCCGATGTGGGACTTAACAAGATGGAATTACAATTAGCACGTGAGGAAATGCATAATAATTAACGAGTGTGTGATTATTGTGACAACTTTGCATTTGGGAATCAAAGACAGCCATCAGCTGTTGGCATATTCAATATTCATGCACTAGTCTATTATTTAGTCTGTAGGAGAATCTTGGGATTGGTCAATCGAGACGTTGAAGAAGATACTCGACCTCGACCAATTTTGTTAGAGGGATCACCCAGTCTGCATACAGTTTACGAACTGCTGATGGATCAACCTTGTAGGAGCTGCTGCTGCTGGAATGATCTTCGACTCCCACGTCCTGCCCGAAGATCTTCGCTTTCTTCTCCACTCGTTTCTTCACCATCTCTTCCACACTTTCGAAAGTCAGTAATTTCATCAGTGTTTCCTTATCCTGAAATCAATGGCAGAATCAGAGTTTGAAATTGATATCGAAGAACTTGTGTTGAGGCACTGTATACCTTAGCACGTATAGCTGGAATATAGTCCTCAGGATCATCCCTGAATTTAACCTCGGCCACAAATTTTCCAAAGTGAATTCTTTGAGATATGGCCTGAAGGATGAAACATTAATGAAATTAGTGCAATGTACGAGGAACAAATGAATGGACGGACTGTAAAGTTTACCTGCAAGCAGTTTAGATCACTGGCAGCAGTAACTGCATAGTTCCTGTCGTCTCCTTCAGCGGCGATGAGAGGTAGCAATGAGTCAAGGTACAGTTTCTTTATCTTCTCATTTATGTTAATGGTAGCACTCCGAGGATGCAAAACCTAAGATTGAAATGGCAAGCCTAAAAATCCCAGAAAGGAATTCAAATTTGTGAAACAAACAACCATTGTTAATTCTTACTGGTGGTTGGTTGAGTGGAGGCAGTAGAGAAGTAGGCAAATTATCTGGAAAAAAGGCATTCTCTTCCGGCCACAAGTATCGTCCGGCCTAAAAAACAATCAGGATACACATCAACAAGAATGAATGCCTGAAATCTTCTTCTAGGATGCATAAGGATGTTTTTTCATTCATATACAAGTTATCCTCCTGAAATGCAATCAAACATACCTTCCAAAACCAAGAATCAGATTTCATGTCCCAAGACATTATCTAGGTCTATGTCAAGTGTATACGTTGAAAGATAAGCAGACAAACCTCTAGGCCAATTAGATTAATGAGCTGAGAAGTTATTTCCTATTGATGAAGTAGTGGATGCTAAAAGATTGGGAGATCTGCTGCTTACAGATCACGTAAAATCCAAACTATACTAAGTTTGTCTATCTTTTTTTTATCTCCTTTCCTTCGATTCATCGGAATTTGTATTTGATGACCAATTCAAGATGCCAGCCGCTGAGTAGCCAACCAGAATGACATTTATAAAGAAACCAAAGTTTAGTACCTACCATGGAAGCATTTAGTTAATTCTAGATTCCACATTGATTCCAGTGATGATTTGTGATCAGATTTTCAAAAATCTATGTCGGTAATCATAATCAGTCACTCCAAGTATCAGTTTAGGCATTATTATTTGTCCATTATATAGGAACGAAACCGAAAATCAAAAGTGGTGCACACATCAACCCTCCTACAGATAAACTACACAAGAGATTACCATAATTTGGATACAGAATTAACCTGAATCTAAAAATCAAACAATGATCAATTTATCCACATACTAAACAATTATCCATGTAAGCAAAGGAAATGGAGAATTGGCTACGAAGAAATATACCTTAGCTTGCAGAGCTTCCGACTCCTTAACAAAGAATTCAAACAAAGACCTAGAGGAATTACAACCGAGCAAATCACCATCATACAAGGGCAAATTGAGAGGATATTTAGCTCTCTCGATCAAACTGAAGATGATTGTGTCTTCTTGTCGAATCAAACTCTTCCTCACGGATTCGAGATTCAGCAAGCTATCGGCGTAATCCCCTTGCGCCATTCCAGACAAAGCCTGAAAATTCAACAGAAGAAGAAGAAGAAGGAAATCTGAAGCCAGGGTGCGGCGACAGCCCAAATGGCTCCAATTATTCGGGAAACCGGAGCAGATGATTGAGCAATGATGGCGGAACCGTAGATGGAGCTCAGCAGATGCGAGGGTAGAGTCAATTTTGAATTGTTGTCTGGAGTAAACGACGAAGGCCAATGATGAGTGTGGTATAATCGACGCTGCCGCGTGCGTAATGGCCACTACTTTTTCACTATTTCCTAAAGTCAAAGTTTAATCATTTCAACTCCAAGGGTTTGTTATTTTGGGAGTTTAAATTTTGGTTTGAAAATTGAATAATAAATTTTTTAAATTTTAAATATTTGAATATTTAATTATAAAAAAATAAAAATATATAATAAATAATAAATATTGGGTAAAAATTGATAAAAAAAAAAAACACACCCTTATTAATATAAGCTGTCGCAAGTCACCCTCGACGGATTATATTATAGAAAATTTAAATTTATAACCTTATTCAAAGTTTGAACCACAACACGTATTATCTTTTAAAAAAGTAATACTCCCTCCATCCATCCAGCTAGAAAATATATATGTTTCTATTTTTGGACGTCCAATTACAAAGTAACAATTTCATTAAATACCTCATTTTTTCCACAAATACTCTTACTTTACATCACATCATTACTTTTATACCAAAAAAGTAAGGGCAAAAATGTCATTTCACTACTTTTACCTACCCACTATAATTAAAATACTATTATTCCTTAATCTCCGCGCCAAAAGTAAATGTATACTTATCTTGTGGACGGAGGGAGTATATATTATTATTTTTAATATAAAGAAATTATCACTTTTTTTCAATTGTTTATCATTTTTGTCTATCCTAAAACAATGGTTTATTTTCATAAATAACCATATCACTATAAAACTATTTTTACATTTTCATTATTATTACACAACTACTTTTTACATTAATACACTCATAAGGACAAAAAAAAAATAAAAAATTACCAGTACTTTTTACTCAATGTATAAGAGAGTATTATCTTCTCATGAAATTACATTATTAATTTGTTTACTTAATCTATTTGTTTAATGGCATAACTTTCTATAAATATAGTATAATATATATACATATTAAAACAATGTGTGTGTATATATATATATATATTATATCTAGTCACAAAAAATCAACAATTTAATATAATCTATTTTTTTCATCCCACATAAATTGTTTATTTTTTTTTATTTTGGTTTGTCCATATAGTTTAATTTTTTTTAAAAAAAATAATTATAAATTTTAATTATATTTTAAAATAAATAATTTAAAATTATTTTAATCTTAATTAAACTATTTATGTATATTATTTATATTATTTAATAATTATTTTTACTAATATATTTTAAATAATTTATTCGAAACAGACAAAATATTATTTTTTTTATATTAAATTATTCTTCATACTTCATATAAAAAAATATATATATTTTTTTTAAAATAATTATTACTATTTAAGAAAAAAAAAAAAAACCTAAGTTCAAAATTGAAATTAGCTACAGTGTCATTCTATTTTTGGAATAACAAATAGGATTGGGTCAGAGCCCAGCCCCCAAAACTAAACCAACCCAATACATAATAATGATCGTATAGTTATTTTTTCGTCGAGCCTAGTTTGCAGAGTATTAGATTGGATCGAAAATCAACGCACGGATTCTCATGTCATAAAAAAAAAAAAAATGGTCTAATACAGTAGGATATATGTCTGCCCTAAAAATTGAAATAAATAGTGACAGTGGATGGCTAGAAATATATATATATATATAATTATATTAATTTTTTTAGCTATGTTATAAGTAGTGGCGGCTAATATTATTGATTAGAGAATTATTTGAACTATAAAGAGGCTCGGCTCGGCTCGGCTCCACGATTACGAACAGGACCGCCGCCAGTGTAAATCCCGAGCAAAAACAAACAAACGAATGACCAAAAATATTTTGTCGGAGATGATTAATAAATGTATGATAATTTGGTGGGTCAGACCAGAGTGTAATACAATTACATATTGACCTGTCCAATCTTCTAATATTGATAGAATAAATGAATCATCAGCAAATGTGGTGTGGCTTTCAGTGATAAGATCATGATGAAATCAAATCACATTCCCATTAATAATGCCAGGCTTAAATAGTATTCCGTCCGTCCGGCTACCGTGTCATTTTTACGATAAATATGAAAATTTAGGATAGATATAATTAGTAAATAATTAAAAAATTGTATTAGTGAAAATAATTATTCTGTAATAAAAATAATTTTAAATTAAGATTAACATAACTAATTAATCTGATTAAAATTAAAAATATATATAAATTAAATTTTTAAAATAAAATTAAAATGTATAATTCTTTTATAAAAAAAAAAGAAAATAACAGGATAAATGAAACGAACGAAAATAAAAAGATGAATACGATAAGTGGGACGAAGGAAATACTACTTTTTGATGTATTTTTTCAACAAACAAAAAGTAAAATTCAAACATATGGAAATATCCTCAAATTTCATTAATCAGTGACTGAAATTATGAATCTCTAAACACTATACAGTACATAAAAAGATTAACTGGAAATTAAAATGCTGAAAATTTAAAGTGGTGATCCCCAAATCTGATTTTGCTTTTGTTGAAGTTGATTGAAAATGATTGTAGAAGAAAAATTTAAATCCTTAAATATTCTTTGAAAAGACGCTTTGGAACCGTCGCCAGCAACCGCCGTCAACCGCCTAAGACGAAATGTTTTGAAATGTCGTCTGGTCGGTTACATCAACCGCCTCGCCAACCTCATAACCCAACCGACCAAATCAGAGACCAACAGGTCGCTAGACAAAAAGACTCATTGACCGCCCCACCAAGCGACCAAACTACTGTTCACTAAAATGGGCAATCAATTACCAGACCTTACTTCGCCGACCTCCGTAGTGGCCGTCTTCATAGCCGCCGACCTGCTCATTCGACTACGGACCAACTGACTTGCCTATCCGACCACAGACTTCCCGACCTGTCTATCCAACCGCGGACTTCCCGACCTGTCTATCCGACCGCGGACCAACCGACTTGCTTATCCGACCGTGGACCAACTAATTTATCTATCCGACTGCGAACTAACCGACCTGTCTGTCCGACCGCGAACCAGCCGACCTATCTATCCGACCGCAAACCAGCCGACTTCCCTATCAGCCAACCTCTGTAGCAGCTGACCTCCGGACCTCCTTAGCGTCCGACCTCTGGACCACCAGACCTGCTTATCCGACCGCGGACCAACCAACCGGACCAACCGACCTGACCAATCGACCTAAATGCAAATTTTTTTCCTTTTCCACCCGACTTTGTGTCTAACTTTCTTTAAAATCCTGTTATCCTTATTTTTATTATTATTATTTTTTTTTTGTACGTAACACTACTATAATAGAAACTAAATTTTACTATTTCAATTGTAATTCTTACATCCTAAACCATCAACAACTAGTAGCAACACAATAGTTGAAAAAAATGAAAAAAACAAATAAACTTCTATTTGATGAGCTGTCAATATATATATATATATATATTCTGATCTAAGTAATTTTCCATCCAAATACATATAATAGTAGTTTTTAATGATTTTTGTATACGTCCTAAAATAAAGAGAAAATTGAGTTATTTTGCACAAATTGTGAAAAAATAAAAAAATAAAAAAATATTGTAGTATGATAGTTCCTCTATTTTCTTTTCTTTTATAACTTTGAAATCGCAGTTGAACTCTGCAAATTAGATCCGATAAACTAAGTTATACTATGCTAATCATGTATGACAAGTGGACCTGAAGAGAGATCAAAATTTGAATTAATAATCTCAGAATTACAAGTTTACTATCCATGTTACCACTAGCCCTCGTTTACATAACTCTATTTAAAGAAACTGTCTAAAACATCACCAGTGTATTTGTTCTAATGTACCCTTCGGCATCATTATTTCAGCAATAAAAATTTAATATATACTCATAATAATTTAAAATAAATAAGATCTGTTTATTATTAAAAGGAAAATTGAAAATAAAGATATATGGTTAATACAAAATTAGGTAATATAGTAACAAATCACAAGTACCAAAAAAAAAAAAAAAAATCATTGAATCTTTACTGATTTTAATGAAAGATTCTTTTATTTATATTTTATTAGTTTATATATATACTCTCTCCGTCCAGTTAGAAAGTATACATATTTCTATTTAGGGACGTCCAATTACAAAGTAAACATTTCATTAAATACTTTACTTTTTTTCACAAAATTAAAATACTATTATTTCTTAAACACCGTGTCAAAAGTAATTGTATACTTTATAAGTGGACGGTGGAAGTATTATTTATATTTTTAAATATGGAGGTTTTCCTCATAAAGAAAAAATCCATTGTGGATGGCTACTAGATAAAATAAATAATAATTATTCACTCCTCTACCTACCCTAATCATAGACTTCTCTTAATTAAAACAATATATAATATTATTTTTGACAGCGACTGCGAATTTTAATATTATCATTTTTTAACTCATTATTAATATTTATATTATCCCTAACGGTTCTAGAATTAAAATAGTAACCTCACGTTTTAGCCTCCAGTAATTGATAAATAATGATAATATAAAATATACAATAAAATACCTTGCTTCTAGAAATAATAATAATAATAATAATAATAATAATAATATAGATATGAACTCTGAAAGACTTTTGCTGCAACAAGATGGGAAGAAAGAAGACTAGTGACATGTATATATATATATATATAAAATACTTAATGTAAATTCTAGAAGGCCTTACAATTAGAAATAAAAATAATTTTTGTAGTACGTTTTGACAACTTATGTATTTGTAATTTACATGTCATATATTCATAATTATAAATAAATTAAATGAGATTTTTTTTTTAAAAAAAAATAATTAATAATAAAATATTTATTTTGTAGTATCTTTTACATATATAACATAGGAATAGTAACTTAACAAGAAATTTATTATTAAATAACAGTATCATTAAATTAATGAACAACAGATGCATATTTACCTTCATCTCATATACATAGTAACATAGACGAGAATAAGATGTAACTAAATAAATTTATGTAATAATATGCTCAACAAATTTTATACTTTCAATCAGCATCACATATGACTATTAGCCAAATAATATGTTTTATATAATTAATTGAAGAAAATAACGTATGTAAAAGAAACAATATTTGATTTGTTTTTAAATTTTGATTTTAATTTTTTTTTTTTCGAATAGTAATTTAAATATAATATTTATTTAGAAATAATAATATATTTATAAAAATTGATGAAAATTAAATATTTGAAAAAAAAAAAAAAATCTCTAAAAGAAATTGAAATAGTTTGAATTAGTTGCTTATGGTCAACTATTGTCGTAGCCAACATAGATGCATTGTTTTTTGACCTTCTAGAAACGCATTGAAAATTTTGACGAAAAAAACTTCATCCAACAAAAACATGACACGTGGCATACAACGAAGTGTTCGCAGATGCAGTAATACGTCTTCATTGACGTATTTTCGTACAAAAAATAAATCAATAAAAATGGTCAAATACATAGAAATATACCCATTCTAATATTTTATTTCAACTCTGAACCGCCATATATTCCCGATTAAAACGTGTAATTTTTATTTTTTTTTAAAATAAAAAATAAAATAAAACATAGATTATTCAAAATGATTGAAAAATAATATGTACACGGTTTTGGTTATCAAAGGACCAAACGAGCAAAGGTGGAAAACGCGGGGGTGAAAATGGAACATGTACAAAGTTCGAGGGTTAAAAGTAAAACCTCGATTTAGCACGCCAAATGAGAAAACTACAGTTAACCTTGGGACAGGGACGCACGTGTAATAATTGAAGAATCCATAGAACATTCAAAGGATGGGCCATGCAAGGTCGACGAAGGTGTCTTCCCAGATCTGAAACGAAAAGTCCCAACATTGAAAACTATCGAAAGACAGCAGCCTTAGCTTGACTCCATAATGCAGACCTATATAAAGCTCTCCAATTCTCCCCGAATCCAGCAACTCTGCAATTCAAAAATCCTCCATTCTTTCATTCATTCATTAAGACACACAAATCGAACAAGAAAAAAGGATTTAAGGAAAAGTGTAAGAGATTCGATTCATTTCAGCACGTTGTGCTGGTAAACCTAGAATGGATTCAGGGGATCTTTTTCGAGCTAGTAATAGCTTAAGAGCAAGCAAAAGGGCATCGGGGAGCTTCAGAAGTGCTGCCAGTTCGACCATATGGAGGAACACCGGAATCGAAGCTTTTTCCCGGTCGGCTCGGGACGAGGACGACGAGGAGGCCCTGAAATGGGCCGCCCTCGAAAAGCTCCCGACGTTCGATCGTCTCAGGAAAGGGCTACTGTTTGGATCGAAAGGTGCCAATGAAATCGATGTTCATAGCCTTGGATTTGGGGACAAAAATGATTTGATAGCCAGACTCGTTAATACTGTCGAGGAAGATAATGAGAAGTTCTTGATGAAGCTCAAGGAAAGAATCGACAGAGTTGGGATCGATATGCCGACGATCGAAGTCAGATACGAACATCTGAACATCGATGCAGAAGCTTTCAGTGCAGGCAGGGCATTGCCTACTTTTGTCAACTTCCACATCAATATGGTCGAGGTATCCACCGTATTCAGACATCGAAATTCTCTGAATTTCAGTTTCTTTTAAGGTTGTCGACGTCTGGATTTGATCGATCTTTCTTTTTCAGGGAATTTTGAATACACTTCATATACTCCCCAACAGAAAGAAGCCTTTCACCATTCTTAAGGATGTCAGCGGGATCATCAAGCCAGGTCGGATGACGTTGCTTTTAGGCCCTCCAAGTTCGGGGAAGACAACGCTGTTGTTGGCTCTGGCCGGAAAGCTCGATCAGAGTCTAAAGGTAGATCGAATTCAGGCTTAATTGGTTGATTGCTTTGCGAGGAGAACTTTTTTCTAACATGAATGTTATCGATCAGGTTTCCGGCAAAGTAACTTATAATGGACATGGAATGGAGGAGTTTGTCCCCCAACGAACATCGTCGTACATAAGCCAGCACGATTTGCATATAGGAGAAATGACTGTCCGAGAAACGCTGGCCTTCTCCGCTAGAGTTCAGGGCGTCGGCTCGCGCTACGGTTAGTTAAATACAGTTTTATAGTTAATGTATATATTCAAGTTTCGATCTTTTGGATTTTGTTGGCTAACTGTAAAGAGTTTCGATTTTGCAGAGATGCTCGCAGAATTGTCGAGACGAGAAAAGGCAGCTAATATTAAACCAGATCCCGACGTCGACATCTTCATGAAGGTAAGAAGCTCTCGATTTATCTCCATCGTATAATAAAGATCGAACCATGTGCGCGTTGGCTTGAATCTTATTAACGATCAATATTCGATCTTTATAGGCCGCAGCTAGTGAAGGAGATGAAGCAAGTGTTGTGACAGACTATGTTCTTAAGGTTCTGGGGCTCGACATCTGCGCCGACACATTGGTCGGAGACGAAATGATAAGAGGGATCTCGGGAGGGCAGAAGAAGCGTGTCACTACAGGTAAACAAACATTCGACTAACACGAATCAAGATCTTGTGCATTTCATTTAATGTTCGAACATAAACATGTACAGGTGAAATGATCGTCGGACCAACCAGAGCGCTTTTCATGGACGAAATATCGACCGGATTGGATAGCTCGACGACTTACCAGATCGTGAACATGCTCGGGCAACATGTGCACATTATGAAGGGAACTGCTTTCATCTCGCTGTTGCAGCCTGCCCCCGAGACGTATGATCTGTTTGACGACATCGTGCTCTTGGCCGATGGCCAGATTGTTTATCAAGGCCCTCGAGAGGGCGTGCTCGGCTTTATGGAGTCGATGGGATTCAAATGCCCGGAGAGAAAAGGAGTCGCGGATTTCTTGCAAGAAGTAAGCCTAATAAAGGAACAAAAAAGATTCGAAGTTACGACAATGAACTGAACTGTTCTAAACTTACATTTCAGGTAACGTCGAAGAAAGATCAGGAGCAATACTGGGCACGCAGGGACGAGCCTTACCGGTTCGTCACAGTCACTGAATTCGCAGAGGCGTTCCAATCGTATTCTGAAGGTCGGAAAGTCGGGGTTGAGCTTGCAGTTCCGTTCGACAAGAGCAAAAGCCATCCAGCTGCGTTGGCGACCACAAAGTTCGGTCTCGGGAAGAAAGAGCTACTGAAAGCCTGTGCAGACAGAGAATTCTTGCTGATGAAGAGAAACTCATTTGTGTATTTCTTCAAGATCTTCCAGATTGTCGTGATGGCTTTCATTGCAATGACAGTCTTCTTCCGTACAGAGATGCCGAGGAAAAATGTGGCGGATGGAGGCATATTCTCCGGCGCGCTCTTTTTCTCCATCATTATGGTCATGTTCAACGGAATTTCAGAGCTTTCGATGACGATCTACAAGCTCCCCGTCTTCTACAAGCAACGGGATATGTACTTCTTCCCCGCTTGGGCCTATGGGATTCCGTCGTGGGTCCTGAAAATACCAATCACGTTCGTTGAAGTCGGGATATGGACATTCCTTACCTATTATGTGATCGGATTTGATCCGAATGTGGGAAGGTACGCATCGCATAAACAGATTAATTTCTGCGTCGACTTCTTTGTAAACGATCCATGGCTGATTTAGAGTTTACGCCATTGTGTTGCAGGTTTCTGAAGCAGTACCTGTTGCTGTTATTAGTTCACCAGTACGCGTCTGCGCTGTTTCGATTCATTGGAGCAGCCGGTAGGAACATGATCATAGCGAACACGTTCGGATTGTTTGCATTGCTCATGCTCTTTGCATTGGGTGGCTTTGTTCTTTCGCGAGGTATGGATTTTGAAGATCGGTGTCGAATTCTTACATAAGTAGATGAGAAAAATTCTTCGATCTCACCTCGGATGTCTTGATTTGTTGTTGCAGAGGATGTCAAGGACTGGTGGCTGTGGGGCTTCTGGTCTTCACCATTGATGTATGCTCAGAACGCCATTCTTGTCAACGAATTCACCGGCCATAGCTGGAGCATGGTAAGCGACATTTTCTTCGATCCTTCTTTCGCGTCGCGCGCTTAAGATCGAACCATATTAACTTTTTTCTATTTGCAGATAGTGAATGGAACTCGACTTGGAACTCTTGTTACAGAATCGCGTGGATTCTTCCCGGAGTCGCGCTGGTACTGGATCGGAGCTGGAGCATCCCTCGGATTCGTGTTGTTGTTCAACACCCTCTTCCTCGCATCTCTTACATTCCTCAACCGTGAGTTTCTCCGCCGGCTGTCTGTAATTGAAGAAGCCTCTGTTGTCCTATAGAATGGATCATGTTGCAGAAACTAACCATTTTCTTACATCAATGCTGCAGCTTTTGAGAAGCCTCAAGCCACATTGTTAGAAGAAGCCAAGGAAGACAAAGTCGCTGCAACCAGCCGAGCTTCCGGTCAGGACAATGCCGGCGCACGCGATGGATCAGAATCTATTACACCAGAAGGCAGCAACAACCAAAGTAAAGGGATGGTTCTTCCCTTCGAACCACATTCTATCACATTCGATGATGTTAGATACTCAGTCGACATGCCGCAGGTATGCTCTGATAGTTGTCGATAATGTCGTGCTGTTTTAACTTCTCGACAATGCCATTAATGTTCGATCCTGCAGGAAATGAAAGCACAGGGCGCCACGGACGATAAACTAGAGCTTTTGAAAGGAGTCAGCGGAGCTTTCAGGCCCGGCGTTCTTACAGCGCTGATGGGCGTCAGCGGCGCCGGGAAGACAACTTTGATGGATGTCTTAGCCGGCAGAAAAACCGGGGGATACATCGAGGGAAACATCACAATCTCAGGGTATCCCAAGAACCACGCAACTTTTGCTCGGATATCCGGATACTGCGAGCAGACCGATATCCACTCCCCCAATGTCACTGTTTACGAGTCCCTCGTTTACTCGGCTTGGTTAAGGTTGTCATCAGATGTCGATGCCGAAAAAAGAAAGGTTAGTTCCCTACATTACAACCTTAACAAAAGGGATTGATTCAGCTGCTAATTCGGTCAGATCAGCATGGTTCATGCTAATTTGACCCCGGATAAACAGCATATAATCTCTTATAATACAATATATACTAGATATGTATAAACATCTGATTACCCCTACAGTATATGTTGATTCCGTCAAATTAACACTATACTGACTTAGCCAGAGATCAGTGCAGGATCGGCTGCCTTAACGAAATATGTATTGATTCTCTTCTTTCGTTCTTACAGACGTTCATCGAGGAAGTAATGGAGCTCGTAGAGCTTAACTCGTTGAGACACGCGCTAGTCGGGCTGCCAGGCGTCAACGGCCTCTCAACCGAGCAGCGAAAAAGGCTTACAATTGCAGTCGAACTTGTGGCGAACCCTTCGATCATATTCATGGATGAGCCGACTTCAGGGCTTGATGCGAGAGCAGCTGCAATCGTGATGAGAACTGTAAGGAACACCGTGAACACGGGAAGAACTGTCGTGTGCACCATCCATCAGCCTAGCATCGACATATTTGAAGCATTCGATGAGGTAATAATACTATGTCGTTCGAAAAGACTAAAATCAGATAGATTCCGATGGATTCTGTTTCTGACATGCGAAACGATCTGCAGTTGTTCCTGATGAAGCGAGGAGGAAAAGAGATATACGTCGGACCATTGGGGAAGAACTCGTCGCATTTGATCAAGTACTTTGAATCAGTCGAAGGAGTCCCGAAGATCAAAGACGGATACAATCCCGCTACTTGGATGTTGGAAGTCACGACTTCGGCGCAAGAACAGATCTTGGGAATCGATTTCACCGAACACTACAAGAACTCAGATTTGTTCATGTGAGTTCAAAACTCCATAGCCAAAACTTGACTATCCTCTGTTTTCATTACAACCTAACATTCTTGAATCGAACGAATCTTGTAGGAGGAACAAGAACTTGATCAAGGAATTAGGCGTCCCGCGCCCCGGCACGAAAGATCTATATTTCCCTACGGAATACTCCCAATCCTTCCTCGTGCAATGCATCGCTTGCCTGTGGAAGCAACATTGGTCGTATTGGCGAAACACTCCCTACACGGCCGTCCGATTCTCGTTTACGACCTTCATAGCTCTCATATTTGGCACGATATTTTGGGACATCGGCTCCAAATGGTAAGCATGTTAGAAAAAGACTTGGACAAATACGACATTTTTTCAATCAAACGCTAACGCCCTGCAACGATTAATCTCAGGAACACTCAGCAAGATCTCATGAACGCCATGGGTTCTATGTATGCTGCAATCAACTTCTTGGGATTTCAGTATGGCTCGACAGTGCAGCCGGTGGTGGCCATCGAACGAACCGTATTCTACAGAGAAAAAGCAGCCGGAATGTACTCTCCCCTGCCTTATGCATTCTCACAGGTGAGTGATTGATTATAAGTTAACAACAACTTTCGTTCCTATAATTCGAATTCAGACAAGAACCTTAACGTGCAAGATCCTATCTTTTGCAGTTCCTCATCGAGATACCTTACATCTTTTCGCAATCCGTGGTTTACGGTACCATCGTGTATGCGATGATGGGCTTCGACTGGACTGCTCAAAAATTCTTCTGGTTCATCTTCTTCACCTTCTTCTCGTTGCTCTATTTCGTGCTCTACGGTATGATGACCGTAGCCGTCACTCCTAACCAGTACATTTCTTCCATTATATCGTCGTTCTTCTACGCTATATGGAATTTGTTCTCCGGATTCGTCGTCCCCCGGCCGGTGAGTACTTGTTCTTGCACCTACATACATACATTGTACATGCATGCCATTCAAGAAATTATATAGATAAATTAAAGTTTGAGTTTTTTATGAACAACAGAGCATTCCGATATGGTGGAGATGGTACTACTGGGTTAATCCGATGGCCTACTCCTTGTATGGTTTGATCATCACACAATATGGAGATATTCAGGATCTAATGGACGGAACTGGGGAGACAGTGGAGCAGTTCTTGAACAGGTACCTTGGATTCAAGAACAGCATGACGGGAATGGTTGCAGGCGTGCTTCTCGGATTCGTCGCGCTTTTCGCCTTCATCTTCGCCTTCTCCATCAAGACATTTAACTTCCAGAGGAGATGATCAAAGGGTTCTCTCCGATCATACACAGGCCTCAAGATATAGTAATACAAATGATGTGTTAAATAGTTTCTTTTGTTTTGGCTCTCTGCAACTATTTCCTTCATTTTTTTGTCTCGTCTTTACTTTTACGTGTAATAAACAATGGATTTTCCTTCTTTACTAAACTTCAGAGTTCGTCTATGGCGGTCTGTTCGCAAATTGCAGATGCTTGATTGCCCTTGTTAATATGCCACCAACAATCCCAAAAGAACAAAACAACACAAGAAGAATTCTTGAAATTCGACCACGCTAAAAGATATTCCATGTTTTATTTGAGGAAGACGGAGTAAAACCTAATTTTCGATTTGGGGACGAAAATAATTAAAAAAACAAAAACAAAACAAAATAAAATCGAAGACGTCAACCGTCGCAGGGATATGAAATCATTTTATTTGATGGGCTCAAAAGCCCAGTCTAAAGCCTAATCTCCCAAATTTTATAGTTAAACTTCATTTTGCTACTTATAGGAAGGACTATGCCATTTTTATTTATTTTTTCATTTTTCCCTTTCTTTCTTTTTCTTTTTTAGGACTTTGCTACTTATAGTAGATATGACACTTATGTTTTTTTTTTTTTTTTTTTTTTTTTTTTTATTATTTTTAAATTTTTAATTTCAGTTTTTGTTATACAACAGTTGAGATTATATATAAACATACACGTATATATATATTTATATAAAACATAGGGAAAAAATTATTTGTGGTCCTAATATAACTAAAATTCATCCGTCCAAATATAACCAAAATTCATCATTATTTGTCTCAATATAATCAAAACTCATCATTTTTTTTGTCTCAAAATAATCAAACTTTATCTTTTTTTTGGTCCCACCGTCAACTAAACAACAAAAAAATACTGACATGAACTTGCAAAATTGTACAATTTCTTCAAATATAAATATAAGGTTTAATTTATTTTCACATCATTATTTTCCGTCGATTTGTTATGACAAAAAATTATTTGCATTTGTATGTTATATTTAAATAATTATCAAATATAACATTTTATAAAAATCATAGAGATTATATTATAATAATAATAAAATTTAGAGTCCAGCGAACTCACTAAAAAGGAAATTTATTGATAGCTTTTTAATGTGTTAATTTTTTGTGCGTTGATTCTTAAAGGGCAAGTTTAGCAATAAAATTATAAATAAAAGCTAGTCAACGCGCGTCCTCGGGCTTTGACCTGTTAAAGTCAACATTGATAAATCATAATAAATGGCCCCGTCAACCTCCATTGCCTTCTTCTTGTCTTCCAAGTTACTTCCTCTGTTTCGCATACCATGTTCACGTTATCGTTTCTTTTCGTCTCATATTCCATGTCATTTTCTTTTTAAAAATGATTACACACTTTAATCTCATTTTAAACTTTTTAATTTTTTTAATTTTAATTAAATTAATTAGTTATCTTAATCTTAATTTATAATTATTTTCACTAATATATTTTTAATTATCTACTGATTACATCCTTTCTAAAATATCGTATCTACAATTTAGCAAACACGATATATGGGACAGAGGTAGTACAATTTTTGTATTAGCTACTCCTTTCTGTAAAAAGAATAACATTTGCTTTTTCACATAAATTTTTAAATATTAATATTATATTAGTTTATAGTAGAAAAGATAAAATTGCCTTTTTTAGATTGTGTGATAAAAAAAAAAAAATTTGTGTAATATACACTACAAAAAAATAATATATTTGTAACGGAATTCCGTCCCTAAAGTTCACGTAGCTAACGTAATTCCATTCCTAATTCTGTCTCTAATGTCATTAGTAACGAAAAAAGTAGATTTAGAGACAAAAACGTTTTGTTACAAAAATGATTTTTTCTTGTAGTGATACTCCCTCCGTCCCAAAAAGAACTATCAATTTGCTTTTTGCACGTAGTTTTATAAATATTAGTATTATATTGGGATATAGTAAAAATAAAATAGAAATGACTAAAATAATCTTTTTTAGTAGGTATGATATAAATGTAATGACATTTGTGTAATATATTGTAAGTTGTAAAGATATTTGTAATGTTAGGTAGATCCTACAGTTACTAAAAGAAAATGGATATTTTGTTACGAAATGGAGCGAGTATTAAAAATTGTAAGGGTATTAATTATATTAGGTAGGTAGTACAATTACTAAATTAAAAAATTATATCTTTTTTTGAGATGAACAAAATGGAAAAATAGTATAATTCTTACGGGACGGAGGGAGTATTTTATAAATTAGCAAAATGTGTAAAATAATTTGATATTTTTTATCATTTGTACATTATGTATATATACATAAGATATTTGTAATTTATGTAAAAAATAGTAATATTTTGATATATACATTATGCAAAATATTTGTTTTGGGGTTTGGATTTTGGATTGAGATTTGAATAGTAAAAAATTTGAATTTGAATAGTTGTACGATGAGATATAAATATGGATTGATACAATGTTTTAAATGTAAAATTGATTTTTAGTATAGTATAAAAAATAAAAAATAGGTGTTTGATTTGATGTTTAGGTTCAAGCGGTAGACCTGTAGAGCATTAATTACGTCTTGATGAAATTTATTCAGACACACTCATCCCCTTGAAACGCGTTTTAGATGAATGCAACAAAAACAAGATAAAATTAATTAAGGAAGCTGCATGGAAACATTATTAATTACAAAACACACGTAAATTAAATAAAATTATTTATGACCAATTGAATGAATCACTACATTCATTTGAAGTAATTAAGGTGCAAAGGGTTTTCTTTTTTTTTTTTTTTTTTTTTTTTTTTAAATATATATATTTTCTCCCACATATGAAAGAAAAAATAATAATAATTCAACCACTTGAGCTATAATTCCTTCACAGATGCAAAGGTTGGACGAGCAAAGCAGTGATGAGGGGCTTGAGAAGTTTCTCAGGATGAGTGTATCCATCTTGATTGTGCTTGTAAACGACGTCGATTAATCGTGACAAGTTCACCACTCTTGTAAGAATGTCGATGCTCACCGATTTCTCATCGACGAGTTCTTTGTTTATGTCCTTCCAACCATTCTCGGCAATGTCCTGAAATGCCTCCATAGCCTCTTCTTCACACACCCCATAATCTTTCATGTAGCATTCGATCCCCGTCACGCTTTGTCCTCTTTTCTTCTCAATCTATAAATATATAATAGTAAATAATAAAAATAAAATTAATTAGACAAGCAAATTAGAAGATCATCGATCATCAAGACTAGCTAGAGTCATTAGTCAGCATTTGAATTTTTTATAATAATTATTACATACATGCAATTATAGTCATCCTTCATATTTCATGCCTCTTGACTTGATTTTATGTATGTACTTACATCATAGGTGGCGATATCATCGACAACACGACAAATGGTGACATTAGCCACTTGAATTTTGGGCTTATTTTTGAGCCAATCGAAATCTTGTTTAGTAGCGTAGTCGATACCAACAAAGGATGTCGCCGCCAACAGGTAGTAAGTGCTTGTAATGAAACCATTCGACATGTATTCGTCGAATGATGGCATAAATCCTTCGATGAACCACTTTGCCTCGACGTTGTAGCTCCTCGCTATCTCCTTCATCTATTACAAACATTCATAAATACACAACGACATTAACATTAGTAAATTTAGTCCTTTTTAATTATGTCGGATGTACAAAATAATGACGGTTTCATCTAAAAGTTCAAGTTTTTAAGGAAACAAATCATTAATTTATTTATCTATGAATGAAAGTCCCCAACAAATTAAAAGGGTCGAATCATTTGATCGTAATAAGATTTAATCCGTACCTTGGATTTCGCATAATCGACGGCGAATGATCGTCCTTGGTGGCTTAGTTCCTCCTCGTACTGATCATACAGATCAAGAACAGCACTGTACAATATTTTCATGTAATCGGGGAGTCTATCCACTTCATTAATGTCCCATCTGGTAATTAAATCCAAACCTCAATTATACGTTCGTAATTATAAAGATGGATGCAAGAAATTAATTAATACAACCTTTGTATAGCTTCGGTGAAGATTTGGAGCTCATCAATGGTTCCGTACGAATCGTAGGTATCGTCGATGACAGAAACCATGGCGATGGTCTTTGCCAGAATGATCCGAGCCTGTGAGTATTGTGGTTCGAAATAGACCCCTAATGTCCAAAAATAGCACTCTACTACTCTATCCCTAGCGTAGCTTAGCTTCGAGACAAGCCCTAGATTCTTCCACCACCTCGTAAGCTCCGAAAGCTCCTTCCTATGGAGAATCTGCAGCAGATTGAAATCCAACTTTGCCAGCCTCAATAACGGGTCGTCTTTCGAATGTTCTTCGTCTTCGTAAAAGGATATGAATCTGTACGCCTCCACCCTCGGGATGCCGCGGTGGAAGCTTTGGTCCATGGCGTACGTCACCTGGTCCTTTAATGGAGACCTCAATTTGGGCGCCATGGATTCCAGACAACCTGTGGCGAATGTTAATGCCTTATCCAGAATGTCTTCTCCATGTGTTCTTAAATTAGCAGCTTCGTATAGGCTTAGTAGGCCTCTGGCGTCCCCCTTTATGGACTCCTTGAATCCGCCGTCGTCTCCGATGAACTTCTGGAAGATTCCTGAAAAATTATGAATAAAATTAAGGATTAGGGTTTTTGTATTACATGAAATTAGTATACTTTTTTATTTTTATTTTAATTTTGGGTACCAGAAGAGATGCGATGGCCGTGCTGTCTGAGCAACCTGAAGGTAAGCGCGACGGTGTTCAGATCGCCGGCGGTGACGGCGGCGCCGTGAAA
Organism: Andrographis paniculata; assembly: GCF_009805555.1. NCBI lineage: Eukaryota > Viridiplantae > Streptophyta > Magnoliopsida > Lamiales > Acanthaceae > Andrographis > Andrographis paniculata. Next base: position 1,148,346 of record NW_026137610.1, read on the forward strand.
ATTGAGGACTTGTTCCTCAATTTCTTCGGCAAAATGATACCCAATTCCGAGACGTTCGATTTTTTCGATTAAGTTCAATTTCTCTTCGACGCGTCCGGCGCCGTCGCCGGAGACGATCATCGCTCTCACCTTCTCCGTCAGAGCTTCGATTTCTCCGGCGTAGAATTCCGCCTCCTGCTCTCTCATGCATTCAATTACACCAATACATACATACATATATATATATATAGAGAGAGAGAGAGAGAGACCTGAATGTGAGTGGAAACTGAAGAGAAAAGATCACCCCACAAACTTGGGGAGAAATTTGCGACGGGGCGAACAGTCTGATCACCTTCCTGTTCATACTTAGTTACAGTGTATTGAGCTTGAGCTGACGCCATGGATGTCGATCGATCGGAGCTATATACGCACTGTGTTAATTTAGCAATGTAAAGTAATTAATTTACTAATTTGAAATAAGAATGTGGTGTAGGAGAAACACAAGTTAAAGCTTCTTATATAGACAGTCACAGGCAATGTGAAATTCCTTCCTAGTTTCTCTGACAATTAATGACTGAGAAAATAATAATATTATTTATTTTCTACACATATAGAAAATAAAAATGAAAATGTATAGATGTGGATGGGCGTTCAATTTCTGATATATGTCTTGCCTAGTTTTCTTCTCACCTGTTTTTCTTTTCGTCAAGTTAATTTATCAATGCTGATTTTTCCTGTGGTCTTTTTTTTTTTTTTTTTTTTGGGTCTGAAAATGGGTCAATTGTATTTAAGTAAAATTAAATACTAAACAAGGTTTGAATAGAGAGAATGAAACGTAGTGATTTGACTCCCCAAGACTCTCATTCTCGTCACGTGTTTAAGGTTGAAAGGTATTTTTGTTTATATATTTGATTCCTGTGGTTTTAATTTAATTTTATTTTATTTAGATGATGGAGGGATAATTATTTATTTTTATTTTTATTAGTTAATTAGTGGCTTTGACACTGGAATTCTAAAGACACGGTAAGCAGTCGTACCAGACACATGTACAAATAGACGTAATTGAAGGACATGACCGCGACTGGTCGTCCCACATCGAATATCTTGGCGTGAGATTATTCTTACAACCAAGTACTCGTATGCATATATATTTGAGGAAACATTTTTTTTTTTTTTGAATTATAAAGAAAAATGGAGTTGAATTGAAGAAGTTACACAAAGGAGTTATGAATTTGAGATCTAAATCTGATATTATGTCGAATGCGCAAAATAATCGTTTCACCTGAAAGTTTAAAATTTTAAAGATATATCATTAATGTATTTATCCACAAACAGGAGTCCCAACATTATGAATAATGGGCATAATAAATTTTTGTGTTGATACCATCATGAAAATTTTACTCATTTGTATAAATTAAAAGGATGACAATATAGTAATTATTATTCAATGTAACACTAGATACTTTATTACACATTGTTCATTATTTCAAAACATATACAAACTTAGCCATATCATTTGGTTTTGTTTGTCATAAATGATTTGTCTGGTATAACTTATTAAGTGGTCTGATTTATAAATCATTAGATTCAACAAAAAATTACTAAGGGTGTGTTTGTTTGAGGGATTTGCGAAGATTTATACTATTCATCTCATTTTTCCCTTAAAAAATTATTAAATCAAACACTTATTTTTTATTTTTTATATTATACTAAAAATCAATTTTACATTCAAAACATCACATCAATACCTGTTTATATCATATTATATAACCATTCAAATTCAAATTCAAAATTTTTACTATTCAAATCCCAACTCAAAATCCAAATCCCCAAACAAACACACCCTAAAAATACATTTAAAGAGTAGAATTTTATTTCATCGATATATATGTTCAAACTCTATTGAAGCTACGAGAAAAAAAAAAAATATATATATATGTGTGTGTAAATATTGCAACAATAAAATGACAAAATACATGATGCACATTAATAACGTACAACGACAATATATATTCAAAGCCGAATCATAGTCACGTTTTATAACAATATAACACCATATTTAAATAAAATAAAATAAAATAAATAGGGAGCATGTAATTTAATCATTTTCCATGATTTCTGTTCTAATTGTCTCCAAGTGCATCGACGTTCCTTTCCTATTCAATTGAAACATCTATTAGCAGCCATGTTTTTTATTTTATTTTATTTTATTTTATTTTTTATTTTTTATTTTTTATTTTTCATTTTGCTTCATTCCCTGATACTAATATTATGATAAATTTTTTAAGTTTATTTAAATAATATGTAATTTTTTTGGTTTGATAAGTATTTAAAGGTTAACTAGATGTTACGTGTCGAATAGCGACGGTTACAATACTGATATAAATATAATCAACACTCTACTAATAGCATAATAATATATATATATAGTTGACAACATATTAGATATAAATTTACAGGGCATATATAAAATAAATTAACTGCACATATTAACTAGATGTTACCTGTTCAATGACGACGGTTACGATACTGATATAATATAATCAAGACTCTGCTAATAGCATAGTTACATATATATATATATATATATATATAGTTGACAACATAGTATTAGATATAAATTTACAGCACATATATAAAAACCTTTTAAATATATTTAATTAAAACAATATATGTAACCAAGTAAGGCATAATCTTTAGGTCCTAGAAACTATAAAGCATGTTTTATGCATATGGCATTATATTATTATTTTTCATTGAAATGTCTTAATTTAAAATTATATAGCAATTGTCCATACATTTAATATATAAAAATTAATGTAAGAATATTAATTTAAATGACTTTGGAACGGTCTTTTGTTAAATCCCTAATCCACTCTGAATTCAATTCATTGTAGATTTCAATTTTAAATTGGACTTTTAATGTATATTGGGTTTAGTGGGTTATAAAATTTCTATGTTAAATTCTACTTAGGGTAAGGAATAATTCAGGAGCGGCTCCTAGCAGCAATAGAGTGAGCATTGCTCAGGGCTCCGGGCCCAAATTTTAAAATTTTACCCATAATTATTATTAAATTTTATTTGGTAGTTTATATATTTTTTTATAATTATTTAAATAAATTTTAAAATTCTAATTATATATATATATATATATTTTTTTAATTGGTCTCATTTCATTTTTCCAAATTCAATCGTCGTTTACAATTCTCTACACACCTATAGCACTGCGTCCATCCACTTAGACCAAACTCGCTCACCTTCTCTCTTTCGCTTTTACTCAGTCCTTCTCGCTTTTTGAACTTTCAAACAGTTAATCTTTCATTTTTTTCTCAAATCTACCAGGCACGGACTGTCACGTTAAAATTCATTGTCCAATCGATGCAAATTAGTGATATTATTTTAAAAATATATTTTAATCACGTGTTTATAGGACCTATAATTTATTTTTACTCAAGGCCTCAAAGAAGTCCGATTGTTAGTCCATATTTTATGTTTTATCAACACAGTGATGAATCACAATTGGGATAAGAATATATATATATATATATATTATAATGTGTGAATTCATAATTGTTGCTTTTCCGGATGCTCGTTGTGTAAATTCCGATTGATCCTAATAACTTACAAATTAGGTATCATTAATTAATTAATTAAAAGAATAAGGACAGTTAACCAATTAATTAAAACCATGCTGCTTTTAAATGTTTATTTTTTTCTTTGGTTATTTTAATTTTGGACCTAATTGACCATTGAATTGCTGGCGTAGTTGATTGAAATTCGATTTTAGCAGCCGAACCATTGTTTGTCTTATAAATGTAGCAGTAATTTCATCAAATAATATATTCTAAATTTATACTATTAATTAATTAGCATACAATAGAACGTGCATGCGATTAAATAAATAGATATAATAAGGAATTAATTAAAAAAAATTAATAATAAATAGATATAATAAGGAATTAATTAAAAAAATTAATAATAAATAGATATGTTCTTAGCGCATGTAATTATTATTTCATAACAAAATTATCCAATAAAATAAATATTGTCATATTTTTACAAAATAAAATTAAAATGCGATAGAAAATAGAGCGGTGTAGCACACGACGGGATAGGCGAGTGGAGAATATTTTTACGCACCCCAGGCTCTACTTTTATAATTTATATACTCCTATTATTATTTTCACCCACAAATTTATTTATTTATTTTATTTTATTTTAGTTTTTGTCAATAATAAAAAAGTTACAACAGAATTTGAAAATCAGACTAGGTTTGAGATAAGTAGAATTGTAGATCGGATTGCAAAGTGCTGTGTTGAATGTTCCTCGTTAATTCGAAGAAAAGGTGAGTAATTTGAAAGTCATGTTGTTTTGATTTTCTAAATTGATCAGAGTTGAAGACGACGTTGACAGAATTTTGTGAAATTTTAGTCATTCGTGATTTTGGCTTTGAAGTACAATTCGTTTGATCATTTTTAGATTGTCGTCTCGTTTGAATTTTATACGCAAGTTTTGTGCAGCCTTTTGCATTTGATTCTTGTTCTTTAAATCGCCTGTTTTTTTGTTTGTGTTTGTTTTGACGATTTAGTTCATTCTTTTTCTTGCTGGAAAATCCTGCGAATCTTCAAGCTCTTTGGTAATGGAATTATTTCTAATTTCTGTGGTATAGAATGTGAGGTTTTTGGTGTTTATAATGTTTTTGATCTTTATGATCTGTTAATACCCGCAAATAATTTCCAATTCCTTCTGCTTGCTGATTCTCGCGGGATTGAAAGAAGGATTTTTATTTTTGTTTATATTTTCTGGAATATTTCGGATTCAGTTTCACAACGACAGCTTGTTTTTCCGTTAATCTAGTGACGATTGGAATATTATATACTGTTCCTGTATATTCAAGTAGTGCTGTAAACACTTTACATTAATTGATGCTGTTTAGGTGTGATTTATGTTGGTTATCAGTAAGATGTGGGTTTGGTTTTGATTTATCATCCGACTGTTATTGGAATGACGTTTTCAGTTCAATTGTTTGGCTCCCAAACTTATTTTTTGTTGAATAATATTGACTTTTTTATGATTTCAATCCAGGATTCTGAAATTTATCTAAGAGGAATTGCTTAGAATGAGATTGGGGAAGGGGGAAAAGGTGGAGGTCATGAATAGAAAGGATTCTCCTGTTTCATGGCACGTTGCAAATATCCTTTCTTGTAATGGACACAATTATCATGTGCAGTACGATTCTTGTCCAGTTATGCCAAATCAACAAATGGTTGAGACAGTTCCAAGGAAATTTGTGAGGCCATGCCCACCCACAGTGCAAGGTCTTGAAAATTGTGGTGTTGGAGATATTGTGGAGGTGTTTCATGAATATGCGTGGAAGAATGCTGTAATACTGAAGACTCTCGAAGGGAAAAAACAAGTTAAAAGCAAGAAGATTCCTCTCCAAGTTGTTTCTGCATTACGGAAGCAATTTTATGTGAGGCTACTTGGGAACTCTCAGGAATTCATCGCCGATGGATCAAACATCAGGATGAGACATGCCTGGCAAGATGGGAATTGGATTCTGATTGGGAAGGTAGCTTTCTGTTACTTTCTTTTTCTTCTGCTTTTACGAGGTCTCCATTTGTGGCCTTTAGTTATAAAATTATTGTGGTGTTGATCTCTCGTCTTCCTGCTCTTTGCATGATTCCTTTTAAATCTACGGTAAAGATTTTTAGTGAAAGCAGATCTCATGAGTTTTGTAATTTGTCTAGCTTAACCTTAGCCCTTTTTCTTAATGAAGAAATAATATAAATGGGGATTTTAATTAGTTTTTAGTAGTGTGCTCCTCATTGCAACCCCGAAAATAGCTCTCTGTCATAATCTTGCAAGTCTCTGACGATTTAGTTAATCTTGTTGGCAGAATTCCCGAGTAACAGAGGAGATTGTAGCTAGCAAGCCGTCTACTTCAAATTGTTATCAGAAGACAAACTTCCAAACCCAACAATTCAACAGAAGGCCTAGAAACGTTCCCCAAACCAATTGTACAAACTCTAAGGATGAATCTGCATTTGGGAAGTCTCATATTATCTCATCAAGATCCCAGAAGAGGATGTCTCCCTATTGTTCCTCGGTTGTTGAAATGCATCATTGCCGTGCCCAAAAATTAAGAGTTCTTGAGAAAGATGGCGAGAAGCAGAGAAGGGTTGCTGGCCCTATTCTTGAAAAGGTAGATGCTGTTGCATACCCAAAAGAATATTTGGGTGAAAAAAACATGCATGCTTCCTTTAAAATTGCATCATTTAACCAAGAACAGAGGGCAAAACTAACTGATAATGTTGGGGCCAAAAACTCAGGAAATAGTTCAGACAGTGATGCATGTTCTGTTGGTAGTTGTAGTATCACTGATCAAAACCCAAACAACTTTCAAATTCCCTTTGCACTACAGCCCTTCCGAGAGACTGACGCCCTTTGTAGTGATGCTGAGTCCTGTTATGGTTCAGGCTCTGAGAGAAGTAGTTCTCTTCCTCCGAAAGAGGAAGTAGAAATCAGTATCCGTAGGTTAGAGTTGCATGCTTACCGCAGAACTCTAGAAGCTTTGTATGCTTCTGGTTCCTTGAGTTGGGAACAGGAAGCATTGTTGACAAATCTTCGTATCATGCTCCATATTACAAATGACGAACATTTGATGGAGCTGAAGAACCTAATCTCAGCTAAAACTGCTGAAAATGTTAGATAATGGTAAAAATAAGTGTGTCCTCATCACTTTGTTTTGTAGACTCTTTTAGACGTGCATGTTTGGTTTTGACAATGTAAGAATAAACTTTATTGCGACTGTAATTTCAGTTGTGGTTATTATATCTTCTTGTGTTGAGACTGTTGCCATTCTGTATCTAAAAGGATGTGTATCAAATTCTCATATACCAATTAATGTAGACAAATTCTTCTCTAGACATTGTTCATTTTGCATTGCTTTTACTGATTCTGGTACTTGAATAATGATCGATTTTATTCTTTTCAGTTTTTGCTAAGCACATTCTGTTGTAAGTTTGGCTTGTGTCAAGTTTTAAAGATCAATGCAGGTGTTGTATATATATATATATATATATGAGTTATGGTGCAAATGAGTTTTTGAATGTTCCATTTGATGGCAGAGGTGTTTTACATGTTGAAATCACATGATTGTGTTCATGCGACTCTGATATTCTAAGATGCAGGCGTTGGCGCTGAATTTATTACAGAACATTGGCATCGTCAGATTGGCTCATTTATAGATATCAAACTTTGAAGCCGATACAGGTGGGCTTACATCGTGCTTTGCTGAATGATGGCTCTCTTTTTCTTTTATGTTAGATAATGATGTGTTTTGTTACTTACCAACACTCTGTGTTGCTATTAGTTTGACTGCGCCTACGTAATGTGGCCTCGCATGGTATGAGTTTGAGAATGGTTATTGATCAATCTCCGATCTCCCCTGCATTTTCCAGGCCAGAGTTGGAGGCATGAACCATTTGCTTCCAAGGCTTGAAGGTGATTTGCTTGCTTTTTCTTTGCATAGTTTTTGGATTATTTTTGTTACCTAATATGAGCACTGCGGAGCTGCTGCTGCTGCTTGATCATACATGCACGTATATATAGATATAGATATCATGTGTGCGCGAAGATGGATATGTAATTAATATAGACGATGTATATGTAAGAGTAGGTGGTGATTATATGTGGAATTTATTTGGTACTCTTCAACAAGATGTATATATACATATTGATGTTGGCATGTAACATATACAAATGTTATTATTTGAATTTGATTATCTTTGGTTAATCAAGAATTTTGTTTTAAATGCTCTAAGTGTGTTTAAAATAAAATAATCACAGTACTTATATAGTTATTTAGGCAATGAGTATATTTAACTATTAGGCACTTTATATCGTTATGTATAACTAATAGCAATGTAATTTTATGACGTAATTGAGTAATCAATTGTGTTTATGCCAGATCATTGTATTTGTCTAGTTTGTGTTTAATTATTATTTTTATCATTTTAATCTTGATTTAAATAAATTTTTTGTCATAAAATTTAAATTATAAAACAATGATAATTGATGTGATATTTTTTATATTTTGAATGTAAAATTATTTTTTAATATAATATAAAAAACAAAAAATAAATATCTATCGGCCACAATTATTAGCATATTACAATAATGAATCGAAAGAAGAAAACAAACAAATGTATGCACATCTTATTACTTCAGACAACCGGGAGAGAACCTCAATAAAAATCCTCATAAAATTATAACATAATTCTTCAGAAATGCAGCCATTTTCCAGATTGATGGAGATGGAGGCACCAACTAATCGGTCCAACATTATTAAATGATATGCTTAAACCCAAGAATCAAACAACAAGAAAAAACGAGGTACAAAATTCAGACAATAAAGAAAGTCCAGTCTCAGTAAGGGATCAAGATTGCCTTTCCCTTATTCAGCGACAGGCGCCATGGATTGAGATCGAACTCAAGGAAGGGTGCGCTGATAGAGTGGCGATGCACCGAGTGCTTTTCGCTCGGCATTCTCCCTCTTAACCTACAGATAACATTATAAGGACAGGGCATAAAAACCCGGGAAGAAATCAAGCTGCACACCAGATAATATTACCAAAAGAACAATAACTCCCTTTGCAAAGAAACTAATAAGATGTGATGCTCATAAACAAACTATTGTCAAAGCAATTATTGATAATGAACTGAACGAGTATGTATAAACATCTTTAGAGAAAATAATTCAGATAAGCATCTAAATCTAAGTTTAACACGCTGGCTCTAAAACATCATGCAATAACAAAGCGAGTACTTACAAGAGTCAGCATCTCCTGAAGATAGCTCCTAAATGGCGTCTGCATAGCCTGTATAAAATGGAAGAGCAATAGATTATAAATTAAGAACAGGCAAAGATAAAACCAAAACCTTAAAAACAGAAATATCAAAACAGTAATATAAGCCTAAGACATCAGCTCTTAAAAATTAAACAATAATATCAGCCTATAGACATCAACTCTTACAAATTGACTTACTAGCCATTAACACTATGGATGCACGGACAGGTGTTTCTTTGAAGTTTCAATTGGGTTTGGAGTGATGTTTTGCGAGAGTAAAAGGTGCATTTTTTATATTTTATTTTTTTTTCAATTGAACTATTCCACAAATCACAAGTACAATCACAAAGGGTCAAAATCAATCATTCCAAATGATCTAGCTTGATGCAAGAGCATCTACTGCAGCAAGTTACAAAATGGACTAACAGTATACATAATATAGCACTATAGCATTACCTCTCACTCAACTTATAAGATATATGTCTACTTGGTAAACAGATTGAGATTATGGGTGTCCACATATATAGGCCATAAGCAATTTTTTCCGATGAGCTTTGAATATGAGTAATTTTAAGAAAAAGCTCATCACAAGATAACAGGCAAAAGATGGTGAAAAATATACAGGAGGCGATAAAAATAGATTCTTTAGCAAGATATACAATAAGCACTGGTATGTACAAGTAGAGATTGCCTAACCAATAAGTAGCATCACCACTAACTTATAAGCTTCTGATCTGACAGAAGAGAGCTATTTAATTTCTACATTTCTCATGTATAAACTATCAAGGAAAGCAGACAAAGGGATTAAAAGAACAAATTTACCTCCTAATCAATAAACCAAACTCAAGAACTCCACATTAGCTGAAATATAATGCAACACCAAACATATATTCACGTATGTACACACGCGCAGCACAATCCAGTCACGAAAAGCTCACTTTCAAGCAGCTAATGTTCCATCACCAAAAGAAAATAGTACAACTCTACCAAATACGGCTATTTTGTTATTATTGTTGTATCGGTATACCTGGAGATTTTCTGGAAGATACTCGTGCTTCATTGAAAGGTCCATAGCTCTCAGGAGCCGCTGATTCCTCGCATCCACGATCTCCCTCGGTAGCCGATTCAGCGCCTCCTTTACATCAAGATCGTACATCGGGTCGTACAAATCGTCATATCGGAGACCTGATTTTCAAACATTATTATGAAAAACAAAAAATCAGAAATCATCCACCAACACAAGCCCACGCAAAAAAACCATCCCAAATTCAAATCCCTACCGTATTTCCTCAAGCGATTGGATATGGTCTTCATATGAATAGCCGCGAGGGGGTTGCGCTTGGGATCCACAAGCCATTTCGATAGACCGGACAACATTTTTCCTCGTCTCCTTGAAACCCTCAAGCTTCGCCTTTCTAGAATGCTCCCTCAACCGATGTTTCCCTGCCTTCTTCAGATACCCTGTTATACATAGACAAAATTCCCGATCACAAAAATTGCTAAACTTAGAAACGCGACTTTTACAATTACCCACTTGAAAACGCGACTTTTCAGTTACCCATTTGAAAACGCGACTATAAAAAAGCATGTTTCAAATTTTAGTTGCAGAAACTTTCAAAGCTCAAGTGGAGGAGCCGGAGGAAAAGTAGGCTCAGAAAAACCAGGGAGGTAATAACAGAGACGGACATGGCAGAAAATGCAAAACTGAATCTGCGACATTGATTTGAAGACAATGGGAAAAAACAGTTGATAGAGAAGAAGCAATCTAACAATGCGGACTGCTAAAGGCAAGAAACCGATGAGGGAGGCAGGAGATATAGACAATGAAATCGAAACGATATCATCAGGAGGAATAAGCTCCAAGAGCTTCCACAGTGTCGGAATTCTTCCTCCCCTCGGCGCCCATTCCAGCCGCAAGGTCAAGCTTCGTCCCTTCATTATCTCCCCCTTCGATCCTCGCTACAGGTTTGCATCAATAATCACTAGTGATGTATTTCTGTTCATCGAATTTGTTGCTAATGGTAAAATTCGCAATTCTGCTCTTTTTGGTGTGTTGTCAGAGTTTGGGAATCATTCCTGGTAGTGTTGGTGTTCTACACAGCCTGGATATGTCCTTTTGAATTCGGATTCATTCAGCAGCCTACAAAGCTTCTCACCATCTCCGACAACATCGTCAATGGATTCTTCGCAATCGACATTGTCTTGACGTTTTTTCTAGCCTATCGCGAGCCATCTAGTTACCTTCTTATCGACAACCCAAAACTGATAGCTTTGAGGTATGCAAAAACAGGATTGATCTTGGATGTGGTTTCTACATTACCTTATGAGCTTGTGCGGCTTGTTGTGCCTTCCAAGTTCAATCTATACGGCATTTACAGCATGCTTCGACTATGGCGTATCAGACGAGTTAATTCCATGTTCGAGAGGTATGATATGATCTTCAGCTTGCGACAAATGGATAGATACAGACAACATGCTTAAGATTCCTATGATAATAGTAACAATAATAATAATTTGTCTTAGTATCACTGCAGATTGGAAAAAGATAAGAACTATGACTATCTCACCATTCGACTCGCGAGGATAGCATGGGTAAGAATACAGTTTTGGATGCAACTGAATTCATGAAGATGCTTGAAATGGAATTGATCCTCAAACTTAATTAGGTCACTCTTTTCTCGATTCATTGCGGCGCTTGCGTCTTTTATCTCATTGCCGACAAGAACAAGGACCCGAAGAACACATGGATTGCACTTATGATGGAGGATTTTCACCAAGAACCGTTGTGGGACAGGTATGTTATATCCATGTACTGGTCCATCGTCACGGCAGTAACTTTAGGCTATGGTGATTTGCATCCTGTGAATACACAAGAAATGGTGTTCGACATTTTCTACTTGCTCTACCTCCTCGGACTGTCATCTTATATCATCGGAAACATCACCAACTTAATCGTGCAGTCGACCTTCAGAACTAGGAAATACGTGAGTATGACTTTTGGTCGATCCTAAAATATTTCAGCTGTTGTTAGGAGATAATATCATGAATGTACATTTCACACAACATTGTCGCAGAGAGACACCTTTTATGGCGCCATGAGCTTTGCAAAAAGGAATCAACTTCCTGCAAGGCTGCAAGAGCAGATTTCAGCTCATTTGAGCCTAAAGTATAGAACTGATTCCGAAGGAGTGCAGCAGCAAGAAACTATAGAAGCACTTCCAAAAGCTATTCGTACGAGTATATCTCATTTTCTCTTCTACAACATTGTCGAAAAGGTCTATTTGTTCCAGGGTGTGTCGAATGATCTGCTCTTCCAACTGGTGATCACACAGAACTCATTTCTTTACTCACAACATCTTCTCCTTGATTCTCCCCTCTTTCATTCATTAGCCAGCAAATGCTTTTGTTGCAGGTCTCGGAGATGAAGCCGGAGTATTTTCCCCCTAGGGAAGACGTCATTTTACAAAATGAAGCACCGACTGATTTGTACATTCTGGTTAATGGAGCAGTGGTAAACTCCCCCTTCCTCTCTTGTACCTTACAGGGCATGTTAATGGAGTTCGCATTCTGAAACCATTTTCTTGGCCGCAGGATCTTATTTCACAAAAAAATGGGACAGAAAGGGTAAGTTCTGACGTGGGATTTATCTTCTTGAATATATCACAGAGGCAAAACACAAATGTAATCTCGACGTGAACTTTGTGTTGTTAGGTTGTTGGGGAATTGAAGACAGGAGATGTTTGTGGGGAAGTAGGTCTCCTCTGCTACAGACCTCAAGTTTTCACTGCTCGTACGAAACGATTGAGTCAGCTTCTGCGTTTGAGCCGCACCGGCTTCTTCAACATCCTCCAGGCTAATGTTGGAGATGGAACAATCATCATGAACAATCTTCTTGAGGTAAACAAAAGCTCCGGCGATCTCAGACTCTGTTGTTATTTTTGGTACAAATCCAATCGCGGCGAGCTAAGGATTTTCCCATTGCAGCATCTGAAAGAGCACAAAGATCCTATAATGCACGAAATAATGAACCACACAGAGCAAATGCTTGCACAAGGGAAGACAGACATGCCTCTAAGCTTATGCTTCGCCGCAGACAGAGGAGACGATCTGTTGCTGCACCAGTTGCTGAAAAGAGGTTTGGATCCAAATGAGCTGGACAGCAACGGCCGTGGTGCTTTGGTACGCCATCGGCTATGAATTTTTATTAACACAACAAAGTATGGCATGCCATAGATTGATTCATTCAAGTTGTTCTTCCATGAGCAGAATCTTGCAGCTTCCAAAGGCTTTTTAGACTGTGTGCTCTTGCTCCTCGACTACGGCGCCAGTCCCAACCGAAAAGGTACCAGAAAATCCCCCTAAATCAATGCTACGAAAATGCTTTCCTCTTCTCTGATGCGCGCACATTGTGCAGATTCTGAGGGCAATGTTCCACTGTGGGACGCCATAGTAGGGAGGCACGAGCAGGTAATAAAAGTGCTCGTTGACAACAAAGCAACGCTGTCGTCAGGCGATGTAGGCCAGTTTGCTTGCTTTGCAGCTGAGCAGAGCAACATGGACTTGCTCAAGGAGATCATCAAGCGTGGAGGGGACGTGACATCGATGAGCAGCTCAGGAACTACAGCTATGCACACAGCAATATCTGAAAATAATTTGGAAATAGTTAAGTTCTTGATCGATCAAGGAGCTGATATAGATAAACCAGATGAGCACGGTTGGACTCCTCGGGCCTTATCCGAGCACCTAGACCATGAAGAGATCAATGCCATATTCAAAACCAAGCCAATTTCAGAGAACAAGAGCACTTCAAGCCAGAAAGTCGAGGCACCACCTGTTGGCGACGAGGCCCCTTACTTGATGAAGAAGTACAGTGATCCCAATGTACCTCCCGTGAGAAGAAGGCCAAGCTACTTCCAGAATTCGCTCGCGGGGATTATCACAACAGGGCACAAACAAATCCAAGGTGAGGATAGGATCGATGTTTGGATTATTAACAGCTTGAACATTCGAGGTATTGACAGGCGTGTAATGGAAAATGCAGGTGGAAAGGCCGTGCTGTGGTCTTCTGCAAGTCATGGTGTGCAGAAGAAACACGGCGACAGAGTCACTGTAAGTTGCCCGGAGAGGGGCGACGCATCTGGAAAGCTGATCCTTTTGCCTGGAACACTCGAAGAGCTCAAGGAATTGTGTCGTCAAAAGTTTGGTTTTCTTCCAGCCAAGATTCTAACCAAAACAGGATATTTGGTCGAGGACTTGGCTGTGGTAAGAGACGGCGATCATCTTGTTCTTGCAGGCGAAGGAGCTACCTGAGCCGGAGCCGATTTTAGCTATAACACTTAGTGAAGGAAGAACAATATCTTGAACTTGTGTTTTAGAATTTTTGTCAAATGCAATTTTCCCCCTGCATTGAATTTACATTAAAGAAGAGTCGAGTTTTTCAGATTACAGACTGATTGATAGATATAGGCAAGAAAGACATACAGGTTATAGTGTGTTATTCTTGTGAACAGATCAGATCAGATCAATTACTCTGGCAATGAGAATGACCTTTATGTATGTATACGTATCTGTACTCATAAGGTCTCTTTCAGAATCACCAGCTTATTTCATACTAATATTTATCACACAATTCTTTTTTCTTTTTTTTTTTAAGAGTTGTATGCATAGGAACAACTACCGTATAAGAATGTTAGAAAACTGTATGAGATTGTAGGAAAATATGGACAGTATAGAATTTCACCAAGGGAACAAATAATCTTTGATATACTTTGAGTCGGTAAGATTGCTTTTCTTATATGATATTCCATCCTATTAATGCTTTGAATTTCACAAATTTCAGTATCAGGATAAAAACAAATAATTTTTAGAAATTTGAAAATTTTGTATCAAAATTTATTTTCTACTAAGACAAGAATCGTAGTGTTTTTTCAAGTAAAGATGTGATTTTTAAATCTACAACATACATCTTTTCATTAAAAAGTTACAACTCAATTCAAATTAAATTTTGATATGATGAAATTTTATGCCATTTGAACCCTCCAAGATCTAAATGCTACATACAGGGTTCAGAGAGATCTAAATTAAATTTGTATACTGTTCTGGTTCTTGCAAAGGCTAATATCATCTATGCAAAAACAATGTCCTAACTGGCCCCATCTGATGTAAAAATTTGGAGTGTAATACAATTACAAAGATGAGGCAAATAATACAACAATAAATACCTAACATTTATAATCATCATCATCATCATCATCATTCATCTGCCTTAAATTTTTCATGAAAACTTTCTTCTCTTTGCATGCAATCCCCATCATCTTTACTTGTCCAAATTGAAAAAGAATGTAACAAACAATAAAGGGCTCAACCAAATTGGTAGCAAACAACCCTCAACAAATTTCTACATCGAGCCTTGTAATGAATAATAGCCTACACACGTTTTTTCGGCATTCGACGTCGTTGTCGTCGTCTTCTTTCTCCCTTTAATGTTAGTGAAGAAGTATATGTTTTTTCCTCAAGCTATAGTCATCAAGATGGACAAGACAATAGAGTATAAGTCTTTACATGGCGACGATGGGGATGGCTTCTCTTCGCTTTAACTCGTTACGACCCAGAAGAACCTTCCGGGATGCTCTGGAGAAGAACGGTGCGACAAAAAATGATTAAAATTGCCGACATTGTCATTTTACCACAACATTGTTAAGGTTGCTGACCTGTAGATTATGCCTCTCGTTGAAGCTGACAGACCTATGCTTCAATTCGCCTCGGCGCGTCGTCATCTCATCCAATATTTCGGCAGAGGAAACGTCCGGAGGACCTTCATCAGAATCAGCATCTGGTAATTGTCGATCCTGTTTTTTTATCGACGAAAAGGAAGAGATGTAAAACAATGTTTCGAAACAATACTTAATAAACATGAAATCGAATACGGTGACTACCCCGACCGATAAACTTCTGCTCCGGAATGAATATCCGATAACTTCTTCGTACTCAGCTGCATCCAATTCTTGAAGAACCTGAGGTGGGAAGAACTTGGGAAGTACATGCTCTCTTATGCTGATCAGCAAAAAGAACGGCAACGGAAACAAAATCCCGGCAACAGGTATCCACGTAATGCCGAAGCATATCAAGAAATACACGATTTGGAAGAGCGTAAACTTAAGGATGTATTTGAATGGCACCGACTGCACGTACGAGGCGTGGAACTCTTCGATAACCCTGCCAAACGATCAATCGTATATATCACGAGCCTTGAAATGATCATCCTCTGTCGACATTTGCGAAAAGAAAACGAAAGCTCACTTGAAACGACGCCCGCGAGGAACAAAGAGGAGCAGAATCCTCTCCCAGAATTGATTCCCGGGGAGACTGTCGATAGCCATGTAAGCAAAGTATCCCCACAGAAGCGAGGTTGGGATCATCTTGATTACGGGCATGGCACACACGGCGATCCCCACCAGCAACGATTGCAGCAGGTTGCTAACTCTCTGCTCGTTCACGCGAACAGGCAAGTAGAGATCGATGCACTTTTCAGGGTCGAATTTGCCGTCTGAATCTTCACTGTCGTGTTGCAGGACAGCTTCCTTTAAGTTAGCCAATTCTTTGTCGACACCGTGCTGCATTTGAGTGATCGATTGTTGTTACTGTCGCTGAAATTGGTATATAAACGGAGGAGAGTGGACAGAAGAAATCGCTTACATCAGGAGAATGATCCATCTCAAGAAACACTTCCTGCATTCGACCGAATATCTCTGAGTGGCTCGCGTGCTCCTCCATGCCCTCCCTAGCTCTCTTCACCATTTTCCTCCGAATCATCTGCGCAAACATATCAACAAAATCGTAAAATCTTCTGAATTTGCTTCGTGGCTCTAACAACGAACATCGCAAACCAGTTTGCAGCTCCCACCTGCCTCTTGAGGACTGCAAGGCTCCTCGTGTGCATTGGCGACTGCGGAAGGACACCGTTGGATGGAGGAAGTCCGAGTAATCCACAAATCAAAGTCTGAAAGAATATCAAGGTTGTAAGTACTTATGGCACACAGAAATTCATGTTCAAGAGGCGAGGAATGGCGCACGCACCGTGAATCCGAGCACCAAGAGATCGTAATGGTAAGCAGGTGGATTCTGCAGATTGAATTCCTTCTGCTGTGCCATCTGAGCAGCTACACTGTGATCGAAAAAGTAAAGCCCGGCGATCATCATCGCCGGAATGATAGCAGCGAAAACGTAACCTGCTGGAACATTCCCCATGTCCTGCATCATCACAATACAATTAAATGTGAAACACATTTCCATCTTTTCGCCATTGGAGAATGGTGTTTTGTTGATTAGATACCTTAATCACTGTCCAGTGATAGAGTGACTCTTCTTCCCAGGGAAGGGGACAGACGAGCCGTCGTGGAACACCTGAAGGAACCCCGCGTGGCATTGAATAGGACAATGCTGTCCACACCACAACCAGCAAGGGTACTCCATAGTCTGCAAGGAAACTCCTCATCCAGCCTGCGCAAATCCACCGAAGATTAGGATATTGATATTAACTAAACTTCGAATTCACGAAATCTGCCAAACAAATGTCGGATACCTGATCCATATCGCCACGACCTGGCCTGCTGTATCTTGAGGGAAGTGATAAGCAGGCCTATGGAGAATATAACAGCAAGCAGGCCATTAACGTAGAGCCACTGAAATTGGTTTCCCTCCGCAATCAGAACTGCTCCATGTGGAAGATCAAATTCACTAATCACACCCTGCAATTTGAGGTTCAATAATTATAGCAAACACCATTGTTACAAGGTCGAAGTTTTCTCAACTGAAATGAAGAAATGGTATACCCTGATTGCCTCTTGAAGAAAAAGAACTGTGATCAGCATGCCGAAAAGCTCTCCAGAAACTCTTGTGAATCGACTAATGATCATGGCAGCATTGAATGCTGCAAGAAGAAACAACAGCAATGCAGTCCAGACGCAGACCCTGTTCGATTGTCAAACACTGTAAGAACTAAGAATATATACTTCAAATTCAACATCCCAACTCCTAATGAATTCTGTCGATTCGCCTCACTTACCACCCGGCCCAAGCCAAATATAGGTGCGTCCCGATGCTGTTTTTCGCAAAACTATATAAGTAGTTGTACATTATAATGGTAGGCTCGGCAACCCCCAGTATCAATAAAGGCTGTCCACCAAAAATGGCCTGGATGATGCCGCAGATGGCCGTCGAAGCAAGAGTTTCGACAGTGCTTAGCGTTCCATCTGTTTGTTGCATAAACAAAAACATGTGTTGATAAAACAAAAGGATCATCATCATCATCGTCATCAACAGCCATATGATGAGATATTTAGAAATTAATGAATCGACCTGTTTCTCGGCTCAATTGCTCCCCAAAGGCAATCACAGGGAGGGCAGAGGCGAAGAAAATGTAAGCAGTTGGCGCCAGAATCCTGGGAAGGAGAAGAACATTCATTCAACAAAAATCAAATCCAATCAAATCGAGAAACTTAATTGAAAGTTGAATCCCAACCAAACATGGCGACGATGGAGAGAGAACACACCTTGCCCCGGTGCCACAAGTGTCCATCCAATCCTTCTTGTAGCATGCCAGCCTTCCTTTAAAATCATTCACGACTCCCTTGAATGGAGTCCGTAGTTGCTCCATTGTGGTTCCGTTCCTGCAATTGCACACAGACACACACAAACAGAGATGAAAACAAAACAAAACAAAACACGGCCTTGTTGACAGTATATTTGGATAAATAAAACACCGAATGCGGATTCGATTCCGAACGAACCTGAACCTACTTCAATAACCTTGCCAGAAATAACAATGGCGGGCGATATATATATATATATATAGAGAGAGAGAGAGAGAGAGAGAGAGAGAGAGAGAGAGCCTTATCGAGGAGCGAATCGGTTTGGTTGCTTGCTTGTTTTCCGGCAGGCAAAACCCCGCCGGAGAATAATTATAAGAATCTGGTAGGAAGAGAAAAGTCCCTCCCTCTTATCCTTCTTCCTTGTTCGTCTACACGCTTTCTTCGCCTGATTTGTCGCGTCCCCACCAACAATGGATCCTTCCTCCTTTAGTTAAATTAATGGCTTACGAAGGGATTGGATATGCGAATGCAGCAATGGCATCGACGACAAGGAGAGAATTGAGGCGACACGAACACTTGTACTACTGATCCAATGAATAGCAGAGTGAGTGAGTTTATATATCGCCATTGTTGGTTTCTTCAAATTTATTGGACCCACTCCATCTCCATCTATCGATCTCTCATTAATTAAACATCAGCTGTCGCAAACTCATTTCTTACCTCTGCAATTAAAAAAATAATATATATATATATATTATAAAAATAATTATGAATATAATATTTTATATTAAAATTAATAGACTAAAAGTTTAAAATTAATAAACGCATTTCACACGTTTCTTCCTAATTTTTATCTATGTTATTATTTTTTTAAAATATATATTATTGTTTTAAAATAATATATTATATTGAATAAATTTCTATATAATATTTAATTATTATTATCAATTTAAATATTAAAATCAAATTTTTTCAATTATTGTTAGAAAAACCATTATATGTGTATTTAATTGATACTATTAGTTGAGTTGTTTCATTTTTGTATAATAGTGCATAAGTTAGATATTAACCATTTTTAATAAATGCTACTAATATTTAGAATAAAATATTAGACATATTAGTAAATGTAATTCTAAAATTAGGTCAAATTCAATCAATATGTTAATTAGTAGTGACTAATATATTTGTTTTAATCTCTTATATGCAATTTTTAATTTAGGCCAAGTTCAATAATTGAATATTTTATGCTAATAATGATTAGGGTTTGTTAGTTATGATTTTATTTTTTTTATCAAATTATTTTTTTTTAGAATATTATATTGAAAAAACATTTTATTTAAAAAGTAAATAAATAAAAAGGCAGGGGATAAAATGTTTTGATTCTAGAATACTAACATTTTAAATAAATTTTATTTTATTGAAAAAATATATATATATATATATATTAACAATTATTTAAGAACTCACACACAAACAAAATATATCTTGTGTTACTAACAGGGTATGATGAGATAGTTGGTTGACTGTAATTTATAAATTATTTATAATATATTATAAAGTACTCTATATAATTGTTTACTCCTCGAATTTCATTCTCATTTAAATAATCATTGAAGACAAACCATATATAAATAAAATTGTGCTGGAAATAGTTACCTATTTTGTGTTACATAATATATATGTTACAAATGTATTATAGTAAGTATGGGGTGTTATTTCTATTATTCAATATTTACAATTTTGTAACACTGATCCAAATATTTGATCAAAATAAATAAATAAAATCTAAATATAGAAAAATTACCAATAAAAAAATACTTCCTAATTCCTTATTAATTTACGAGGTTCCTATAATTTATTTGAAGAGAAAAAAGTAAAGTGAAGAATGTTGTCTATTGTAATAATCTAATTACAATTCAGAGTATATGTAGTATTATTGTATTTAAAGTTGATGTGTGCAATATAATAATACTATATTGATATTAATTATAATCTTATAATTGATAGCTAGAAATCGCATGCGTTTTATTTTCATATCATATGCGTTATTTGATTGATTCTGATTAAATTCTGCTTAATTTCGGTGCGTATTGTTTATTTCCGACATACAGGAAATAAAAGACAATTTTGGTGAATTTGAAGAAAAATAAAAGAAAAAAAAATTAGCATTGGACAATCAAGTTAGTCATGGCTATTACTAACAATACCCTCCTGGAAATTTAATTAAAAGCACAGCTACAAAATAATTAGGGCAAAAATTAAATAAAAATGAAGGATCACACATAGAAGAGGAGAGAACTACCAGAGCAGATACGCACATGAAAAGGAGAACAACCAAAACAGATACGCACGTGAGGAGGGGGACGGCCAGAGCAGATACGCAGACTCATAGATTGCGCAGGAGCAAATCGACAAAGAAGATTTCCCCTCCCACTATGACTTTATCTTTCTCTTTTGTTTTTTGTTCTTTGATTATGGAGTAGATATTTTTTTGGTTTGAGGAGTGATAATGTTTTGGTTCTTTTGTTTTAGAGATTCTTAATTTTATTTATAAAAGTTCTTTTTATTTATCAATATTTGTCTAATTTTGAGAATAACGTTTGTGATTGTTAGATTGATTGCATATTTTGGTACCGATATTTGAATTAGTCTGATAATCTAAAGTCAATTCAAGTAGGATATCTATAATTGTATTCGCACTTTAATAGGTGACAACCGGTTTGAATAGTTCCTTCCCGGGGGTTAGACAATCAAATCTAATTGCTCATCTTAGGTAGTAATTGTTTTGAATTAGGTTTTTTTAGATTAGAATGCGATTAGACAATATTTCTTATGGGCGCACTTACGTTTATTTGCTTAATTATGGGTAGTTAACGGTTGTACCTTAATTACTTACACCGTAAAGAAAAATTGGTTGTCAGAGCTTATTGATAACTATAATTAATTTATTGATACTTTAATAAAAACTAACTTTATTGAATCAACGATAAAACACTAGTGTTATAACTGCATCCCCTTAATAGCTAGTTCTCCCTTAATTTAATTGCTTTTGTTTTATTTTCATTAGATAATAAAAGAGAACACGAAAGAGTGAATCACACAATCCTTGTGGAGACGATCCATTCCCCTTATTACATTAAATTATGATCACATAATAGGTGAAATATTTGATTGACCGCACGACAGGTCAATTTTTGGCGCCGTTGCCGGGATTGACGCTTTGTTTTACTCTTTTGTGTTATTTTTATTTATCATTATGTTTATGCCCCGTTTTTATCGTACAGGTGAACTGATATTTAATCTTGAGATCGAAAAAGTTGAGCGAAAGCTGCGAAAGGTAACCAAACAACGAAAAGCTGCTCAAGTTGTTGCAAAGCTGATAGGAAATTTAATCATTATTGTCGATTTAAATATCAAAATCAAATTATGTCAATTATTGTTAGGGAAAACATTGCATGTGTATTTAATAGATGCTATTAGTTGAGTTGCTTCATTTTTGTATAACAATACATAAGTTATATATTAACTATTTTTAATAAATGCTACTAATATTTAAAATAAAATATTAGACATATTAGTAAATGTAATTCTAAAATTAGATCAAATTCAATGAATATGTTAATTAGTAGTGACTAATATGTTTGTTTTAATTTCTTATATGCAATTTTTAGTTTAGTTCAAGTTCATTGAATTGAATATTGTTATGTTAATAATACTTATGATTTTTTTTTAATCATATTATTATTATTTTTTTTAGAATATTATATTAAAGAAATATTTTATTTAAAAAGTAAATAAATAAAAAGGTTGGCGATAAAAGGTTTTGATTCTATAATACTAAATTTTTAAATAAATTTTATTTTATTGAAAATATAAAAAAATAAATTATTGAGAATTATTTAAAAACTCACACAAACAAAATACACATTGATGTGTTACTAATAGGATATAATGAGATAGTCGGTTGACTATAATTTATAAATTATTTATAGTGTATTATTTACTCATCGAATTTCATTCTCATTCAAACCATATATAAATAAAATTGTGCCGTAAACATTACCTATTTTGTATTGCATAATATATATGTTGCAAATGTATTATAGTAAGTATGGGGTATTATTTCTATTATTCAATATTTACAATTTTGTAACACTGATCCGAATATTTGATCTAAATAAATAAATAAACCGAAAAATAAAAAAATTATCAATAAAAAATACCCCATAATTCCTTATTAATTTACGAGGTTCCTATAATTTATTTGAAGGGGAAAAAAGTAAAATGGAGAATACTGTCCATTCCAAAAATCTAATTACAATTCAATGTATATGCAAATTATTATTATACTTATTTAAGGTTGATGTGTGCAATATAATAATATTATATATTGATATTAATTATAATCTTATAAATCCATTTTGAATAGTAATATATAAATAACAGTAAATAAAATTATATACTTATTATACTTATCACATAAATATTTGGGATTTTGAGATTTAAATTTAAGATTTGAATCGTATTTTTTTTAAAATTAAAATAATTATTTGATATGATAAAAATATAATTGATCTGATATTTTAAAAATTAAATTAAATTTTAATACTCGATCTGTCCAATTGAAAGGTCCTTTTTTATTTTCGTTTATCTCAACAAAATAAGGTTATCATTTTATAATTTAGTAACTGTATTTCATATCTAATATAATAAATATCATTTTAACTTCACAAACGTAATTATTTTTATATTAGATATTTTTGTCTTTTTATTATAATTTAATATAATACTAATATTTTAAAATTTAAATTTCATTTCAATATACTCCTTTTGTTCCGGAATTAAGTATCCATTTGCTTTTTGTACGTAGTTTTAGAAATATTAGTATTATATTGGATATAATAGGAATAAAGTAGAAATAACTAAAATAACTTTATTAGTACGTGTGATATAAAAGTAATGACATTTATGTAATATATTATAAGTTGTAAAAGTATTTGTAATGTTAGGTAGATAGTACAGTTACTAAAAAAAATAGATACTTTGTTTTGTTATTGGACGAACTAAAATAGAAAATAAATATTTGTTACGAAATAGAGGAACTAATTTTTTTTAAAAAAAAATATTTAATATTCAATTATATTTAAAGCGTGTTTTTTTTAGGTGGGACCCACACGTATTCTCAGTTTAATTATTTGGACTTGGGTGCCCCCGCCCCGTGGCCTGCCCCTGATTTTTAGGTATATACTGACATTTATTGACAGCTTTCTTTCTGAGTATATGCGACGGTGGTCAAAGATTCTCCCAACCTTTTCCACTCACTATCATTATTCACTACCGGTGTGTTTGTTTGGGAGTTTGAATTTTGAGTTGGGATTTAAATAGTAAAAATTTTGAATTTGAATAGTTTTATGATATGATATAAATAAATGTTGATGTGATGTTTTGAATGTAAAATTGAATTTTTAATATAATATAAAAAATAAAAAATATGTATTTGATTTGATGTTTTTTTAAAAAAAATTAGATGAATAATATAAATCCAATCCAATCCCCAAACAAACTTTTCCATTTTTTAGTTTATTATTATTATTATTATTATTATTATTAACCAACAATTTAGATCTGCTCACTATATCTATAGAATGTTTGCCTTGTACTTGCAGAATATTTCTATCGATTTTCATATAAATATTAGTTTTATTATAAAAACATTTTAATAATAGTACATAAAAATTAAATTAGAATTAAAATTTTAATATATTAAGTAGACACTGAGTAGAATAATACTTTTAAGTTATTAATAAATGCCAATATTGTGTAGGTAGTGTTATTGTACTTACCTAAGCTAGAATTCAATTATTTAAATGAAAAAAAACATATTCTTGTCATGTGTACAATAAAAATAGTCCATATCATATAAACAAAATCTGCTGTCATCTCTCGGATAGTATTACGGGGATCTTCAGATCTTGTTTGCTGCACACATGTACATAAATAAATATGCAAAATCAATAAAGTAAGTAATACTAAATTAAATTATATATATGGTTTTATACTTGTGATAAGATATTTTAGTTTACAGTTTTGGTAACTATAGATATATTTTATTTTCATATCAAAAAATTATTTAAAAAAATAAATTCAAAACACTATGGAATGAATTTTCTTCCCTTCGGTGTCTAAACAAACAAATGTATCTATACAATTGTAGATTTTTTAATTCAAATTTTACCCCCAAAAAATCAAATATATGTTTCTGCTGCTAACAAAAATGATAGGTAATAATAGCAAGTGTACCTAATGAAATATCTGCTTATCCTAACTCACATTCGGGTGTAATAAATCAATACATGAACCCCGAACCTGAATTTGAACCCAAACCCAAGCCCGAACCCGAATCGAATATGGGTCTTCTTCTTCTTCTTCTTCAAGTCCTACAGCTGAGAAGATCCTTCTGGTATGATCATCTGCAGACGGAAACCACACAGACGAAATATCATTACCATGGCGATTGCCATATAGATATATAGATAGATAGATAGATAGATAGATACAATAAATAACATCCATTGCTGCCTTTAAAGCTCAAGATCTGTTGAAATGTAAAAAAGAGCAGCCGACCAGACCTGTCGCTGCCGCTCGTTGAAGCTAACAGACCGATGCTTCAATTCACCTCTGCGCGTCGTTATCTCATCCAATATTTCCGCAGAGGATACATCCAGATCGCCTTCATCTGCATCACCCTCGTCTAATAATCCTCCTCCATTCTCCCGCTGTTCAACAGTTTCACGTTTCAAAACAATCTCAAATTTCATCAATGAAGACCAACGATAAGAAGAAGAACGTACCCTGAGAGATAGACTTCTGCGGGATGATGAGTATCCGAGAACCTCCTCATACTCAGCTGCATCCAATTCCTGAAGAACATGACGAGGGAAGAACTTGGGAAGCACGTGCTCTCTTATGCTTATCAGCAAAAAGAACGGCACCGGAAACATTATTCCGGCCACGGGAATCCACGTAATCCCGAAGCACATCAGGAAGTACATGGCCTGGAAGACTGTAAACTTCACGATGTATTTGAACGGCACCGATTGCACGAACGACGCGTGGAATCCTTCCGTCACTCTGCCAAATTCACATATCATCTATATTAAATGATCATTTCACCTAAAAAGTTTAATACCAATACAAATTCTTACTTGAAACGGCGCCCACGGGGAACAAAGAGGAGCAGAATCCTGTCCCAGAATTGGTTCCCCGGGAGGCTGTCGATAGCCATGTAGGCGAAGTATCCCCACAGCACCGAGGTGGGGATCATTTTGATCACGGGCATTGCGCAAACGGCGAGCCCCACGAGCACCGATTGCAGAAGATTGCTGACTCTCTGCTCGTTAACTCGAACAGGCAAGTAGAGATCGATGCACTTTTCAGGGTCGAATTTGCCACATACATCTTCGCGGTCGTGTTGCAGGACAGCTTCCTTCAAGTTAGCCAATTCTCCATCCACATTATGCTGCATTTGCATCGTTAATTACGAATTATATAGTTTTTCAAGAATTACTTTTTTGCCGGAGTTTGTAAAGCAACAGAAATCGACGCTTACTTGCGCCGAATGCTGCATTTCAAGAAACACTGCCTGCATTCGCCCGAATATCTCCGCATGGCTCGCTTGCTCCTCCATGCCCTCCTTGGCTCTCTTCACCATTTTTCTTCGTATCATCTGTGCAAACATATCGAAAACCGATAAATCTTCAGAACTCGACTACCTACTCGCAATTTACAGATTCTACCTGCCTCTTGAGGACTGAAAGACTCCTCGTGTGCATTGGCGACTGCGGAAGAACACCGTTGGATGGAGGAAGCCCGAGCAATCCACAGATCAAAGTCTGAAAGAATAACACAATCATAAGCGCCAAAAACATAGATCGGTGACCGAAGAGCAAGCATGATTACCATGAATCCGAGCAGCAGAAGATCATAATGGTAAGCAGATGGATTCTGCAGGTTGAATTCCTTCTGCTGTGCCATCTGAGAAGCTACACTGTGATCGAAAAAGTAAAGCCCGGCGATCATCATCGCCGGAATAAAAGCAGCGAAAACATAACCTGCTGGAACCTTACCCATGTCCTGAATTATCAACACACAATATTGAAACACCTTTCCATTTCTTCACCATTGTCGATTCGACATTTTTTTTCAATTAGATTGTACCTTGATCACTGTCCAGTGATACAACGACTCTGCTTCCCAAGGAAGGGGGCAGACGAGGCGTCGCGGAACACCCGAAGGAACCTCGTGTGGCATACAATAGGACAGTGCTGTCCACACAACAACCAGCAAGGGAACTCCATAGTCGGCAATGAAACTTCTCATCCAGCCTGAGCAAATCCAGCAAAGATGATGATCATATAGCTAAGTTTCGAATTCGCGAAATTCACCAAAGAAATCGCGGATACCTGATCCGTATCGCCATGATCTGGCCTGCTGGATCTTGAGGGCAGTGATAAGCAAGCCGAGTGAGAATATAACCGAAAGCAGGCCGTTAACGTAGCTCCATTGAAATTGGTTTTCTTCCTCCTCCAACACATTGGCATCATGTGGTGCACTGAATTCACTAATCACACCCTGCAATTTGAGGTTCAATAATTATAACAAAAAAACCATTGTTACAAAGCAAAAAGAAGTTTTATACCTTGATGGCCTCTTGAAGAAAAAGAACTGTGATCAGCATGCCGAAAAGCTCCCCTGAAACTCTAGTGAATCGACTGATGATGGTGCAAGCATTGAATGCTGCAAGAAGAAACAACAGCAATGCAGTCCAGATGCAAACCCTGTTCGATTGTCAAACACTGAAAGAACTAAGAATATATGCTTCAAATTCAATATCCAAACTCCTATAGAATTCGAACTTTTCGCCTCACTCACCACCCGGCCCAAGCTAAACACAGCTGCGCGCCGATACTCTTTTTCGCAAAACTATACAAGTAGTTGTACATTATAATGGTAGGCTCGGCAACCCCCAAAATCAATAAAGGCTGTCCGCCGAAAATGGCCTGGATGATACCGCAAATGGCTGTCGAAGCAAGAGTTTCCGGAGTGCTTAGCATTCCATCTGTTTGTTGCATAAACAAAACATGCATTGAGAAGACAAAAGGATCATTATCAACAACAGCTAGATATTTTTAGAAATTAATGAATGGACCTGTTTCTCGGCTCAATTGCTCCCCAAAGGCAATCACGGGGAGGGCAGAGGCGAAGAAAATGTAAGCAGTTGGAGCCAGGATCCTTTTCAACAAAAATCAAATCGAGTTGCTGCTTAATTGAAAGATGAAACCTAAACATGGCGACGATGAAGAGAGGACGACATAAATAACACACCTTGCCCCGGTGCTACAAGTGTCGATCCAATCCTTCTTGTAGCATGCAATCCTTCCTTTGAAATCGTTTACGACTCCCTTGAACGGAGTCCGCAGTTGCTCCATTTCGCTTCCTGCAATTTGCCATAATCCATGAAAACATGTCCGCCTTGATAAAATACAGAATACACAATCGATTCGATTCAAAACGAAAACCTACATCATCCCCAAAAATTCAGCAAAAAAAAAAAAAAGAACGTACAATGGCGGCGAGAGTCTCACAAAAATCAAACGGAAAATGAGAAACACCAATACAGGAAGAGAATAGAAATCAGTATTACAGCGAAACGAGATTCTTTCGTTTTCCGGCAGGCGATCCCCGCCGGTGAAAATCTGAATCGATCTGAGAAGAGGAAGCGAATGAAAACACAGACAAAGAAACTGTGTTCTCTCCTCTTTCGTTTCCTCCGTCTTTATCTAAGCGGTAATTTTGTATCACCACACCACCAACAATGGCAGACAATGGGAACTATGCTGCAGCGACGGCGACGACGAGAGAATAGTAGTGATCGAGGGCACGGCGGAGGAGGGGAGGACGGAGGAAGCAGCCACAGGGACGGGCCACGACTGTATAAATATATATATATATATATGTCCTTTTTAAAAATTAATTATTAATACATTTTGAGATAAGTTGTTAAAAACTTTAATAATAATAGTTTATTTTTATGGGAGGTTTTTGAATGGAAATTACGTTATAACTATAAATAAATATTGAATAATCTATAAGGATTTTCTATTTGTTGATATATAAGAGGCGATCTCAATGTAATTATGAGCGTATTTGGTTGTTGGTTGAAATTTTTAGAGATAAAGATGTTGTTTTGTTAAAATTAATTTTATATTAAAAAATATATAATTTATTTATTTCAAAAAATGATATGAATATAAGTTTATAGGTAAATCATATCTTAAAAAATATGAAAAATGTGTGATTTTTTATTTATTTATTTGTATTATATAAATTTTATTCTCTATAAAATAACATTCGTGCATATATTTTTATTGTCATATAATTTTTAAAATATTTAAATATATATTTTATTTTTTTAATAATATATATTAAATTTATTTTAAAATAATTATATAAAAAAATAGTACCATAATTTACTATTATTAATTAATTAAATATCATTACTTTAAAAATATAAATATGTGGATTGTTCTTTATTTACTATTTTATGAATGAGATAATATATTTTTATTAAAAAGAAATATGATGAATACTTTTGATTTTGCATGAAAATACAAATCAGACACACCATTGGTAATTGTAAATAATATCATTAAGATTTTATTTATTTTGATTTTTACAACATTGGTAATTGTAAATAACATCATTAAGATTTTATTTTATTTTTTTCACTTCCTTTACGAGTATTCTATAAAATGCACTATTTTCAGCATCTAATCTACTATTTAAAAAATAAATACCAAATAAAAGATAATTTCTTATGAATGTTTTAATATTTATTGTTTTTAATGGAATGATTATTGTTTGTATGTAAAGTAGGTACATTTATATTGATAGTTATAAACTTATAATATTGCATTTTAAAATATTTTAAAATAATAATCCAAGAATAGTTATGTCTTCTTTTGCACTTTATTTTTGTCTTGTAATTTAGCTTGTTTACTAAACAAAAAAAAAAAGTATTTTTTATTAATATATTGTATCGTAATTTATATTAACATGTGTTATCGAATGTCGGATACATGTTATTTTTTTTTATAAATATGTGTTGATTAAGCCAGATCAACAACAAAATTCACGGGTACATAAAATACAATTGAATTTGTTATTTTTATATTTAACGTAATAAAACAAATTACCTATTTTTTTACAATAAAATATATTACTTATATTTTTATATAAAACATTTAAAAATTAACAATAAAACTAATTCGCTAAAACAGTATTACAAATTCTCAAAAACATATTTGTAATTTTTAATAATTAACATAAAAAAACCACAAATTTTAAAACATTGAACATAACCATAAATGTTTATTTGTTAGATATAAAGCTTAAAAAGATTTAATAATAATATCTATTTATATGGGAGCAAAATTAATTCATTGAATTTGACCAAAATTTAAACAAATTATTCTTTTGAGTTCATAATAAAAAAAAATTCAAATCAAACTTTAAAAAAAAAAATCCCACATAAAATAATGACCTTTAGAACTGCCAAATATAATTATGCTATCTATATTAATAATCATATTCAACATGATGAACGTCTTTGTTTGGATTTGAAAAATAAAAGTTTTGAATAAAATAATAATATAATATGATATAAACAAGTATTAATGATATATTTTGAATGAAAAATTTAAATTTAATTTAATATAAAAAACTAAGTATTTGATTTAATTTTTTTATTTTTTATTTTTTTAAAACAATGAATAATAAATGTTTGTTAAAATTCTTCTAAGAAACACACAATTAATGGATGCATGGTAGTTCATAGTCCATAAAAAAGTATTAGAATAGATATTTTGTGGATATTTTCATAGCCATTCAACTTACCTATCTATATGTAAGTATGTAACATATTTATGTTAACCTGTAATGTAGAGTATGAAAAATGAACCAAATATGTAACATATTTATGTTAACCTGTAATGTAGAGTATGAAAAATGAAATAAAAATTAAATGCAACCGTAGTATTATTACATTTTATACGACACAATGTATATAGTAAAAAATATATTTATTTTGATATATTATATGGTTATATATATATATTACTGTACATTTATATTTTTCAAATTAAAATATATGTCTATAAAATATTATATTAAGTTATTATTTGAATACAAATACAAATACAAATCATGTTATAGTATAATCCAAACCAAAACCCCACGAACCTACTGATAAAAATTAAGGAAAATAGTCTTGTTAGTAAAATATACCATTTCCTTTTTAAAGCTATCATATTCTAATACCTTTTCACAATAAAAATATAAAAGCTAAAAAGTTAGCCTACGAAAAACAGAAATTTCTAACATACAGTGAATTATGTAACAAACATTTCATATATTTATATTTAATACACTATAAATTTAAATTCAATGACTAGGTCACATAATGTGAACTCCATCCAGTAGAGACACACGATAATCTTTCTTAAATATAAATACTTCTGTACCTACCTGTACCTGTACTAACAGCTGACTTCTTCTTCACGGCTCTTAGTAAACTGTTACAAGCCCACGTCAGATGTCACATGGTAGTCGTTAATTATGATTGCAATATATACATTATGTAATAAATAATCATTAAAGTCCATGCTCATCAGAGATAATTTGTTCAACCAAACTATTACCTTTTTTTCCTAAAAATATCTGCATGAGGGTGGGGTGGATGCTTGCAAGTAATGACCTAATTCAAACATATTCCAAAAGTGTGTTCCCAACAACATGCGTGTAATTCCAAAAAATTAAACGAATAAAGAAATCATACTTTGTGTTTCTAACCGTGCAATAAAATTTAACATCACTTGAAACATAGTTCTCAAATCAATCAACTTCTCTAAAACAAGTTAGAACAGTGGAGCTGTGAGTGAAAGAAAGTGAATGCACAAAAACACACAAGAGAGGCATTGAATGAACAGTTCACTATTGGGAGTTTACATATATATATAGCTTATATATCAAAAAGGGTTGTCAGAATGTAGTACAACGAAAGATGTTGCTAGCGATCGATGTACCTGGGCTAAGAGAGCCAACAGCACTTCATGTGACACTTTTGTTGTGTAAGAATTTGTTCCATGGTACAACAGATGCAAGGAGAATCAGTGCATCAAGAGAAGGGCATCTCGTTTCCGACCAAGCAGATTCAATGCAGTAGCGGCAATGTGGTTCCTAGTGAGCCCAGCAAAGGCAAGTTGATCTTGGGGCAATGCACCCTCTATGTAATTCTCCGGCAGAGTTATGGGGCGCCACTGGAAAATGAAATCAAGCAAGCCATAGTGTCAACGGTGTAAATCTTTAATTTTTATTTATTATATTAAGTGTCTGTTTGGAATGTGAAGAAAAGGGACATGATTCTCTCCCATGTATCCATGTCTGATAATGGATAAGAATAGGGATCTATTGTGACTCTCCTATTCTGACTACCATTGTCATCCTTGTATGGACGAGCAATCGAAACATATAATATTAGTAATATGCAACTCTCATCTCCTTTATGTTATGCAATCCTAACAACATCAAGTGAAGTGTCCCTTCCATCCCTTCAGTAAACATATCCACAAAAATAAATTCTGAAATAATTATCTATAATGAGGATAAAGGAAGAGAGTTACCTTAATTCCAGCATCAAGCAGCCCATCAAGAGAAATGAATTGCGCAACATGTGCCCCGAACCCTCCAATAGATCCTTCCTCAACTGTAATCAGGTATTTGTGATTCTTGCATAAAATTCTCACCAACTTAATATCAAGTGGTTTGCAAAATCTTGCATCAGCCACTGTAATATCAATACCCAACTTTGAAAGAAGGGAATGTGCTCTAAGACAATTTTGTACCATGGAACCATATCCTAATAGAGCAATATCTTGACCCTCTACAAGTAGCTTCCCTTGACCAACCTGTCACATAGTTGATTATGAAAAATCTCCGGATGCATAGCACAGAGGGGTCTTATAACAGACTAATCAAAAATCATAAAAATTTGGCACAACTGAAAAGGTCATAGGGCGATGATAAGCCTTTTAATGAAGTCATAACATTACAGAAGTTATAAACTATGACTACACTAATGTAACTTTTCTCACAAGTGTATACAGTTTGAAGTTACAAAGAACAGCTTCTTGTAAAAGGGAATATAGAGACCAAACTCTTTATTGATCAACGTATGGGTGCTATTATTTAGTGTATGGAAGAAGAAAAGCTGAATTCACATAAGTTTCTTCGATTAGAATAATGATCTAGCCCGCATACACAATATATAGCGTGTACATTGCAGTGGGATGCAATATTACCTCGATTGGTTTGGGGTCTGCAACATATGCCTTAAGGCTGAGCATAACAGTGGCACCCCTAGGATAGCGGAAGCACACTGGACGGTCATTGATGTGGACAGCAGTAGCCACCATTCGGGCAAGCTCAGTTTCGTCAGACGGAGCCATCACAATCATGTTCGGCAAACATGACATATATGTTATATCAAATGGTCCAGAATGTGTTGCACCGGCAGAGCCTGCCAATCCCGCACTTGTAATTGCAAAACGTACTGGAATCTTCTGCCTATCCACATCATGAACCACCTAACAAAGTTGGACGGTCATAATAATGCATCAGGCAACTTAGCTAAATTTATCTTGTGTATATATGTGGTTATAACTCAAATAGTGTCAGTTGATCACTTTCATATTTACGGCGCCAACAAGTTCATACAGGTCAAGTTTCAGTAGTTACACCACCAAAATATCAATTCATAGCACGCCATTTGGTTCTAGTCGTTGTTAAATGAAGTTGCAACTTAAAGAACTCATGATCTGCTATCATATCTTAGACGTGTGTATGTGGAGATAGAGAGAGATGATTGGACAATTTGCTTCTAGTCGTTGTAAAATGAAGTTGCAACTTAAAGAGCTCATGATCTGCTATCATATCCTAGACAGCGGACCCTTCCTTTGTGTGTGAATGTGGGGATAGAGAGAGATGATTGGACAAAACCTGATCATATGCCCTCTGGAGGAATGCTGATGGGATAATACAGAAAGGCTTTAATCCCCCGCATGAAAGACCAGCTGAGAATGTAACGGCATGCTGCTCAGCCATGCCAACAGGGAAAAATCTGTCTTTCAACTTGTCTTTCAACAATCCAAATGATGGTTCCATTCCCATTCCAGCGTGTACCACTACAATATCTTCATCTCTCTTTGACTCTGCAACCAAAGACTCTACCAAGAGGTCGCTGTACGTTTGAGGTCTAGGATTTGATGGCGATGGTTCAGTACCAGAGGAGCCTGTGAGATAGCACCAACTAAGAAATGCACAAAAGGATGGATAAAACTTCCACAGCTTATAATTCTGTACATCAAATAATGTCATTCATTTTGTCGCAATTGTTCACAATGAATAGTCAAGCAATTAAGATGTTCATAAGGACAAAAGTCCTCCAAACATCCTCAAACATTGCTTCTGCATCATTTTCACTTACTAATAATCATAAAAACGCATTGCTTTCAGACCTTTACCGCCAATCTAATCTCTACAAAACTTGTAAAAAGATAAACTCGATAGCCAAACTAATGTAATCAATCAGAATAAGAACCAAGTCTTTTTGCAAAGAAGGTAAAATTTTGCTTCATGAGTGTATCTAGTGCTGAAGATTATAATGGCAAGTGCACTCAGCATCCTTGATTTTTTATAACTTTAGTTACATGAAAAAATGCCTCCAAAATTTCAGTTAGACTAGTTTCACATTTAATCATGATGCAATAGTATAAAGGTTTAATTGTAGCACAAGAAGCTTACAGATGCACACAACACATAAATACGAGAGCATTTCATCCTTTTCTACTATAAAATCACATCAAGATTCTAGCACATATCATGATAGTAAGGTAATAAAGGCAATGGTCAGACATGCACGAACCTTCAGGTTCTTCATCTTTAATTATACTCATCTGGTTATTTTCTATTCCATAACCATCTTTTGTTATGACATGGATCAGAACAGGACCCATTGAGTTTAGTGATGCTACTTCTCGCAAAACACAAGCAAGATCTTCAATGTTATGACCATCAACTGGGCCAATGTAGTACAACCCTAGCTCCTCAAATAAAGTTGATCCTGGAGGACCTAGCATACCACGTGCATACTCATCAATTTTTGCAGCCCACTCATACATCCCACTACCAATTTTTTTGGTAAGAGCCTGAAACAAATTAGAATCATCATCACTGTTTTAGCAACCAAAATGCCTGACATACAGGAGAAAGGGCAGGAAGAACATCCTCCCATTAAACCAAATTACGAAAGACAGAAGGGCATTATTACCTTAGCGAGTTCTCTTAGTTTCCTGAAAAATTTACTTGACTGCAGCTTGCTCAGATAGCTAGACACAACATTAATTGATGCTTTAGGGAATTGCTCATGCATTGGGTGCGGGTGTAAAGATTGTTGACTGTCATTTAATATTACAACCATATTTGAATCAATGTAGCCAGCATTGTTCATGGCCTCATAAACTTGGCCTGCCATGATTGTTTCGTTACTAATCACTGCAACTATGCGCTCTCGTTTTCTTTTAATGTCCCGAGCAACAGCCATTCCTGATGAAAAAGGAAGTTACAAAGCATTCATACCCCAGGAGTAATCTATGAAAGATAGGAACACAATAAAATCTAATAAAATTGGAGGGGTGCAAGTCATTGGTCAGATGAAGCTGTAAGATGTAGGCAATAGATTACACAATACCAAGTCCAGAAGATATGCTGCTACAACCATGCCCTGCTGCAAAAGGATCAAATTCACTACGACAACTATAATTGGATAGATCTTCCGGCTTTCTAGCTTTATGAAAATGGGGCCTCCTTCCAGTGAGAAGTTTATGAGGATAAGTCTGTTTGAATAAATAGAATAGCTTAAATGTAAGTGTTTGTGGTAAAAGACTAACATTTTACCACAAATAGTCACAATGAGACTCCACCATCAAAAGGTAAATAAAATTTGTATTCAACAAATTAGCATTTTTGTGCAGAGGTGCACTTACTTGTTCTTCCACATCCCACAGTATCTTGTCCAGTGGGGAATGAAAAACATGATGGATAGCAACCGTCAGTTCCACTACTGATAGACTGGGTTTATAGGATTTTTGGGTTTCTGACATAGTGAATAGTAATTCTGATCGAATGTCATCCGCTAGCTGTCTTAATTCCTACATGGAATATTTTCTATTAGAAGCATTATAACCACTTGAACATCAGAATCCTGATAGTAAAAGTAGACAAAAAGTTACCCAAGCTGCCAAACCTTTGAAGTTAAATTTTTTAAATGCATGGGATTTTTAACCATATCAAGCATGGGAGTTGGCGCTTTCTCATTCATGTAACCCTCAACATTTGACGAACAAAGAATGCTGCCAACATGATCCTGCAATAATAAAAGCTAGAATTCACAACTACTTACAAGTGTCTGTGCATTTAGATATAACAAAGGCTCTTATTTTCTTGATTCTAAATAGCTGAAGAAATGACTTCAATATAGAAATGAAGAAATACACATGACATAAATAGTGAGTGACAACTTCTATGTATGTCATTGAACAAATTGGCATTCACTGCTTAAGTCCAGAAGCTATCACAATAGAATTTTCGTACACAAATATGCACTTGAGAAAAAGATGTAGAGCGATTCCATGATTTGAACAAAATAAATTCAACTACTAGGTGAGCCATATCTGCACTTGTAAAGATTAATATATTCTCAGAAAGGGCGATTGTACTCTTTGAACTCCTAGCTATGTAAATGTTTATCTCAAAACATCATCACATGCACATGTCATTACTGTCGGATCTCATCGCTTAATTTGGAATAACTTAAGCTAACAGAGTCAAGAGGTACCATAAAAGGGAAAAAACGAAGTACCAAATTTTAATATCAGCAATAAACACCTATCAAATTCTCGAGAGAAATTCAATCCGTTCTCAGGTTACTGCTACTCAAACAAAAACAAAATAAGTGATTCCTCGCTGACCACTACCGGTTTGGAGGTAGAAGCGGAGGCTAAAGTTGGGTGTAAATTGAGCCTTCCGAATTCCACGTTGGAAGGGAAAGTACATCTCGAGTATTCACTAGCTGAGGTCACGAGCCTCGAGTTTCCACGGAATTGAGCATTAATCGCAAACCGATTCTGGCAGCAAGCATTAGCCATTGAACAGCACCAAGCAAACGCACAAACGAGCTGGCAATTAACTCGATCAGCTCAAGAGATTCCGCTGCAAGTCTCCGACTGCACCGGCAAGTTTCTCGAGCTGAGAATCCTGCACATTGATAGAAACACACAGAACTTGATCAGGATTTGCCTTTTAAATATTATAAATAAATAACGAAAAAACACAGAGACAAAAACACGTGATGTGGAGCATCTGTGGCGGCGTTCAGTTGAAGTCTTTGGCGATTGGCGAAGGAGGCTAGGAGCAGTCAATAATGGGCCGGTAATGGGCTTTCGCCTTTTTGCCATTAAATGGGCTCTTAATGGGCTTTCGTTCTACCTCAGTGAATGGGCCTTTTTAGAAAGAGAATATAACAAATGATAAATCAGATTAGTACGAGTATTTAATTAATTAAACACAAAGAAACAGAAAGCCCATACGTCACGTCTACCTTGATAATCCAACGTCACAACATCCAATAATATTTTTAATTGAGATTTGAATAGCCAATTTTTTAAATATTTATATTATATGATATAAATAAATGTTGATATTTTAAATATAAAATTAATTTTTAATATAAAATAAAAAAATAAATATTTAATTTAATATTTTTAAGAAATAAAAAATTAATAAATAGTAAAAATATATAAAAATGTTTGAAACAAACACACCATATAATGTATAAATATATATATATATATATAATCAATCAATTAATTAGAGACGTGGAAATTTTGGATTGGTCTTCCTTGGAAGCATTAAGAATGTGAGCAGTATATTTTACTTGCTCCAATAGCATTACCATTTTATTTTTAATTTTTTAATGGTTGGTTAATTTATAGGCTCAAATTCAAGTTTAGC
The DNA here is from genome assembly GCF_009805555.1 of Andrographis paniculata. Lineage (NCBI taxonomy): Eukaryota > Viridiplantae > Streptophyta > Magnoliopsida > Lamiales > Acanthaceae > Andrographis > Andrographis paniculata. The sequence continues at coordinate 1,185,952 of NW_026137610.1, forward strand.
TTATTTTTAACTGACTGTTAATGTATTATTTTAGGATGTTAAAGCTCGAATCGCTACTGCCATGGCTCCTCCTCCTCCTCCTCCTCGCCGGGCGAATCGAATTCGGCGGCGCCGACATCGGCACGGCCAGCCAGTACGTTCCACCGTACGCACGTGAGTGAATTTCGATTATTGATCAATCATATATTTATTCGACCGACAGGGAAATAAAAACCCTAATTCGGTTAATTCGGCGGCCGGACGTTAATTTGTCCTGCAGCGACGGCGTGTTTCGGGAGCGACTACTGGCGGTTCCCGACGAGCAACCTGTTCGCGGCGGCAGGGGAGGGGATATGGGAGAATGGAGCGGCGTGCGGGCGGAAGTACGTGGTGCGGTGCATCAGCGGACCGGCGGCGCAGAGCTGCGTGGAGGGGATGACTATACCTATCACGATCGTGGATCGTGCACAGACCTCCGTGTCCCGGCCCTCCAGGTCCGGGACCACCCTAGTATTATCGAATACCGCTTTCCAAACAATTGCCAACCCTACGGTTCCTTACTTGAACGTCGAATTTCAACAGTAACTCTCTCTCTCTCTCTCTCTCTAACTGATATTTACTCATATGCTTACTACAATTAATTAAAGCAACATGATGTATTTTCATGTAAGGTCTTTAAGAAATATTATATTCTATAATATAAATACAACTATTTTCATATATATTTGCAGGATTTAATTTGAAGACATTGGAGAAGGAAGGCAATGAGTGAAGCATATTGTTGTATAAAACCCTAAATGTGTAAGGAAAAAAAATAATATATATATATATACATATAGTAATAAGATTGGCACGTGTATTTTGTGTATTGTGTTGTGGATAATGATTATAAATATTCAAATTATTTTGTTTAATAACGAGTCAAACAACAAGCAACCATTCCAACATTATTCATAATAAAAACAATTAAATGGGAATTAATTACTCGATACTTTTCTTGAGGCCCAAATATATAATAATGGGCCTTTGGGTCCAGCCCAATTTCGGAAATTACCCACAAAAGTCTACGGAGTTATGAATCCCAACCAAACAGCTCCATATCACGCAGAGAGAGAGAGAGAGAGAGAGAGAGAGAGAGAGAGAGAGAGAAATCCTCGATTATCTTCGACTCTTCGTCTTCTCGTTCGTCTTCGACCTGCGAATTATCGGACAGATTTTTTTAGATCTATCGAGAAGGATAGAATGTCGGGAAAAGGTGCGAAGGGATTGTTGACGGGGAAAACTCCGGCGTCGAAGGACAAGGATAAAGACAAGAAGAAACCTATCTCACGCTCTTCTCGTGCTGGACTTCAGGTTTGTTCGTTTTCCTCTTTTGAAAAGTTTTGATTAGCTCTTTTGTTTTCCCTCCTTCTCTGTTGTTTATGCTGATTTGATTTCCTCCCTGAGGGCTTGCCTAGCTAATTTGTTTTTTGATAATTGCGTGCGAGATGATCTTTCTAATTTTTATGGGCTGAGAAGTGTTGATATGTTTATTTTAAGTATTTCTCGTGGGCTTTTGAGTATTTTGTTAGGGGATGGTTTTGGGGAGCTTCAAGCACTCTTTTCGTTCTCTTTTTGTATTGTTCTTTTTTTTTATTTAATACAGATAATCTCGATTTTATTTTTTCTAGTAATGAAGTTTGGTGGTATCTTGCACTGTGCTTTGGTGTGGCCGATCGTGTGTATTGAGTTAATTTTCAGATTTTTGGTTTGTGTTTGGATTTGTAGTGTTGTGAATTAGGGGCAGTTTCAAGGCTGTCTAAATCATTTGAAGAAAACAAGGATAATGATATCATGAAGTGTGAAAATAATAAAAGAATGATGGGTTACAATGTAAATTGGTTCTGAATTGGGGATTTGATGAAGGCAGATTTGAAGGGATTAGAATTGCAGATTGAAAAACAAACATTAACTAAGTGGATTTTTTATGGCATTGCTTTCATGACACAAATTGTGTTTTCTTGAAGTGTTATTGTAAACTTGTCCCCTTTCCTATTCACACTTCACTTGCCAAGATATCAAATAATTAAACTTTATTTTGTTTTAAGATCATCACAACCGAAACATGTCTTCGTCTCTTGTCCTTGTAGTTCCCTGTCGGACGTATCCATCGCCTCCTTAAAGAGCGAGTCACTGCTCACGGCAGAGTGGGAGCGACTGCTGCTGTTTATTCCGCAGCCATTTTGGAGTACCTAACTGCAGAAGTGTTGGAGTTAGCCGGGAATGCCAGCAAGGATTTGAAGGTGAAGCGTATTACACCCCGGCATCTGCAGCTGGCTATACGTGGTGACGAGGAGCTCGATACCCTCATCAAGGGAACCATAGCCGGCGGTGGTGTCATCCCGCATATACACAAGTCCCTCATCAACAAATCCTCCAAGGAATAAACTAAGACATTTTCTTTGATCGATCATGTGTTTAAAAATCTCGGTGGGGCTGTAGGTTTTAGGCTTAGGCTGTTTGTTTTGAGATGCTATTCTATCTGTCACCATGTTCTGAATCAAAGCTTTTGACTGAATTCCGGGTTTAGCAGTTCAGGAGACGATCTTCTTCGTGTGTTTGCTGTCTCTCCATTTATGTGAAACTTTGAGAAAATTCTATGCTTCTGTTAATGACATATTGGTTTATGTGTTTGATCACAAAAACTTTGCATTGGTAATTCTGCATTTGGGTGAGGAACACATAGTGTGTTCGGTTGGAAGATTTTGTAAAAATCTTACTATTCATCCCATTTTTTTCCCCCAAAAATATCAAATCAAACACCTATTTTTCATTTTTTATATTATATTAAAAATCAATTTTACATTCAAAACATCATATCAACGCCTATTTATATCACATCATACAACTATTCAAATTCAAAATTTTTACTATTCAAATTCCAACTCAAAATCCAAACCCCCAAACAAACACACTCTATAGTGTAAGAATGGCTGAATTATAGGCTATATGGCCCTGTTGATAAATAGCGTCAAAAATTTAAAATATCAACAAGCCAAAAACATTGGTTCGACTCGTCATGAGTGGGAACTTTAAAGTGAAGACAGATTGATAAGTTAGAATCTTGCACAATAAAATCACTAACAAGTGCCTGGACGGATTCAATGGAAGCCATCACCATCATCATCAACAAACTCAAAATCACAAGCCTAGGCTACCCTAGCCAGCCATGGTTTGGATCCCCAAGTCGACCCGGATCATCAGCGAATGGTGCTACCATGCTAGATGAACAGAAGACGACGCTTAGTGCAAAATCAATAGAAGGGATGGAAAATCAACAGCGATATTCAAACAATTATTCCCACCAGCAGGGTAACCAGATTTAAATCGATAGGACCCTTGGAACCGGCACAGGGAACTGGTCGATTTCGTCCATCCAAGGATTCTTCTCCTTTTCTGGATTTATTGTCCTGAGTGCCTTCCAGACTGCACTGTTGCATTTGAAGCCAGAACCAAAGGCAATCTGCCACATCCTGTCACCCCTCTTGATCCTTCCTTTGGCTTCTGAATATGCCAATTCATACCAAAGGGAGCTGCTGGAGGTGTTGCCGAATCGATACAGAGTCATCCTTGAAGGCTCCATGTGCCATTCAGAAAGCTGGAGGTTTTTCTCCAGTTCATCCAGGACAGCCCTTCCACCGGCATGAATGCAAAAATGCTCAAAGGCTAGTTTAAAATCAGGGATGTATGGCTTAAGCTTCATCTTCAACAGCTTTTTCCCTACCAGTGTGGCCATGAAAAGCAGCTGTTCAGACATGGGCAGCACCAGAGGACCCAAAGTTGTGATATTTGTTTTCAAAGCGTCGCCGGCCACCCCCATCAAATCCTTAGACAAGGATATTCCGACTTTCCCATTAGAATCCTCCATTTGTGTGACGCAGGAGAAGCACTTATCATCCGAACCTTTATGTGTTCTGACTGTATGGACCAGACGGTATTTGGATCTCCAGTAGTCGGATCTTTTGTTCGAAAGCAAGACAGCAGCACCCCCCATCCGGAAGAGACAGTTTGAAACAAGCATAGATCTCTCATTTCCAAAATACCAATTCAGTGTAATATTCTCCATGCTGATTACCAAAGCATATGTATTGGGATGGACCTGTAGGAGATCTTTCGCAAGATCGACAGATATTAGACCAGCACTACAACCCATCCCACCAAGATTGTAACTGATTATGTTCCCCCTTAGCTTGTAATGGTTGATGATCATAGCAGATAAAGAAGGCGTCGGATTGAAAAGACTGCAATTCACAATCAAAATCCCAATGTCCTTTGCCTTGAGAGAAGTTTTGGCAAGAAGCTCATCTATTGCACCAAACATAACTGTCTCGGCTTCTTTCCTAGCTTCTGCCATACATGGATTTGGAGGAATCTGCATCACAGCCTCAGGAAGATAAGTCGACTCCCCAAGTCCAGACCTCTCAAGAATTTTCTTCTGGAACTCGATATTCTCAGGTGAGAAAGAACCAGTCAATGACGACCTCTCAATGAAAACCTGCCTACTGCACTTCCTCTCATCATCAGGCTTATAGCACGAGAAATTCACAAGGTACACGGGTCTAGGACGTGTGAGGAAATAGACAGTGGACAAAAATACCAATAGAGTAGAACAAACTATCACAGATATGAGATTGAACCTAAGATGCTCCCACAGCAAATAGAGGTCTTGGAGAGAAAATGTGGACAATTGAGCTGCAACCACCACCACCAGAGGAGATAAAAATAGGTACATCCCATGGGTAATCAGGTAATGGTATCCAAGCTTCACATACTTCAACTTCACCGATTGTTTGAAATCAGGAAGTTTTTGTGAAGAAGATGGCTGATTCAAGGTTGATTTATGTTCACTCATTTTCAGTTTTCCTCCTTTAATCCTGGAAAGATCACTGAATCAGAAATTGGATACTAACAATTTCTAGATTGTTTATGTACACACACGAAGCGGAATAACAAATTCAAACCCTAATTGTTGAAGCTATTCCTGGATCTAATAGCCTTAAAGGAATATATTCCCCCAAAAAACAGTTCAAATAATTAAGGAAGGTACATATTCCAACAGTAGCACAAATAATTATTCATTCCCAATTAAATGATGGATTGAAAACTAAAGTCTCTCAGACATAATAGACACGCACCTTCTGCAATCTCTTCAAATAATCGTGGAATGCAGCCGACACAAACCTCAGAAATTCCCTGCAAAATCCAAACCAACAAACATAACTGATCAAATTAATAACGAACTGCAACGCTGAACTATTATCTCCTTTTCCTAGAATCTGATTAATATTGCAAAGACAGGCAGAAGGCTTACACAACAGATTATAAATCTGCTAACCTCTTATCATTTACGCAGCAGAATTCTCCGGCGAGATCAGTGGTGGAACGCCGAGAGAAGTAAAGAGGGTATAAAGAACCTTCATGAAATGCAGCGCGTGGCGGCTGATTTAAATGCAGCCTGTCCAGGCAATGAGTTGTACGCGTATGCATATATACATATAATAATTATTATTATTATTGTAATGATAATACTTTACTTAATTTTTTATTTATTTAATATTCTGTACACACTTTCTAGAAGATGTAACAATGCTTCCCTTATACGTGCTTTTTTTCCATTTTCAAAATTTGAAATGTCACAAAAGAGACTGTAGCATAACATTTCTGGATATATTTATTGTCCACATAAATTTAGCATGTGTTAGTTTTTATTTTTGATGCAATAAAATATTGTATTTAAAACTCTAAACAAAAATCTAGGAAATAATTCAAATAATTAAATTTTTTTCTTTTTTAAAATTGGTTCATTTCCTCCATTTCTAAAACCTAGTTTCGTTTACATATATGGTGTGTTTGTTTTGGGGGAATGGATTAAATTTACACTATTCATTCAATTTTTTTCTCCCAAAAATATCAAATCAAACACCTATTTTTTATTTTTTATATTATACTAAAAATCAATTTTACATTCAAAACATCACATCAACACTTATTTATATCAGGTCATACAATTATTCAAATTAAAAAATTTTACTATTCAAATCCCAGCAAACATAATATATTTTAAAATCTCTGCTTATTAATTTATTTACTTTCTTAAACAAAATATATAACAAACACTCAATAAGTTAGATAAATTTTTCAATGGATTCTAATAGAATGTTTTTAATGTCACATTTTCCAAGAACACAATCCTAAATTGAATTCATGTACATATAGTGCATGTACGATTGTAAGGCAAGGCATGTGAATTATGGAGAATAGGATCCATCTATTTATTATTTCCATTTAATGTTTAAAAAATATAGCCTCCATTTATGACTAAGCTACTTTGGATGCATTCTTGTAAAATTTAATCTAGTTTACATGAATTGCTTGTTTTAAATTTCAAATATATATTTTCTTTTTACTATTTTATCTCGTTTTTAATAAAAAACACACTATTTCATTTTCTTAAACATTAAATACAAATACTACTAAAATCAAAATTTTAAAATGAAAATACTGAAAATAAAAAGCAAACCCTTGTTTTAATGTTTTTTTGTACATAATAGAAATAAAACTAAAGAAAAAAAAAAAAAAAAAAACATAGTCATAATTGGTTTATTCTCCATAAATAGAATTAAAATTTTGAGACGATAAGAGAGACGGCTGCAGCCATCTATAGATAAATAGAAAGGATATAGAAATTTCTGGGAAGCATCTGCCAGCTCAGCTGCCTGGCCGACTCAGTCAAACGTGACGGCTAGGCCTAGCATAGGCCGGGCCGGGCCGGGCCGGGCTGTATATTTGAAAGTGTTACAGACAAGATTGTCTGAGCAATAAACACATGATTAGAGGAAGAAACACCACTCGACCAATGAAATAAAGAAAATTGTGAGTGTGTGTTTCTTGTTAACCTGATGCACGAAACTGCACAAGATTTGATTATGGGATGGCTTTCTCAGAGGACATGGGCGTGGACATGGACATGTCGTTTGTGAAAGCCAATTCTGCTACCAATGCGATGTGATCACTCCCCCATTTCTGAAATGGACAAAACAAGAAAGAGGGAACCCCAACCATTATGAATGAATTGATGGGAGTTTCATCATTAAATATATCTATATATATGTCATCTAAATCTTAGGATATAAAGACTACTGTTAAGAAAAGGACTCTCGGTTGAGAGTTTTGTTTAGATTGTTAGCTGACTAATTTTGTTCGATGATTTGCATACATACATACCTTGGTCGGAAATCCCCGTGTTTGCTGCATAACCTCCTTCGGAATTGGAGCTAAAACCTTTTTCGTTTGTAAACCTTCAGAGCACCTGCACAGCAAGAAACATGATGAACTTCAGCCCACCTCAATAGTTTTCAAGATGAAATTGAGTATGACCAGATAAATGGATCGATTCTGAGGGGACCTCTATAAGTGAAATAATAGTCACAACATTGGGCAATTACATTAATTAAATCATTTACATAATACAAAGCATGATGATTCAGCTGAAGAAAGGCACATGCATTGATTGGATTTCCAAAGTCAAAACATAATAGTTAAGTTGTACTAAAAATCTGTAACTTGGGAGATCTTTTGCTGTCATTTGAGAATGAACAACAATATCTTTGAACATATAAACCAGAATGAAGAATCTAAAAAGTAGAGATTCAGCCATTTGCAAGGACATGATGGTTGTGAAACCTGTTAGAGAGTAATGAATGGCATCATAATCAGTTAGTCTTTGAGTGCAATGATCTAGTTGAATATTGGAAGTTAGGATCAAGGATTTAAAATGTACTTCTGGGATTCCTCAAAAAGTAAAGCTCTATGCTTGTTCTTCCCTAAATCAATCGAGCAAAAAAAGCAACTTATCAACATTAAACAATTATAGTAAAATATCCAGCAGCTATTGCTTCAATAACACACAAGGAATGAATCCATAAGATAGAATATTGAAAAATGCTCCATGACTTACCAAATGTAATCAACTGTCCCTGCAAATCGTCTGTGATAGCTAGTCATGAGAGGTTCACCACTGGAATCTCTTGATCCTGAAGGACTCTGCAAATGGCCAAAAAGTCACATCCCAACAACTACTCACTTTCAGTTCATGTAGTGTCATAAAAAGTTTGCATGCCTATTGCCTAGGTTCTCAAGGCGTACCTCAACTTCTGCATATGTACTGCTCAATTTTAAAGGGTGTTCCATGACCTTGCAATCTGAACTACCTGTTGCGGTTTGTATTTCTGCTGGAGTCCAAGATGAGTGTACATCTGTTGCATTAACTATAATCTCATCTTCAACATAAAGGGGGTCATGGAGATTTGGATGAATGTTAGAGTGCAACTTTTGGTTGGAAGAACTGAAACCTAAATCATCTGAAAAGAGGCTTTCGCCATAATGTAATTCAGATAAAAATGTCTCAGAATCTTCATGCGGCTCATCCCTAGAACAATCATCTGGTTTACTAAGCGACAGTAGCTCAAATTTCTCATCCAATGCAAAATCAGCACTTACAGAATCGTACAAAGAAAATCCAATGGATGGCCTATCACGACTATCTATTGCTGCTGAGGCGGTTCCCTTGTGTTCTGAAAAAGCAACATCAAGAGAATGAGGAGGCAGCTTTTCATAAGTTTCCTCAACTTTTGGTGTATCTGAATTATTGGTCCCTGTAAACTCTGATGTTCTAGCAAAATCACTTGAATGATCATCTGGCAAAGATGAAATTTCAATCTTGTTATCTGGGGATTGTAACTGTGATTCATAACATTCTCCAACTCCAGTTGCCTTAGTGTCTATAGATGAAGAATCCAAATCTCCACCTGAAACTCCAATGGAAGGTTTGGCATCATTTTGAACACTAGTATACCTTCCATGCAAGCTTTCAGGAGGGCCATGCTTTGATATGTTTTCACTTGCAAAACTATCTGTTGTATAATGATTTGCCAAATCATTAGCACTCCTACCTTCACATTCTTTGCCAATTGAAGACTCAGAGGTTTTATCAACTGCTGAAATTACAGATTTGGAATTGTTTGCCACAGAATCTGTAGAACTACAAAGACCAGCTATCTTCTGTGCATCCACAGGAAAACCTACTTGCTCTGGTTTGTCACCATTTACTTGAGAAGTTGACATAGAATTAACTGAAGCTTCTTTCCTGCATTGTGAATTAAGTACCCTAGCTCAAATGTCAACAAACAAGACTCCCAGACTTGAGCAGATATTCAACCAGAAGACACACCTGTAATCTGGATAAGGAGGAAAGGATGGGTGTAATTGGGCTGTTTCTTGCCCAGAGACCTTATTTCGAGGTAGCTCTGACAAATCTAGCTGCAGTAAGACAATAAAGAAGTATAAGAGCCTGAAGGATGCATCCATTCTGACATTCAAAAGAAAGGGAAGAACAAAACACAAATGCATTAAAGGATTGAGAAGATTGCACCTTTTGTTCTTTGATAAAGTTGTACATGGGACTCTGTTAGAACATTGATGTACATTGACATCAGAGAAAGTTACAGGTTACAACAGATGAAAATTTAGCAAAACAATAGAATCAGGTAATATTTGTGATGTTCAAAATAGAGAAAAACCTTTGGGGTGCAGTTAAAATCCCCACAAATAACTACAGGAGCATGATCCCAGCGTTTAGATATAGCATGTGCTCTCTCCAGTAGCAATCTAATCTGAACAAAGTGAAGCCCAAGAAATATGTAAATATTTACAAGCATTTGGCTCATAACCTTTCATTATAAGAGAAATATCTTGACCCTAGTGACCGTGAGATATAAGAGGTCAATCAGGACAACATGTACAAAACATCATACCTGCCCAAGCTTAACATCTCCTCTCTTAGGATTGAAAAGCACATGGATGTTGCAGACAACAACTCTGTTAGAGCATTCTGTGCTGAAATGCAAAAATTGACCATCTTTAGTGGAACTTACAAATTTTAGAGAGAAATAAATCCACTCATACCAATCTCTCTTAATGTTCATTTTACGTAAAAGGACTTAACTAGACAACAAAGAATATGTGCAGGCGGAGTTCAAGGATTCCTTGAGGTAAACCATCCATGTGCTTCTATTCAAACTATCTACTCTTACTGTGCAGAGAACCATCTTCATTGTACACATCATATTCAGTTGCCATAAAATTTCTAAAGGTCAAGAAATACAATGCATTTATCAACTCACATAATTCTTAATTCGAAAGTAAATTGAAATTTCTGTATTTGGACTTGAAGCAAAGGGCCATATATAATAGTTTAATCCTTGCTTAAGAAGGCAATGGACATCATACGCTACAGCATAATGAAATTGAGTTTAAATGGATGACTGTGAAAATCAACTCTCTATAAATCTACATGGAGACATAATGTCATCTGGACAAACATAGATCAGTTAACCATAACACCTGTTATTTGTCTTCTCTTGAAACCACAAATCTTAGTTTTCTTCTTCTTTTTTCACTATTCCGGTTCATACATGCACAGACACGCTCCAAGGGATTACCATTAACATAAAAGGCTAAAGGAAGAAATGATTCTTGCCTTGTTGATAGAGTAGATGCCGCATCACTCTTCTTCAATTCACTCCGAGACTATTGAAAAAAATAATAAAAACATTAATTTGTCGAATCACATACACAATAATATGTGATAGTTTCTGTAAGTCTACTCAAAGTGTGCTATAAGAACTAATATACCTCAAAAACACAAATCTGGGCAACATTATCTCGAAGACCAAACCTATTATATTCTATTGATTCTTCATGCAACAACTTGAATCTGTAACACAACTCAAGCACATTTAACTCATTTCGTTATAACTTGAAACAAACGGTTTATTGATGGAGTCAACAGCAGGAAATTGATGAGACTACGCATACTGACATTATCAAGTAGAGCCTGATACAATATATAAAATGAAAATAAAATAACACCATCAAATCAAAACCTCACGCTATTTTACAAGCTTAGTCTTTAGTCTTAAAAAGACCAAAACTTACTGTTTCCAAGAATTCATACTTTTATCCCATAATAGCACGCAAGTTAAAAGTGTACCTTGAAGCACGCCAAAAGATAGCACAGCCGTCAACAGGATCACCAGTTCGCATCTAAAACCACAAGACATGTGGTAAGCACACATATTTCATCGAATGGGATGAAGTAGATTCCACATGATAGTTTGAAAGCAACTAAGAGTTTTCCAAGTAACCTTCCAAATGCCATCGTATCCATGGGTATTAAGTTCTGCCTTTAAGTCTTGGAACCGATCAACCTCCTGGTTTTAGGAAAAAAAAAATACATATCACTGGGAAGCAAAGTTTCATTATTATACTGCTTTTAGGAAACTCCTGTATAAGAAGAGTTCCAAATATAATCTAGCAAAGGCGATCAAGCTGGTAACCTGGAAACACAAAATATCAGCTGACCACAATCCCAGCTCAAAACATAAACTTCTCTTGCGCCAATTCCATTCCATGATGTTACGAGGAATATGAAAGTACAGTTTGTGCCAATGATCGTTGACCAAGTAATCAGCTAGTATGTTATACGAGAGAACAGTGAACAGTTCTGCACAGAATTGCAAAGGTGCAAAATTAACCCTAAGAAAAGAAGAAGAAAAAAAACATAATAGAGGCCAAACAGACAAAAGACTAAATGGTCTATTAATTGGGTGGAAATAACAAAATGCAAACCAGACTTCCTCAAGGAAATATCATTTAAAGCTTATGCATTTATGAAAATATCTACATAGATTTAGGGACTACATGCTATTTCTCAACTTCCACAGTCATTTATAACATAAACCATATAAATGGATGAAAAAGCCTGCTGAAAATTTTTTCTTAACTTGATAGCTGTGGATGATCTTCAGAAAATCTACGATGCCAATTCTAGAAAATTCTTTAGACCCTGAAGTATCTTATTTAGCAAATCAATCAACAAGATACAAATTTTATTTGAGCAGTCATTTCGAAGACAAGAGATTATCAATCTTAACCACAACCCATTTTCTTTTCTCATGCCTCAATGTCTAATCTCAGTATCATTTTGACCAAATTACATACTGTTAACTTAAACTTTGCCAACATATCATTTCTTTGCAGTAGGTCCAGTGACATATGGCAATGATGCAAAGAGAAACATGCATATTATTTTACACACTGAAGTGACCTTCAGATCAGTTACAGTGGCATGTAAAATCACTATTAAGGACATTCTGATGACAAAATAGAACAAATAAACATTTTCCACGGATTAGATTTGTTAACAATCAGTAAAGATATAACATTTGACCAACCAACATTACATAAAATTTTTGTAAGGCATTGCTCAACTCGATTCAAAAAATGACAAGCCTGGGTCTAGGAAAGGAAGAGAAATTGAAGGAAGAAAGTAGCATGTACTTGCTATAGCACTTATTGACGTTCTGTGCCATCCAAAAGAAATAAACAAATACACCAGAAATTAGCAGGGCCTGAAGAATTACCACAATTAGGAGGCGGCACGGTTTTAGCGTACTCCCAGTGACGATAGTCTGGAGGCTTCGATGGTCTAGGCCTAAACTGTGGCCGCATTTGCTGTGGTCTAAATTGCTGAGAATTGCCAAAAGCGGGTCCCGCCTGCTGTGGGTGCCTGTAAGGCCGTTGTCCGGGAAACTGCTGCGAGTAAGGAGGGCCATGCCGGTGAGGCAGCGTGTCGGATACATAAAAGTTATGACCCGTTCCATAGCGAGGAGGCGGAGGGACAGCATTGTAACTGGGTCGAAAACCACGGTTGGTAGTTCGAACTGCTTGGAAATGAGAATCCCCAGACACGAATTCACCGCTCGTTGAATTCAATGGTTTGTCGGAGAAGCCTCTGCTGTGCTGCGGACGCCGTCCTCTCAACTGCAATAAAGAAGCATGTTAACTTTGTGCTCTCGTAACTACAATCCGATCCTTAAATCCGGATTATGAGTGATGTATAGAATTGAAATCAAGAAAGAATGTCTTTTTCTAATGAAAGGTTGGATGCTTCGATTATTCGATATCAAAAACCACACATAAACCGAGGGCACAGGTAATCCCAGTTGCCGCATGTCTGATTAGCTGTGTGCCTAGAGAGAGAGAGATGAAGACATTACACAAGGTCTAGAAGACATAACGGTCGAGGTGACGGTGTCACCAGTGGCGGCAACGGCGAGGGATCGGAGGGAAGCGGGGCGGCGGTTCATCGGGTTGCGCAACCAGCTTCCGAAATCATGGATTCCAAATTGGACCGAAAAAAAAAATAAAAATTATAAATCAGAAGTTAAAAAGCGTGTTTAAAAAAAAAAAAAAACCCTTAAAAAGCGTTTCTTGCAATATTAATTCTAAATTTTAGAAACGCGACTTTACTGTTAGTTGCTGACACGAAACGTCACCACTACTTTTTCCTGGTTCTTCCCCGCCATCGTTGGTCTCATCCGGCCACTCGAAAACGAGGTGAGCTCGGTGACGGAGGAAACGATGTCGTTTACTGCATCTCCGCTATCTGCACAGTTTCTTCCCACAAAACCTGCGTCCCAACGCTTTCGTGCGTGCGCCTCCGATGTACCGGATTTCTTCTCCGCCGACTGGTATCTCGCAGTTTTTTTTTTTTTTTTTTTTTGTTCCTGCAAAATTCAAATCCGTTCGAATTATAATAACAAACAACTGATTATGCACCTCAAAGGTTTGATAATAAGTTTCTGCTCTTGGTTATTCTCCTAGAAAGGTGTAGAAGTTGATTTCCGTTCAGAGGCTCTCTGCATTTTTTAGAGCTCATATTGCCCTGGTGTTTTGTTCAGAATTGGAAACTTTTTGAAATTTAGCACTAATTAGTTATGTAAGAAACTCAATATGCTTCAAAGCTGAAGATTTTTGGCTCGTTACCTCCTATATACATCGAATCCGCACAGTACATTTCCATTTACGAAGTAGTGAGAATCGTGAATATTTGGGGAATTCAACCTGTCTGGCTTGAATTGGAAACTCTGTAAATTTGGCGCTGCATCATCTACAATGACAAGATCATACTTTTCTGCAACATTCATTATTCTAAACTAGGTTTCCATGTCCATTTTGCAGGCTTGAGGCCCGAAGGAAGAGGCCTTTTGGTCCAAGATTGAGTGTAACTTTCATATCAACGATATCCTTATATACTGCAGCTTATTTTATTTCTATAAAGCAGTGATTTTTTTTTGCTTTTCCTACTGTAGTTCAGTGCAGAGGAAGCTGTGAGATACCAGCTCGATGCATTGATGTTTAACGACCTGCCTCAGCCCGATTACGGCATTGAAGTCATGTACAGGGTAGGCAATCTACAGTCTTCTCCAATGCAATGCATTTCAGTTACTGTTTTTCATCGACACCTCTTCATCTTACAGTTTGCCGGATTCGATCCCTTTGAAAGATCCACCTATTTTGGTCCCTTCTTCGACTTAGGCCAGGTCAGTGCTGAGTAGGTAGATAACTGAATCTTCTGTGAATCTTGTTACTGCTGATCTGATATTCGCATCCAAAAATTACTCTTGTGTTCCAATGTTACTGCAATTCCTTATCAGTTTCGTACGGCAGTTTGAAAGATTTAGGCGGATCTTCCACCATTCAAGCTACCGCGTCTTGCTTGGTCACCGGGAACGAAAGATTCTAAGTGGTCTAAAAGTGAAAGAGGTTAGCCAATTCCATCTTCACATCTCATCAGCCTATGGCATTTACACATTGTTCATCGAATAACCAATAACCGGGAGGCCTATCCGAGACAGAATTGCTACAAACAGCGAGTGTGGGTTAGAGGATCCCGACCAGAAGAAGAAGAAGTATTTCAGTTCACAATGGTTCAGGTTTGTCCATTTCTTCTCACTCTCTCTTACTGATTAAATGTACATTCTGGTAACTCTAATAAGTTTCCTGGTTTCAGAGAGTAGGTGGGTCTTGGGATGGTTATTGGCTGACGGAATCCCTGCTTCACGACGGAGATTCCTTCTCCGGCGGTGTGGCATACTGAACTTTTATTAGATTTTCAGCTATACAATGTAACTACAGCACCACTTGTATATTATTACCAAATCATACATACATGCCATTAAATGAACGCACGATATTAATTTCACAAACTATTAACTTGAGAAACCGAGCAATTAACCAAATGCATACTCACTCCGTCCATTACTTTTGGCGCAGTGTTTAAGAAATAATAATATTTTAATTACAGGTAGTTAAAATAGTGTAATGACATTTTTGCTCTTATTTTTTGTGTAAAAGTAATGATGTAATGTAAAAAAAAAAATTAGAGTATTTAATGAAATGTTAACGTTGTAATTGGACGTCCCAAACTAGAAATATGTAAACATTGTAAGTGGACGGGGAAGTACATTTTATGATAATTTGTTTATATACTTCTAAAGTTTAATTCAATTTAATTTTTTTTTAATTACTAAAATCAGATGGATACTCTACTTTCATAACTACTATTCGAAGTAAATATTAAATAATAATAATAATAATTACTCTTTCTATCCCTCTTAAAGTCTACAGTATATTATGAAATTAGATAAAATATAAAATAAAAATAATTATTATATAATAAAATAAATATGATTATTTATAAAAATTATGATTAATGATTGAATAACAACTTTGACTATTTCCACTACGAGAAATGGATAACAGATTTATTAAGACTAACTGTATATATTCATCTATAAATCTATTGAAATAGTCCAATAGACCTCAGTGCCCCCGGCAAGGGGGACTTCATCGGCCGGGGCCACTCCGTGCCCCCGGACTCAGGTAAGGGAAACTTCGGCCTTTTTTTACTATGATTAATAAAATTATAAATTTTAAATTTTAAAATAGGATTAAAATATATAATTATATTTAAAAAATTATATAAAAATATAAAATGTGGACATTTATGTGTGGGAGCGGATGAAGTAATTTTTTTTGTTGAATTAATCGAATATATTGGCTTAAAGAATAAATTGCGAGTGTGCATTGAAAGCTTTGATAGCTGATGCTACGGCTCACGCAGCCATTTTTATGGTAAGAGACTATGATGCAATCATATCACATTTCAACTGTACGTGTATATTTATGAGCTTTAACAATTTTGATTCGTACATTCATAATGATATACCAAAGGCGTTTTAAACAGACTATGCGCTCATTTTCAATAATAATACTCCCTCCGTCACAATCAAGATGCAACGTTTATTTTTTACATGAATTTTTAGGTAGGCAGTATTAAAGTATTAAGCATGATAATTTAGAAATTAGGTGATGTGATACAGAGAAATATATATTTTATTTTTTTATTGGGATAATGTGAGGAAATAAATTGTGGAAATAGAGATTAGATATAATTAATTATTTCTTATTTTGAAAATGTTGCAAAGTGTTTGGGACTTGGATGGAGGCAGCAGTAATTAATTTTGAGTCTGCTTATATTATTTTTATTTATTGTTTTATTTGAAGCAGATATACTGTAGCTTATCCAAAGTCAAAGTGGGTTAAGAGATGAGAGAATTACCGAGGAAGGCGAAGGCAGTGGTGGTGGGAGGAAGCATCGCCGGATTATCCTGCGCACACGCGCTGATTGCCGCCGGGTGGGAAGTGGTGGTGCTGGAGAAAACAGGTGCGCCTCGAGCAGGTTGCGCTACCGGTGCAGGACTCGGACTCGATCCTTTGGCTCAGAAAATTCTCAGATCATGGCTCAAACAACCAGGCATCCTCGAGCTTAACACTGTGCCGCTCACGATCGATCAAGTAATTGAACCAAATTTCTCATGAACTTCACTACTTATTCAATCACCTGCGTTGTCGTTGAATTGTTGATCCTGTATAAACATTTCGCGAAAACATTGCCAATAATCTTTGTTTACACACTAACAGCTTATTGTGACTTGAAAATTTTAATGAGAGGACGGACCTGTTTCTTACCTGACATGTTGTGTTAATTGTAGAATGAAGCAACAGATGGAAACAAGAACCGTGTGCTCACAAGGGATGAGAACTTGAATTTTCGAGCAGCACACTGGTCTGATCTGCATAGCCTTCTCCACGAGGCATTACCAGCACAAACTGTTTGCTGGGGACAAATGTTCCTCACCTTTTGCATCTCCGAAGACAGAACTCATGTCGAAGTAAAGAGCAAAGCTGTCCAAACTGGTGATATAACCAACATTGTTGGTGATTTGTTGGTAGCAGCTGATGGTTGTCTTTCTCCAATTCGCCAGAGCTTCTTACCCGACTTTAAACTGAGGTTTGTGAATCGAGCCAATGCTTCTTTGATCTTTGGCACATGTACGAACCTGGGATTCTGGTTCAAGTAAGACACATTTTGTTAGATATTCAGGCTATTGTGCATGGAGAGGAGTACTTGATTTCTCAGACGAAGAAAATTCGGATACCATTCTAGCACTTAAGAAGCCTTACCCTGATCTTGGGAAATGCTTATATTTTACCTTGGGACAAGGAACACATACTGTCCTG